>NC_045961.1:99972900-100340400 GCF_010909765.2 Amblyraja radiata
AGGGACTGCAGATGCTGGTTTAAACCGAAAGGTAGACTCAAAAAGCTGGAGTAACTCAGCGGGTCAGGCAGCATCTCCGGGGAGAAGGAATGGGTCGAGACCCTTCCTTCTTCAGAGTAAATAGTCCTTTGCTGGGACAGCGTTTAGAAACAAGAAATTGCGTTGTATTGTAATGAAACAAAGAGACTCACCGGGTTTGTCAGTGTCGAATCCGCTGCTTTTCATGGAGTAGCTGAGCCGCAGGTTTGGTTTGGCAGCTTGTTTTATGAAAGAATCGGAAAAACCAGAGGCGAAGAGGGGGGAAATAATAATACTTTGGCACTCCCCATCAAACAGCGGCGGATGTCAACAATCCCGGCTTGCAGCCTCGGCTCGTTATCTGTCACCTCTGATTTCTTGATACATTGATTAATATCAACGCGTGCTGCCTTAAAGGGAGGGTGGGGGGTTGTTGCGGGTTTGTGTGTAACACAACTGTAAACACATCGGAGTGAAACCGTTCCTCGATTGGGAGGAGTTTTTGAAACGCAACACCGCCTTCTGAATTGGAAAGGAGTTCCCGAAAGGGCAAGGGCCAGGTAGCGAGCGGGCAAGATCATCCCTGACCCCTCTCACCCTGGCCACAAACTCTTTGAATCACTTCCCTCTGGAAGGCGACTCCGGACTGTCAAAGCTGCCACAGCCAGACATAAAAACAGTTTTTATCCACGAGTAGTTGCTGTACTCAACAGCCAAAAATCTGTTTAAGAAGGAACTGCAGATGCTGGAAAATCGAAGGTACAGAAAAATGCTGGAGTAACTCAGCGGGTGCAGCATCCTCTATGGAGGACATTTCAGATGCCAAAAATCTGTAGCCTCCCTTTGATCTGGTATTCTGTTGGTTCACATGCTTGATCAATGGTGTTTTATCATTAATGTTTTATTATTATTAATGTTTAGTGTTTTCTGAGTCATTCGTAACTGTCACTATATGTCATGTTGTTACTTGTGGGTGGAGCACCAAGGCAAATTCCTTGTATAGAAACATAGAATTAGGTGCAGGAGTAGGCCATTCGGCCCTTTGAGCCTGCACCGCCATTCAATATGATCATGGCTGATCATCCAACTCAGTGTCCCGTACCTGCCTTCTCTCCATACCCTCTGATCCCCTTAGCCACAAGGGCCACATCTAACTCCCTCTTAAATATAGCCAATGGACTGGCCTCGACTACCCTCTGTGGCAGAGAGTTCCAGAGATTCACCACTCTCTGTGTGAAAAAAGTTCTTCTCATCTCGGTTTTAAAGGATTTCCCCCTTATCCTTAAGCTGTGACCCCTTGTCCTGGACTTCCCCAACATCGGGAGCAATCTTCCTGCATCTAGCCTGTCCAACCCCTTAAGAATTTTGTAAGTTTCTATAAGATCCCCTCTCAATCTCCTAAATTCTAGAGAGTATAAACCAAGTCTATCCAGTCTTTCTTCATAAGACAGTCCTGACATCCCAGGAATCAGTCTGGTGAACCTTCTCTGCACTCCCTCTATGGCAATAATGTCCTTCCTCAGATTTGGAGACCAAAACTGTACGCGACTTCTCCCGCCCGAGTTGCGGGGTTGAAGAGCTCCTGGAGCGGGGCCTTACAGCACCGCCCCGCGCGGCTTGGAATGGCTGCGGGACTGCGAGCGTACGCCGGGGGCTCTAACACCAAGACCCGGTGTGCGGCCTTGCATCACCCGGCGTGGCTTTAACGGCCGCGGGACAATCGCCATCGCCCGCCGGGGGCTTTGACTTTGACTTTGACTCTGACATCGGGGGGGAGAGTGCAGTGGAGAGATAAGTTTTTTTGGCCTTCCATCACAGCAATGGGATGGATGTTTATGTAAATTATGTTGTGTCTTGGGTCTATTTGTTTGTAATGTATGGCTGCAGAAACGGCATTTCGTTGGACCTCAAGGGGTCCAAATGACAATTAATTTAATTGTATTGTATTTTAAAAAAAAAAAAAAAAAAAAAATACTCCAGGTGTGGTCTCACCAAGACCCTGTACAACTGCAGTAGAACCTCCCTGCTCCTATACTCAAATCCTTTTGCTATGAAAGCTAACATACCATTCGCTTTCTTCACTGCCTGCTGCACCTGCATGCCCACTTTCAATGACTGGTGTACCATGACACCCAGGTCTCGCTGCATCTCCCCTTTTCCTAGTCGGCCTTGTATGTGAATACTTGGCCAATAAACTTACTTACTTACTTAAATCTTCGACTAAAACTGAATTTGTTTTTTGTGGAGGGAGGAACTGCAGATTTACACCAAGGATAGACGCAAAATGCTGGAGTAACTCAGCGGGACGGGCAGCATCTCTCTCTGGAGAGAAGGAACGGGGTCGAGACCCTTCTTCAGATTGAGAGTCAGGGGTTAACCTATGATGGGAGTTTGTCGGCACTGGGGCCTGCTGCACTCGCTGGAGTTTAGAAGGATGAGGGGAGGACCTCATTGACACATACCGAATAGTGAAGGCCTGGATAGAGTGGATGTGGAGAGGATGTTTACACTAGTGGGAGAGTCTAGGACCAGAGGTCATAGACACAGAATAAAAGGACGTTCCTGTAGGAAGGAGATGAGGAGGAATTTATTTAGTCAGAGGGTGGTGAATCTGTGGAATTCCTTGCCACAGAAGGCTGTGGAGGCCAAGTCAATTGATATTTTTAAGGCAGAGATAGATTCTTGATTAGTACGCGTGTCAGAAGTTATGGGGAGAAGACAGGAGTTAAGAGGGATTGATAGATCAGCCATGAATACATGGCGGAGTAGACTTGATGGGCCGAATGGCCTAATTCTTCTCTTATAACTTATGAATTAAAGCCCTGTGCCACTGTATGAGTTCATTCAAGAGCTCTCCTGAGTTTGCCCTGATTCGAACTCGGATATTTACGGTAATGGCCTGCTCGTAGATACTCGGGGCTCTCGTGGACATTTTTCAACACGTTGAAAAATCTTCACGAGTCTTCCTGAGCTTACTGCACTTCCCGAGTACCTGCCGTTAGCGTTATGAGCCGTTAAGAGACGTCCCAAGCTCCGACGTACCCGCTGCGTTCATTCTCCGTGCTTCCACGAGATCAGCCACGATTGAATGGTGGAGTAGACTTGCTGGGCTGAATGGCTTAATTCTGCTCCTATCACTAAGGAACGTGAAGAGGGAGCCTGTAGATATGGAAGGGTAAGGCAGTGAAAAAGACAGATCAAAGGAGCTGATGATAAGGAAATGGCGAATGGTTTATTATTGAAGGTGACAAGGAGGCGTACAATCAGTAAACTAATCAGGACAGTGAATCTAGTCGGAGAACTAAGGCAGGGGAGGGACAGAGAGAGAGGGAAAGCAAGGGTTACTTGAAGTTAGAGAAATCAAAAGTCATACCGCTGGGGTGTAAGCTGCCCAAGCAAAATATGAGGTGCTGTTCCTCCAATTTGCGCTTGCATCTTAGAATAGAATAGAATAGAATAGAATAGCCTTTATTGTCATCCAGACCGAAGTCTGAACGAAATTTAAGCAGTCATACATACAATACAATACAATAAAAAACAACAATAAACACATATTAACATCCACCACAGTGAGTCCACCCAACATTTCCTCACTGTGATGGAGGCAAAAGTCTTAGGGCTGCAGTCTCTTCCCTCCTCTTCTCCTTCTGCGCTGAGGCGATACCCCCCGGGCGATGTTAAAACCTGTCCTGCGGCTCAAACACCGCGGCCCGGGGTAGTCGAAGCTGCCGCTCACCAGACCTGCTGACGCAGCCGCTGGCCCGCGGCCGACCCCCGTCTCAGGCCACCGCCACGAAACTGCCGTCCCAGCCCCCGTAGCATCGTTCCAGCCCCGAGCCGGACGCCCTCACGTGAGTACTGCCACCGTCTCAAGCCTCCGCGCCAGGGGCCGCCGCTCCTCCTCGCGCCCAGCCGCCCCGACTGGTCGCCCGCTCCTCCCTCGTTCTGGGGCGCCCCGACTGGGCGCCGCTCCTCCCTCGGGCTGGGAACGCCGTACCTCCCGAGCTCGGCTACTCCGACGTGAGCAAACCGTTCCTTCCTCGGGCCGGCCGTCACAGCCCCTCACGAAAGCCCTGTTCCAGTCCCGATCCGGGCCGTCCTCACGGGAGCCGAGCTCAGTGCTAGTCCTGGCGGGCTCTGCCTCCTGTAGCCTCGAGGTCCGCCAGCTCCGCCATTAGGCCTCAGCACAGACGGAGGCAGAGAAGGGGAATACGACAAAAAAGATCGCATCCCCTCCGGCAGGGAGAGACAGGCAAGCCCCGTTTCAACCCCACCCCCCCCCCCCCAAAAACACAAACTAAAAAACCAAAACTAGACTAACCAAAACGAAAATAAACAACCCAAAAAAACACAAGAAACAAACAGGACTGCCGGAGAGCCGCTGCAGCCAGAGCCCGCCGCCACTAGGTTGCTTGGCCAAGCGGTGAGTGAGATCCCTTGAGATAGGGGCTGTGCCTTATCGCTCACAAGGTCAGATGTCAGAGGTGATCCAGAGAAGGCAGGAGAATGGGGTTGAGAGGGGACGATAGATCAGCCATTGGGTGGCGGAGTAGACTCGATGGGTCGAATTGCCAACTTCTGCTCCTATCGCTTACAAACTGACCCACCGAGTTCCACCGGCACTTTGTGTTTGACTCAAGATTTACTCCTTGATTCCCGAGTCAACCCTTGCACCTCAAACCCAGAAGGCGGAATAGACATGAGTCCTCCCAAACTCCAAAGACGTACAGGTTTGCTGTTGAGGGAGTGCAGCGCAGGTTTACAAGGTTAATTCCCGGGATGGTGGGACTGTCAAATGCTGAGAGAATGGAGCAGCTGGGCTTGTACACTCTGGAGTTTAGAAGGATGAGAGGTGATCTCATTGAAACATCTAAGATTGTTAAGGGCTTGTACACGCTAGAGGCAGGAAAATGTTCCCGATGTTGGGGGAGTCCAGAACCAGGGGCCACAGTTTAAGAATAAGGAGTAAGCCATTTAGAACGGAGACGAGGAAACACTTTTCATCACAGAGAGTGGTGAGTCTGTGGAATTCTCTGCCTCAGAGGGCAGTGGAGTCAGGTTCTCTGGATACTTTTAAGTAGAGAGCTAGATAGGGCTCTTAAAAATAGCGGAGCCAGGGGATATGGGGAGAAGGCAGGAACGGGGTACTGATCGGGATGATCAGCCATGATCACATTGAATGGCGGTGCTGGCTCAAAGTGCCGAATGGCCTACTCCTGCACCTATTGTCTATTGTCTATTGTTAATTTGCTTGGTATAAACAAAAATTATCCCCAACGGGGCTGCTCAGCTCTGCACTGCATCAGAGAAAGCACGAGGGCATTGAGGTGAATGAGAATAACCACATTTCACTCGAACCGCAGCTGGCTGACTTAGTTTCATGTGAAATTCTTTATGTTGGTTGACAGCGCAGTTCCTGAGGAAGGGTTGACCTCTTTAGACGTACCAAATATACAAACACACGCCTATTAACCTGCAAACCTGCACGTCTTTGGAGTGTGGGAGGAAATCAGAAATCTCGGTGAAAAACCCACGCAGGTCACGGGGAGAAGGTACAGGCAGCACCCACAGTCGGGATCGAACCCGGGTCTCCAGTGCTGCAGGTGCTGTAAGGCAGCCACTCTACCGCTGTGCCACCGTGCCACCCTAAGTTCTTACATTCCCACAGTTAGAAAGTGAAAAACCTTTTGTGGTGTCTGCTTGTTCTGGGTTTGAACTGCTTGTATTCAGCCTGCCTGCTTCTCTTGACACCAAGGAACAAAACATTCCTTGTAAGTTCCAGAGACTGGGTCTTTCTTTCCTATAGACTCCAGAGTAAAGACAATGTCAGGGGGCAGGTTGTTCACACAGAGGGTGCTGGTTATCAGTAATGAATCCTGGAGGCTGATGCAATTATAACACTTAAAAGGTATTTGTTCAGATATTTAGGATAGGAACACATCTGATGCAGAGAGATATCGAGTGCACAAGTTCACAAGTTATAGGGGTAGAATTAGGCCATTCAGCCCATCGAGTGTACTCTGTCATTCAATCATGGCTGATCTCTGCCTCCTAATCCCATTTTCCTACCTTATCCACATAACCCTTGACACCCGTTCTAATCAAGAATTTGTCTATCTCTGCCTTAAAAATATCCACTGCCTTGACCTCCACAGCCCTCTGCGGCAATGAGTTCTACAGATTAACTACCCTGTGACTAAAGAAGTTCCTCCTCAAAAAGAGCATGCTCTAATTCTGAGGCTATGTATGACCTCTGGTGCTAGACTCTCCCACCAGTCGAAACATCCTTTCCACATCCACTCTATCTATTCCTTTCTTTATTCTATAAGTTTCAATGAGGTCCCCCCCCCCCCACTCAATGTTTTAAACTCCAGCGAGTAGAGGCCCAATGCTGTCATTTGCTCATCGTATGCTAACCCACTCAATCATCCTTGGTGGAAGTGTAGTTCGGGCCGGCACGGTGGCACAGCGTTAGAGTTACTGCCTTGCAGCCCCAGAGGCCCAGGTTCGATCCTGACCTCAGGTGCTGCCTGTATGGAATTTGTACGTTTTCCCATTGAACGCATGGGTCAATCTGCGACTAAAAAAATACCCAATGACTTGACCTCCACAGCCGGCTGTGGCAATGAATTCAACTGAATCTAGTGAGGTAATGTGGCAATGAATCCAATAAGGAATTGGATAGTCAGCAGGGAAAATATATTGGGGAAAGCGTATAATGTAGACACTTCAGATTTCAGAGACTTCTTGCAGTTCAATTTAGTTTAGAGATACAGCGTGCAAATACTTAGGTCCATTGGCCCACCTAGTCCACACCACCAGCAATCACCCCCGTACACTAGCACTATCCCACACTATCCTACACTACTCTACATTTTACAGAAGGGCAATTAACCTGCAAACCTGAACATCTTTGGAGTATGGGAGGAAACCGGTGAACATGGAGAAAACCCACGCAGTCACAGGAGAATGTACAAACTCCGTACAGACAGCACCCATGGTTAGGATCAAACACGGGTGTCTTGTGCTGTAAGGCAGCAACTCTACCACTGCGCCACTGACACAAGGAACTGCAGTTGCTAGTTTCCAAAACAAGATTCTGAAGAGGGGTCCCAACCCAAAACATCACCTATCCATGTTTTCCAGAGATACTACCATCATGTCATATGATGAAAGAATGGGTCGACTGGGCTGGCATTCACTAGAATTTAGAAGGATAAGTGGGGATCGTATAGAAACATATAAAATTCTTAAAGGATTGGACAGGCTAGATGCAGGAAAAATGTTCCTGATGTTGGGGGAGTCCAGAACCAGGGGTCACAGTTTAAGAAAAAGGGGTAGGCCATTTAGGACTGAGATGAGGAAAACTTTTTCACCCAGAGAAGTTGTGAATCTGTGGAAGGCAATGGAGGCCAATTCACTGGTTGTTTTTCAAGAGGGAGTTAGATTTAGCTCTTCAGGCTAACGGAATCAAGGGATATGGGGAAAAAAGCAGGAACGGGGTACTGATTTTAGATTATATTGAATGGCGGTGCTGGCTTGAAGGGCTCGTGCACCTATTTTTCTATGTTTCTCTATGTTAACTGACCCACTGAGTTACTCCAGCACTTTTTGTCTCTATTGGGGAAAGTGTATGGTATGCTTGCCTTCAACAGTCAAAGAGTCATGGAGTTATGGTGCAGCTTTATGAAGCATTGGTTAGGCCGCATTTGGAGTATCACGTGCCGTTCTGGTCGTGCCCATTACAGGAAGAAGTGGCAGCTTCGAAGGGGGTGCAGAGGTGTTTTAGCAGAATGCTTAGGGAGGGACTGCAGATGCTGGTTTACACCGAAGATAGACACAAAACGCGAGATAAAATTCAGCGGGACAGGCAGCATCTCTGGAGAAAAGGAATGGGTGACGTTTCGGGTCGAGACCCTTCTTCAGACTTTCTTCCCCTGTTTGCCGGAAGGCCACCTGGGTATTAGGTATAAGGATTGTTGGATTGGTTTCTCTGGAGTATCAGAGGTTGATGTGGGACCTAATAGAACTCTGTACTTTTATGAGAGTTATAAGGTGGACAATCTGAAGGTAGACACAAAATTCTGGACTAACTCAGCGGCTGAGGCAGCATCTCTGGACAGAAGGAATGGGCGACTCTTTGTCAGGCTGTTCTAGGTGCCAACTGCTCTACATCGGTGAGACCAAACGCAGGCTTGGCGATCGCTTTGCCCAACACCTCCGCTCAGTTCGCATTAACCAACCGGATCTCCCGGTGGCACAGCATTTCAACTTCCTCTCCCATTCCGAATCTGACCTTTCTGTCCTGGGCCTCCTCCATGGCCAGAGTGAGTCCCACCGCAAATTGGAGGAGCAGCACCTCATATTTTGCTTGGGCAGTTTACACCCCAGCGGTATGAACATTGACTTCTCCAATTTCAGGTAGTCCCTGCTTTCTCCTCCCTTCCCCTCTCTTTCCCCTCCCCTTCCCAGTTCTCCCACACCCCATTGTCTCCACCTCTTCCTTTCTTCTTGCCCCCCCCCCACCCCCACATCAGTCTGAAGAAGGGTCTCGACCAGAAACGTCACCTATTCCTTCGCTCCATAGATGCTGCCTCACCCGCTGAGTTTATCCAGCATTTTTGTCTACCTTCTTCAGACTGATGACAGGGGAGGGAGCAGGACAAAGATAGAATGTAGTCGGAGACAGTACGACCAGCGGGAGAACAGGGAAGGGGAAGGGGATGGAGAGAGAAAGCAAGAGCCATCTGTAGTTAGAGAAGTCAATGTTCATACCGCTGGGGTGTAAACTACCCAAAGCGAAATATGAGGTGCTGTCCCTCCGATTTGCGCTGGGCCTCACCATGACAATGGAGTAGGCCCGGGACAGAAAAGTCAGATTAGGAATGGGAGGGGGAGTCGAAGTGTTGAGCCACCGGGAGATCAGGCAGGTTAAGACAGACTGAGCGGAGGTGACAATCTGAACCTTTGTTCCCTAGGTAGAAATTTCAAAGACCAGAGGACATACCTTTAGGGTGAGAGTGGAAAGATTTAAAGGAGAAGTTGAGGGCAGATGTTTAACACACAGTGGGTGGGTGTCTGGAATGCAGGTGTGTGGCGGAGGCAGATACAATAGAGGCATTGGAGAGGTTTATAATAGGCAAATGGATATGCAAGGAACGAAGGGGTATGGATCACATGTAGGCAGAGGAGAATAGTTTAATCTATGTGGCACAGACATTTTGCTGAGGGTGACGGGCCTGTTCCTGTGTGGTATTATTCTATATTCTATATGAATGGTGGTTGAGTCCCACAAGCCTCAATGTCTTATTTGCATGTGGCATGGTTAACATTAGTACATAGTATGTAGTACAGTACAGGAACTTGCCCTTTGGCCCACAATGTCTGCTCCGAACATGATTCCAAGTTAGACTCTCATCTCCCAGTACATGATCCATATCCCTCTATTCCTTCCACTTCCACGTGCCTATCTAAAAACCTCAGAAACGTCACTGCTTTCAGTTTAGTTTATTGTCACGTGTACCGAGGTACAGTGAAAAGCTTTTGTTGCGTGCTAACCAGTCAGCGGAAAGACTATACATGATTACAGTCAAGCCATTTACAAATTATAGACGCATGATAAGGGAATAACGTTTAGTGCAAGGTAATGCCACCAAAGACCGATCAAGGATAGTCCGAGGGTCACCAAAGAGGTTGATAGTAGTTCAGGACTGCTCTCTGGTTGTGGTAGGAAGGTTCAGTTGCCTAGTAACAGCTGAGAAGAAAATGTCCCAACCATATCTGCCTCCATTGCCACTCCGGGCAGGGCATTCCAGTGCCTTAATAAACTAAGCATAAGGTTTATGAACCTTTTTCAGGGAAGGATTGAGTTACAACTATCTAGAGTCATCATTGTTTAACATTGTCCAATTTCCCAAAGATGATAGCCTGACCTTTCTGTCCTGGGCCTCCTCCATGGCCAGAATGAGTCCCACCGCAAATTGGAGGAGCAGCACCTCATATTTCGCTTGGGTAGTTTACACCCCAGCGGTATGAACATTGACTTCTCCAATTTCAGGTAGTCCTTGCTTTCACCCTTCTTCCCCTTCCCAGCTCTCCACAGCCCACTGTCTCCGCCTCTTCCTTTCTTCTTCCCCCCCCCCCCCCCACCCCTCACATCAAGATTGACCAGAGATACAGAGTGGAACGAGGCCCTTAGGCCCACCAAGATCAATAACCTACGCACACTATGGACTGGTTTTTCAACTTAGCGAAGCCAATGAACCTAGAAAGCAGGACATCTTTAATGTGTGGGCAGAAACTGGAGCTCGATCATTTCCGTGTCGACAGGATGAGGTAAACGCATCTGGCCCCATGAATCCGAGCAGCATCTCACCATGAGCTGTTAAACAGACCCCAGACACATTCACAATTAACTTGGAACTCTGTGGCAGGAAAGCCCAGAATAAACCAACCATGTTCGAGACAATGTGTAGGAAGGAACTGCAAGATGCTGGTTTAAACCGAAGATAGACACACAAAAACTGGAGTAAAGGGCCTGTCCCACCTTCACGACCTAATTCACGACCTCGGCCGAGTTTGCCCTTGACTCATACTCGCAGCATGGGCGTCTCGAGGTCGTAGGTAGGTCGTAGCAGGCCGTGATGCTAGTCGTAGGCACTCGTGGCATCAAGTGGGTCGGGGCGTTTTTCTAGCCTGATGAAAAATGTCCAAGAGTAAAAAAGGTCATGGATTATGTCGTGAAGGTGGGACAGGCCCTTAACTCAGCGGGACAGGCAGCATCTCTGGAGAGAAGGAATGGGTGATTCTTCGGTCCGAAGAAGGGTCTCGACCCAAAACAACACCCATTCCTTCTCTTCAAAGATGCTGCCTGTCCCGCTGAGTTACTCCAGCTTTTTGTGTGTACGTTCGAGTCAATGATGGTTTAAACTGACAATGCAGTCATTATCTCCAGCATCACCACGCACACAATACAATGCTTTCACGATGAAAAGTATAGTGATGTTACAAGATGACCCATTCGAAATGAGATTTACTGATAAATGTGTAAGAATTTCCCACGTTAAGTTAACATCAGTGTGGGGAGTTTTATTCGAGGTATTATGAATAAACCGCGAGATCGTTTTCCTATGGTGGTTGGTGTAAATTCCATTGTTTCCAAGTACTTTGTCATAACAGAAGAGAAACCCCCTGCATTTGCGCAGCAGCCTTCATGGTCTTCGGATGTTCTGCAGCCTGACCTGTACTTCTGCCTGGCAATATTCTACATATTCACACCGTTCCTTTTGCAAGGGGTTCCCCCGGCTCTCCATCCCCCCCCCCCCCCCCCCCCCCCCCCCCACCCAGTATTTTTCCCACATCCCAAGAACACCAAGGCCTGCACGGTGGTGCAGCGGGTAGAGCTGCTGTCTTACAGCGCCTGGGACCCGGGTTCAATCCTGACCACGGGTGCTGCCTGCACGCAGTTTGTACACCCTCCCCGCGGCCTGCGTGGGTTTTCTCCGAGATCTTCGGTTTCCTCCCACACTCCAAAGACGTACAGATTTGTAGGTTAATTGGCTTGGTGTAAGTGTAAAAATTGTCCCCGGTGTGTTTAGGGTAGTGTTAGTGTGCGGGGATCGCTGGTCGGTGCGGTCTTGGTATTTCCGCGCTGTATCTCTAAACTAAACTTGCAAGTAGACTGATAAATTACCTTTTAACCTAGGGCAGTTGCAGAAGAATCAAAACGGGCGGGAACGCATGAGAAGAAATGCGTTGTAGGGGGGAGAAAAGAAAGGACCTCTGCTGGGAGCTATCATAGACATGATGGGCCGAATGTCACCCACCTGTTCAGTTTAGATGGCGCTTTATGTCTGTCAACCAGTGTATGATATGTTTTTATGTGATAGGAGCAGAATTAGGCCATTCGGCCCATCTACTCCACCATTCAACCATGGCTGATCTATCTCTCCCTCCTCACCCCTGCCTTCTCCCCATAACCCCTGACAACCCCTTTGGCTTAGTGTAGACATACAGTGCGGAAACAAGCCCTGCAGCATTTTGTGTCTATCTTCCATACGTAAGGGCAAAGGGGAAGTGAAAGTTGTTTCAGTAAAATTCTTTCAATGTTTGCAATTGTGTGACGTTTGTAAGGCCGTGTGTGTGCGTGTGTGCGTGTGTGCGTGTGTGTGAGTGTGCGTGAGTACGTGAGTAAGTGAGTGCGTGTGAGGCCATTTATGACTGAGGGGAGAAAAAACTTTCTCACCTCAGCCGAAGGGCCTGTGTGAGTGTGTGTGTGAGTGTGTGAGTGTGTGTGTGCGCGAGTGAGTGTGTGTGTGAGTGTGTGTGTGTGTGTGGGAGAGACTGTGAGAGTGTGTTTGAGCATGTGAGTGTGTGTGGCCTGAACCATACACCATCTAGTTTTTGACTCTGGAGAAAAGACTGTGGCAATTCGCCTTATTTATGCCTCTCACAATGTTATAATTGTCTACAAGTTCACGCCTCAGCCTCTTTTGCCTCAGCCTCTCCTTATAACTCAACCCCTCTGGACGGCACGGGTACAATGGTAGAGCTACTGCCTTACAGCGCCAGAGAACTGGGTTCGATCCTGACGACGGGGGCTTGTCTGTACAGAGTTTGTACGTTCGCCCCGTGATCTGCGTGAGTTTTATCTGAGATCTTTGGTTTCCTTCCACTCTCTAAAGACGTGCAGGTTTGTAGGTCAATTGGATTGGTATAAATGTAAAATTGTCCCTAGTGTGTGTAGAGTTGCGTTAGAGTGCGCGAATCGCTGATCGGCACGGATACGGTGGGCCTGTTCCTGCATGGTATCTCTGAACTAAACTAAACTTTTAAAAAAGGGAATTTTTGTATTAAGGTGGTGTGTGTGTTAATATTGTCTGTTTTGTAAATATTATTATTGTGAACAATTGGATTCATTTAGTTTGGTTAAAAAAAAAATTAATAAAATGTTTAAACAGGCACACCTTGATCTTTCGACAATTCTGTTAGTTTAGTTTAGTTACGTTTAGAGATACAGCGCGGAAACAGGCCCTTCGGCCCTCCGGGTCTGGGCCGACAAGTGATCCCCGCACATTAACACTGTCCTACACCCACTAGGGACAATTTTTTTTACATTTACCAAGCCAATTAACCTACAAACTTGTACGTCTTTGGGGTGTGGGAGGGAACCGAAGATCTCGGGGAAAACCCAGGCAGGTCACGGGGAGAACGTACAAACTCCGTACAGACAGCGCCCGCAGTCAGGATCGAACCCGGGTCTCCGGCGCTGCATTCGCTGTCAGGCAGCAACTCTACCGCTGCGCCACCGTGGTTAGAGAATTAGCTAGCCTGCAATGTTTCGAGTTGACAAGTAGACAGACTTAGAGGCCACCTTAATGGAGGCAAGGAGGCCAGTGGAAGGGTTTAGTTTAGTTTCGAGATACAGCGTGGAAAGAGCACCTTCAGACCAACGAGACTGAACTGACCATCAATCACCCTGGTTCTATCCTACACCATAGGGTCGATTTACCTACAAATCTGCACGTTTTAGGAATATGGGAGGAAACCAGAACACCCGGAGAAAGCCCACGCAGACATGGGGAGAATGTACAAACTCGTACAGACAGCACCCGTAGTCAAAGATCAAACCCGGGTCTCTGGCGCTGCAAGACCGCAACTCTACAACCATGCCTTCTCTAAGTAAGTAAGTAAGTAAGTAAGTAAGTTTATTGGCCAAGTATTCACGTACAAGGAATTTGCCTTGGTGCTCCGCACGCAAGTAACAACATGACATGCAGTGACAGTTACGAATGACTCAGAAAACACTACCCATTAATAATAATCTTTGTTGGGTTTTCACAGACAACACAAACGAACAAACACATACAAGGCAGCAAGGAGCAGTACACCGTGGCTGCCATCGTTGGCTCCAGCAGCAGCAAGCAGCTGATAAACGTGCGTCTCAGATAGACTTGCGTTTGACTTGATTGTATTTATGTATAGTATTATCTGATCTGTTTTGGAAAACAAAGCTTTTCACTGGACCTCGGAGGGGTGGGGGGGTGGGGGGGGTGGGGGGTGTGGGGGTGGTTGGGAGTGTTGGACTATCACAAGTGGGGCAGTATAGGACATGTAGCAATGTCTGCAGGTGTTGTAGCTGACTGTGGCTACGCTGACAAGGCTGGAAGATGGGCCAGCATTGTGCAATTCCCAGGAATTGGTGGAAAAAGATAATTTCCATGTCTTGATACGCTTGAGAGAGCCAACAGGTGAGCCCACCTGGGGGTTAATGCATTCACAGAACACTTAAACATAAGAAGATAGTTTAGTTTAATTTATTGTCACGGTCACCAGTGGCGCAGCGGTAGGGTTGCTGCCTTACAGCGAACGCACCAGGGTTCGATCCCAACCACGGGTGCTCTCTGTACCGACTTTGTACGTTCTCCCCACGTGGGTTTTCTCCGAGATCTTCGGTTTCCTCCCACACTCCAAAGACGTACAGGTTTGTAGGTTAATTGGCTTGGTGTAAATGTAAACATTGTCCCTAGTGGGTGCAGGATGGTGTTTATGTGCGGGGATCGCTGGTCGGCACGGAGGTCTCGGTGGGCCGAAGGGCCTGTTTCCACGATGTATCTCTAAACTGAATTAATCTAAACTAAAATGTACCGGAGTAGTACAGTGAGAAGCATTTGTCGCGTGCTAACCAGTCAGCGGAAAGACAATACATGATTACAATCAAGCTGTCCACAGGATCATGTTTCATGTATCTTGTGTTTTATGACTGTTGGCAGATCAATTTCCCTCCTGGGATAGATAAAGTTCTATTGTATCGTACATGTACAGGCTAATGGGGAATAACGCTGAGTGCAGGATAAAGTCCAGTAAAGTCCTATTAAAGATAATTTAAGAAACAATTAGACAGGCAGGTGGGACTGCCTCAGAGGGCGGTGGAGACAGGTTCTCTGGATGTTTTCAAGAGAGAGCTAGATAGGGCTCTTAAAAATAGCGGAGTCAGGGGATATGGGGAGAAGGCAGGAACGCAGTACTGATGTGGGATGATCAGCCATGATCACATTGAATGGCGGTGCTGGCTCAAAGGGCCGAATGGCCTACTCCTGCACCTATTGTCCATTGTCTATTGACTAGTGTAGATGGGACATTTTGGTTGGTGTGGGCGAGTTGGGCCGAAGGGCCTGCTTCCACTCTGTATGGCTCAATGACTCTATAGTCCAAGGGACTTTAATGAGGTCGATGGTGGGCCAGAAACATTCTCTAATTGGTGATAGAATGGTTCAGGTACCTGGGGAGAAACTGTCCCTGATTCAGGAGGTGTGCGTTTTCATAGTGTGATTGTTTCTATTTCCATCAATGCTCGTGGACATGGAAATGGAGAAAGGAAGAACTGCAGATGCTGGTTTACAAGAAAAAAAATCACAAATTGCTGGAGTAACTCAGCTGGTCAAGTTAAAGATGCTCCCAGACCCATTGAATTACTCCAGCACTTTGTGTGTTTTCTTGGATATAGACAATAGACAATAGGTACAGGAGTAGGCCATTCGGCCCTTCGAGCCAGCACCGCCATTCAATGTGATCATGGCTGATCATCCCCAATCAGTACCCCGTTCCTGCCTTCTCCCCATATCCCCTGACTCCGCTATCTTCAAGAACACTATCTAGCTCTCTCTTAAAAGCATCCAGAGAACCTGCCTCCACCGCCCTCTGAGGCAGAGAATTCCACAGATTCACAACTCTCTGTGAGAAAAAAGTGTTTGCTCATCTCCTTTCTAAATGGCTCACCCCTTATTCTTAAACTATGGATCACAGGGCTGTTGTACAGTACAGAAACAGGCCCTGTGGCACACCTCATTCATGCCTGGACGAGCTCATGCTAACTTGACTGAACTTGGCCCAAATCACTTCAATTCCTATCTCTGTATCTGTCCCAGTATATTTTAAATGGCAATGACTGTGCCCGCCGCTCCCACTTCCTCTGGCAGCTCGTTCCGTAGACACACCCCATTCTGTGTGAAAAGGTTTCCCCTCAAGTCCTTTTTCAGTCTTTCTCATCTGGCCTTAACCATACACCTTCTAGTTTTTGACTCCTGTACCCCGGAGAAACAACAGTGACTATTCACCATATTTATGCCTCTCACAATTTTATAAACCTCTAGACAGTCACGCCTCAGCCTCCAGTGCTTCAGCCTCTCCTTATAACTCAAACCCTCCAGACGGCACGTGTGAAACAATAGCACAGCAGTAGAGCTACTGCCTTACAGCGCCGGAGAACTGGGTTTGATCCCGACCACGTGTACTTGTCCGTACGTTCTCCCCAAGACCTCCGTGGGTTTTCTCCAGGATCTCTGGTTACCTCCCACACTCCAAAGACATCCAGGTTTGTAGGCCAATTGGCTTGGTATAAATGTAAATCGTCCCTAGTATGTGCAGCATAGCGTTAGTGGTGAGGGGATCGCTGGTCGGCGCGGACTCGGTGGGCCGAAGGACCTGTTTCCGCGCTGTATCTCTAAACTAAACTAAACTAAACCTGACAACATTCTCATAAATGAGAATTTGAATGACAGTCTGAAGAAGGGTTTCGGCCTGAAACATTGCCTATTTCCTTCGCTCCATAGATGCTGCAGCACCCGTTGAGTTTCTCCAGCACTTTTGTCTACCTTCGATTTTCCAGCATCTGTAGTTCCTTCTTAAACACTATTCTCCTAAATCCTTTTTACATCCTTTTCAGTTTAATGGCATCCTTCTTTTTAGTTTAGTTTAGTTTGGAGATACAGCACGGAAACAGGCCCTTCGGCCCACCGGGTCCGTGCCGACCAGCAATCCTGTGGCTAGTGGTGATACAAATATCTCTTCTGTGGCACCACAGTTTCTTACTTAACTTCCCACTGCCTTTGGATACAATAGATCAGGCTATTAAACTCAACTGAAACAAATCTCTGAACATTAATAGACCATTATCTGTTCATTTGCACATTATCAGTTTATTTATTCATGTGTGTATATATTTATATAATGGTATATGGACACTGATCCGTTCTGTATTCATGCCTTCTATATTCTGTTGTGCTGAAGCAAAGCAAGAATTTCATTGTCCTATCTGGGACACATGACAATAAACTCTCTTGACTTGACTTGAATCAAGTCCTGGGGATTTATCTACCTTAATGCATTTTAAAACCTCCAGCATATCCTCTTTTGTAATGTGGGCTCTTCAAGGTATCACTGTTCGGGTGGCACAGTGGCGAGGTGTTAGAGTTTGCACATTCTCCCAGTAACCGCCTGGGCTTCCTCCATTTGCCGTTGTTTTGTCAACCAGCATCTGCACTTCTTTTGAAACAGCTGGATTTAGGGGGGCGTGGTGAATCTGTGGAATTCTTTGCCACAGAAGGCTGTGGAGGCCAAGTAGTGGATTTTTTAAAGGCAGAGATAGATAGATTCTTGATTAGTACGGGTGTCAGAGGTTGTGGGGAGTAGGCAGGAGAATGAGGTTAGGAGGGAGAGATAGATCAGCCATGATTGAATGGTGGAGTAGACTTGATGGGCTGAATGGCCTAATTCTACTCTTATCACTTATGACCCTTATGATCAAGTTTTTCTTTATTCTGATGAACCTCTCCGCTTATTACTTTCGGTTCCATATTCCATTTGCACCCTTAAGGGCCTGTCTCACTTGGGCGTCATTTGCCCGTCACGCAGGTGGCGCCCGAAGGTTTTGTGAATCCCAAAATCCTGGGGCACCGCGCATGACCACGTGTCACTGTCTACGTCACCACGCACCGTGCGCGCGTAATGCACGCCATGCGCGCATCCCGTGCGCATCATGACATACGCTGCGTGCATCGTGATGCGTAAATGATGCCGCATAAATGATACACAAATGACACCCAAGTGGGATGGGCCCTTTAATTGTTCACTATGATGACAGGCCTGAAATATTCTGTTCATGTCTCTGTCATTTCCTGAATCCCTGCTGTCTTAATTTCTGCTGTCTCTTAGGAACCAATGTTTACTGTAACTAAATTTGCTCAATTTTTGTAAATCCACTCCCATTCTGTTGCATTGCTTCTTAGATTGCTCTCATATTCTGTTTCTATCCTCTTGGTCAGATGTCTGGTCTTCTTCCTTTGGGTTTCAGGTCGTTTGAAAGACCTAGTTTTTGCTTCGACATTCTAACTTTGACTGTGACAGTTCTGCCTCAGTGAATCAGACACTTTGTGGCACAGAATTGTTCTGGGAACTGCCTTGACAGCATGGTTTGGGAACAGCTCCATCCAAGACCGCAAGAAATTGCAGAGAATTGTGGGCGCAGCCCAGACCATCACACAAACCAACCTCCCTTCTATTGACTCCATCTACACCTCATGCTGCCTCGGCAAGGCCAGCAGCATAATCAAGGATAAGTCGCACCCCAGTCACTCCCTCTTCTCCCCTCTCCCATCAGGCAAAAGGTATAGAAGTGTGAAAACGCACACCTCCAGATTGAGGGACAGTTTCTTCCCAGCTGTTATCAGGCAACTGAACCATCCTACCAACAACTGGGGAGCAGTCCTGACCTACTATCTACCTCATTGGAGACCCTCGGACTATCTTTGATCGGACTTTACTGGACTTTATCTTGCACTAAATGTTATTCACGTAATTGCCTTGATCATGTATCTGTACATGATAAATGAATACATTAATTAACCACCAACTGGATAGCAAGCAACAAACACTTTCCACTATACCTCGGTACACGTGACAATAAACTATACTGAACTATAAACTAAACTAAAGTTTTACACCAATGGTAGACTCTGCCCGACCATCCCAATGTTAAGTTACTTCACACATTCGACAAATTAATTTTTATATAATTGTCAGTATGATTTATTTTGCTTTCTTTAAAACATCAAATTAATTTAAATTACTAACATTGTGACTCTTTAAATACAGGCTGCTTGGAATCGAGGTTTGACCTTTCTTGCCTGCACTAAGCACATGCTACAGGAGCAACAATACATAGAAGATAGACACAAAATGATGGAGTAACTCAGTGGGACAGGCAACATCTCTGATGAAAAGGAATAGGTGCCGTTTCGGGTCGAGACTCATCTTCAGACAAAGACTTTCATTCTGAAGAACGGTCTTGACCCGAAATATCACCTGTTCCTTTTCTCCAGAGGGGACTTTTAGTCTGATGTAGGGTCCCCACCTGAAACATCACCTATTCCTTTTCTCGAGAGATGCTTCCTGACCATTGAGTTACTCCAGTATTTTAATAGACAATAGACAATAGGTGCAGGAGTAGGCCATTCGGCCCTTCGAGCCAGCACAGCCATTTAACGTGATCATGGCTGATCATCCACAAACAGTACCCCGTTCCTGCCTTCTCCCCATATCCCCTGACTCCGCTATTTTTAGGAGTCCTATCTAGCTCTCTCCTGAAAGTATCCAGAGAACCTGCCTCCACCGCCCTCTGAGGCAGAGAATTCCACAGACCTTTCTATTTTGTGTCTATCTCTGCAGTTCCTTCATACAGCAGCGATACATTGATTGATTGATTGAAAATTACAGCATGGAAACAGGCCCATTCGGTCGACCATCGACCACCCGTTTTACACTAGTTCTACGCTATCCCATTTTGAATGAATGAATGATCAATACTTATTTGTCTCATCCACTCTTTACACACATGGGGCAATTTACAGAGGGCAACTAACTTACCAACACCCATATTTTTGTGATGTGAGATATAACCGGAGAACATGGAGGAGACTCTCATGGTCGCTGGGAGAACATGCAAACCATGCAGACAGCACCCGAGGTCAGGATTAAACTGAGGTCTCTGGCGCTTTAGGCAGTAGCTCTATCGGCCGTACCATTATGTTCGAAACTGATTTCAAATGATAAGTGTATCACGCTAACCAGTCAGCGGAAAGACAACACATGATTACAATCGATCCATTTACAGTGTATAGATACACGATAAGCTTTTCCCATTGAGAGTAGGGAAGATTCAAACAAGAGGACATGACTTGAGAATTAAGGGACAGAAGTTTAGGGGTAACATGAGGGGGAACTTCTTTACTCAGAGAGTGGTAGCTGTGTGGAATGAGCTTCCAGTGGAAGTGGTGGAGGCAGGTTCGATTTTATCATTTAAAAATAAATTGGATAGGTATATGGATGGGAAAGGAATGGAGGGTTATGGTCTGAGTGCAGGTAGATGGGACTAGGGGAAAATAAGTGCTCGGCATGGACTTGAAGGGCCGAGATGGTCTGTTTCCGTGCTGTAATTGTTATATGGTTATATGGTTATATGGATAAGGAAATAACGTCTGGTGCAATGTAAAGTCCGATCAAGGATAGTCCGCGGGTCATCAAAGAGGTGCCTGATAACAGCTATCTTGTTCTTGTTCCTTCTTCGGGCATGAATTTCACCGAGAAAGCTCGCACTTATTACTCACCCGCATTTTTCTCTCTGACGGCCAAATCTGCACTCCTTGCCGTTCAGTACTTTGAGACTCAAGATGATGCAGATCACTGCAAAGTGGGATAGCTTCTTGCCCTCACTCTTCCAAATTCCCACACTCACTAAGGTCCCGAATTTCAACTCTATTTATGAATTCCCAAGGCTTTTTCCCACCGTGTTTATGGTACAGGCGGTTCACGTTGCAAGCTGTGTTGACAGGATGTTACAAAGTCTTGTTGCTAGTTTACAACAGGAGCAAAAGTCCAAGTAAGCCGGGGAGGTCAACCTTATGTAATTAAGTAAAGCTAGAATAATAATCTGAATATGATAACGAATACCATGGAATTACTGGATGGTCTGTGATATTAGCCGGTCTGGTCAATTAATGTCTTTCAGAGATGAAACTAACCCACCAAAAGGAGACAAAGTGCTGGAGTAACTCAGCGGGTCAGGCAGAATCTCTGGAGAACGTGGATAGTTGATGTTCCCAAACCATGTTGTGATTGAGAAAACTGAGCCTCCTCGTCCCATTTGCACAGAGAATTCCAATCGTTCATGACCCTCAAGATGAAAGCTTCCGTTTGACATCTCAGTCCCCTATTCCCCAACCTTTGGAGATCAAGTGTTCTTGGAGGAATCCAGCGTTGGACTACAGGCTTTAGATTAGCGAGGCATGGTGGCTCAGCGGTAGAGTTGCTGCCTTACAGTGCTAACAGCACCAAAGACCCGGGTTTGATCCTTGTCTGTACCGGGTTTGTACGTTCTCCCCGTGACCTGCGTGGGCTTTCTCCGAGAACTTCGGTTTCCTGCCACACTCCAGGCCGAAGAGCCTGTTCCTGCGCTGTATCTCTAAACTATACTAAGATGCAAAGTAAAGCTACCATGTGTGAGAAGCAAAGAACTTTATCAGTCAGAGCATTGAGTATAGAAGTTGGAAGGCCATGTTGCAGTTGTATAACACGTTGGTGAGGCTGCATTAAGAGTATTGTGTTCAGTTTTACGCACCATGATATAGGAAAGATGTTGTCAAGCTGGAATGGGTGCAGAGACGATTTACAAGGAAGTTGCCAGGACTCGAGGGTGTGAGCTATAGAAGGAGGTTGAGCAGGCTGGGACTCTATTCCTTGGAGCGCAGGAGGATGAGGGGTGATCTTATAGAGGTGTACAATATCGTGAGAGGAATAGATCGGGTAGACACACAGAGTCTCTTGCCCAGAGTAGGGGAATCGAGAACCAGAGGACATAGGTTTCAGGTGAGGGGGGAAAAATGTAATAGGAACCTGAAAGGTAACGTTTTCACACCATGGTTAGTGGGTGTGTGGCACGAGCTGCTCGAGGAGGTAGTTGAGGTTGGGACTATCACAACGTTCAAGAAACATTTAAACAGGTGCACGGATAGGGCAGGTTTAGAGGCATATGGGGCAAATGGAGGCAGGAGGGACTAGCATAGCTGGGACATGTTGGTCAGTATGGACAAGTTGGGCCAAACGGCCTGTTTCCACACTATAAAGGGCCTGGCCCACGCTGATTTTTTCGGCGACTGCTGGTGTCATTGACTGTCGTATCAGGATCGCCGCAAAACAAAAAAATGTTGTGACACTTGAGGAGACATCACGTGTCAATGTGCCGTCACGCCGCGACTTTTCTGGTGACCTGATACGTCAGTCACTGATGCCGTCAGTCGCCGAAAGAATCGCCAAGTAGGACAGCCCTTACGACTCTATAACTGCAGATGCTGGTTAGTGCACAAAAGAACACAATAATGCTGCCTGACCTGTTGAGTTACTCCAGCACTCTGTGTCAATAGATAATAGACAATAGATGCAGGAGTAGGCCATTCGGCCCGTCGAGCCAGCACCGCCATTCAATGTGATCATGGCTGATCATCCACAATCAGTACCCCGTTCCTGCCTTCTCCCCATATCCCCTGACTCCGCTATCTTCAAGAGCCCTATCTAGCTCTCTCTTGAAAGCATCCAGAGAACCTGCCTCCGCCGCCCTCCGAGGCAGAGAATTCCACAGACTCACAACTCTGTGAGAAAAAGTGTTTCCTCATCTCAGTTTTAAATGGCTTACCCCTTATTCTTAAACTGCGGCCCCTAGTTCTGGACTCCCCCAACATCGGGAACATGTTTCCTGCCTCTAGCGTGTCCAAACCCTTAATAATCTTATATGTTTCAATAAGACTCCCACTCATCCTTCTAAACTCCAGAGTGTACAAGCCCAGCCGCTGCATTCTCTCAGCATATGACAGTCCCGCCACCCTGGGCATTAACCTTGTCCTTCAGTGAGCATGTGAGGTTTAAGATGATGAATAGCAGAATTCTTGCACGTCAAGTCTCTGATACAGTGCGAGACAGACACTGAATCATTGCCCATTGATGAGTAATGGAATAAGGCTTAACAGCTAGTGACCCTACACATCAGCCAGAGGAAGTCACATTAGCTCACTAACCTCACTGTCTAGAATACAATTGCTTCATAGACATCAGCAAAACTGAGGCTGAAACTGAGGGGTAATGAGAGAGTCTGAAGAAGGGTCTCGACCCTAAACATCACCTATTCCTTTTCTCCAGAGATGCTGCCTGACCCCTTGAGTTATTGCAGAGTTGTGCATCGGTTGAAGCCAGCATCTACAGTTCCTTCCTACACAATGTGTCATTACCTCTCCCCAACGAGAGTCCTGCAACATCTTCCCTCGCTGCTCCCTCTCTGTGATTCCACCTGCTCTCCAGCTATGTCTCGTTTTCACACCTGACCCATCCTTATCTCTGTGTCTCCCTCTGCTCTGACGCTCAGCCTGAAGATGGGTTTTGACCCGAAACGTCACCCATTCCTTCTCTCCAGCGATGCTGCCTTTCCCGCCGAGTTACTCCAACACTTTGTGTGTATCTTCAGTGTAAATCAGCATCTGCAGTTCCTTCAATAATGTAGGAATGTAATGCTGAGGCTCTATAAGGCGCTGGTCAGGTCACATTTGGAATATCGTGAGCAATTTTGGGCACAATATCTGAGGAAGGATGTGTTGGCTCCGGAGAGGGTCCAGAGGAGGTTTACAAGAATGATCCCAGGAGTTTCTTTAGTCAGCGGGTGGTGAATCTGTGGAATTCTTTGCCGCAATACTCCAGGTGTGGTCTCCGGTAGGCGGCGCGACTCTCGTCTGCAGCGGCCTCTGCAGTCCGTCTGCGTTTTTATTATTTTATGTCTATGTTTTTATGTAGTTTTTGTTATTTTTGTTGGGGTATGTGTGTGGGGGGGGGTGGGGGTGGTGTGGGGGGGTTGGGGGTAACTTTTAAATCTCTCCCTGCACGGGAGACCCGACCTTTTCTTTGTCGGGTCTCCGTTGTCGTTGGGGCTGCAACGAGGAGCGGCCTCCAACAGGAAGACCGGGGACTCTGGTGCCAACTACTCACCTCACCGTCGCGGAGCTGGCCGAGTCCAGAGCGGGTGGAGCTGTGGTGGACGCTGCTGCGGCCCGACCCCCGGAGATTCGGTGGCTGCAACTGTGGGTTTGGCGGACGGCACCGGGAGCCCGCGGGTCCCTGGAGGGAGACCGCTTTTCCGGGCTCCCGCAACGGCGACTTCTCCCGCCCGAGTTGCGGGGTTGAAGAGCTCCTGGAGCGGGGCCTTACAGCACCGCCCCGCGCGGCTTGGAATGGCTGCGGGTCTCTGCGAGCGCCCGCTGGGGGCTCTAACACCAAGACCCGGTGTGCGACCTTGCATCACCCGGCGTGGCTTAAATGGCCACGGGACAATTCGCCATCGCCCGCCGGGGGCTTTGACTTTGACTTTGACTCTGACATCGGGGGGGGAGTGCAGTGGAGAGAAAAGTTTTTTTGGCCTTCCATCACAGCAATGTGATGGATGTTTATGTAAAATATGTTGTGTCTTGGGTCTATTTGTTTGTAATGTATGGCTGCAGAAACGGCATTTCGTTTGGACCTCAAGGGGTCCAAATGACAATAAATTGAATTGAATTGAATTGAATTGAATTGAAGAAGGATGTGGAGGCCAAGTCAGTGGATATTTTTAAGGCAGAGATAGATAGATTCTTGATGTCAGAGGTTATGGGGAGAAGGCAGGAGAATGGGGTTAGGTGGGATTAGGTGGGAAAGATAGATCAGCCATGATTGAATGGTGTAGACTTGATGGCTGAATGGCCTAATTCTACTCCTATCCCTGTGACCTTATGACCTACACAATGAATAATTTATTATATAGATAATGAAACATATTGAGGTGCTGGTATAAGTCATATTTAGTCACACTGTGCAGTTGCCACAACAAGTCAAGGATTAATGTCGGAAGGACTGCTAAAAGACGTGCGTTTGACCATGCATTTAAAAACTAAAATGTTATCACTGCCCAGAACAGGAAATTATGAGTTGTCTCAAGCCCTTCGATCTGCACTGGCTAATTTTCCTCTGTGCAATTATGAAAATCATTCTGCAGGAACAACCCATTTAGACTCATAGAGTGATTCAGCGTGGAAACAGGCCCTTCGGCCCAACTTGCCCACACCGGCCAACATGTCCCACCTGCCTCCGTTTGGTCCATATCCCTCTAAACCTGTCCTATCCATGTACCTGTCTAACTGCTTCTTAAACGTTGGGATAGTCCCAGCCTCAACTACCTCCTCTGGCAGCTTGTTCAATACACCCACCACCCTTTGTGTGAAAAAGCTACCCCTCAGATTCCTATTAAATCTTTTCCTCTTCACCTTAAACCTGGGTCCCCTGGTCCTTGATTCACCTACTCTGGGCAAGAGACTCTGTTCATCTACCCGATCGATTCCTCTCATGGTTTGGTTCATTAATCTGAACCAGTGACTTTCCTACTTTAGCAACTGAATCCATTCCATTGCCATTCTCTTTTTCCCTTCCCAATGCATTGCAAAGTGTTAAGTGTTTTAATTTCACCCTCTCACACTCTGGCATGGTCAAGGTACCCCTTGGCCACTGATTCTATTTTGACCAACAAACGCCCATTTTACACTAATCCTACAAGAATCCAATTTTATCCTACCCCACAGCCAACAAAAACACCATAGTGAGCTCCACCTTTCCTTCATCATCGTTGCTTTTTGCATATTTTTCATTCATTTGTAGGATAGGTCAGGGGGAGTTCCCCCCCGCCACGGGTACCATGTAATCCCGTGCTACATAGAAACATAGAAACATAGAAAATAGGTGCAGGAGGAGGCCATTCGGCCCTTTGAGCCAGCACCGCCATTCATTGTGATCATGGCTGATCGTCCCCTATCAATAACCCGTGCCTGCCTTCTCCCCATATCCCTTGACTCCACTAGCCCCTAGAGCTCTATCTAACTCTCTCTTAAATCCATCCAGTGACTTGGCCTCCACTGCCCTCTGTGGCAGGGAATTCCATAAATTCACAACTCTCTGGGTGAAAAAGTTTTTTCTCACCTCAATCTTAAATGACCTCCCCTCTTTTCTAAGACTGTGGCCCCTGGTTCTGGACTCGCCCAACATTGGGAACATTTTTCCTGCATCTAGCTTGTCCAGTCCTTTTATAATTTTATATGTTTCTATAAGATGCCCCTTCATCCTTCTAAACTCCAGTGAATACAAGCCTAGTCTTTTCAATCTTTGCTCATATGACAGTCCCGCCATCCCAGGGATCAATCTCATGAACCTACGCTGCACTGCCTCAATCACAAGGATGTCCTTCCTCAAATTATGAGACCAAAACTGTACACAATACTCCAGATGTGGTCTCACCAGCTGCAGAATAAACTTGCTCCATGCTCCATGGTTGGATAGTCGGCGACTAAACCGTCTCCCCCACCTGGACCCCCAGCAGGAAAAAAACCAAGACCTGTCAAAGGGTGGATGAGCTCCTAACGAGCCAACGGCCATCCACACTTCAGTAGAAGTTGAGATCACTGTCGTACACGGCATTGTAAGGAATGATGATAAAGCACACACACACCAAAACCCTATACTTCCAGCGGCGGAAGTCGGCAGGAACTGGAGGACAGAGACGTGTGGTGCGTCCGTCACCGTTCCCGTCAACCAGCACCACTGCATCGCTAATGTTTTCAACGATTAAATTCATTCATTTGTTCTATATGTTGTCTATATCTCTCGTTTTCCCTTTCCCCCTGACTCTCAGTCTGAAGAAGGGTCTCGACCCGAAACGTCACCTATTCCTTTTCTCCAGAGATGCTGTCTGACCCGTTGAGTAACTCCACCTTTTTGTGTCTATCTTCAGTTTAAACTGGCATCTGCAATTCCTTCCTACACATTTCAGCTCTCTGGGTAGGAAGGAACTGCAGATGCTGGTTTACACCGAAGATAGACACAAAATGCTGGAGTAGCTCAGCAGACCGGCAGCATCTCTGGAGATATAGCTCTTAAGGCTAACGGAATCAAGGGATATGGGGTGAAAGCAGGAACGAGGTACTCATTTTGGATGATCAGCCTTGATTATAATCAATGGCGGTGCTGGCTTGAAGGGCCGAATGTCCTACTCCTGCAGCTAATTTCTATGTTTCTTTGAGAGAAGGAATGGGTGACGTTTCAGGTAGCGACCCTTCCTCAGACTGAGAGCCAGAGGAGAGGGAGTCCAGAGATATGCACAAAATGCTGGACTATGCTAGAGTGCTATATCTCCCCTGACTCTCATTCTGAAAAAGGGTCTCGACACATTTCTTCTCTCCAGAGAGATGCTGCCTGTCCCTCTGAGTTGCTCCAGCATTTTGTGTCTGTCTTCAAATCTTTAGGTACTTTGTTTGCAGGGCTATGCATAGTACACACCGGCATTCGACGTTATTATGTGTCTTTAGATTTACAGACATCATAGAAACATAGAAACATAGAAATTAGGTGCAGGAGTAGGCCATTCGGCCCTTCGAGCCTGCACCGCCATTCAATATAATCATGGTTGATCATCCAACTCAGTATCCCGTACCTGCCTTCTCCCCATACCCTTTGATCCCCTTAGCCACAAGGGCCACATCTAACTCCCTCTTAAATATAGCCAATGAACTGGCCTCGACTACCCTCTGTGGCAGGGAGTTCCAGAGATTCACCACTCTCTGTGTGAAAAAAGTTCTGCTCATCTCGGTTTTAAAGGATTTCCCCCTTATCCTTAAGCTGTGACCCCTTGTCCTGGACTTCCCCAACATCGGGAGCAATCTTCCTGCATCTAGCCTGTCCAACCCCTTAAGAATTTTGTAAGTTTCTATAAGATCCCCTCTCAATCTCCTAAATTCTAGAGAGTATAAACCAAGTCTATCCAGTCTTTCTTCATAAGACAGTCCTGACATCCCAGGACATCCAAGTATGCTTGGATGTCAGAGATTATTGGAATCTTCAGTAAAATAAATGAATTATTGTAAACACGAGTCCATTAGTCTGGAGACAAACAATCGTTAATGATGTCCTAGAGGATTTAGATGCTTAGCTGTAAACCATAGCTTTTATATACGTTACTCTGCTATTGATACCCAGTGTTACTATTCCTGTTTAGTAGCATTGCTTATTCAGCTGTTTGGATTAGTTTACAGATACAGCATGAAAACAGGCCCTTCGGCCCACCGAGTCCGTGCCGACCAGCGATTCCCGTACACTAACACTACCTACACAAACTAGGGACAATTTACATTTTAACCAAAGCCGATTAACCTACAAACCTGTACGCCTCCGAAGTGCGGGAAGAAACCGGAGCACCCGGAGCAAAGCCACGCGGTCCCGGGGAGAAAGTACAGATAACACCCGCAGTCAGGATCGAACCCGGGTCACCGGCGATGTAAGGCAGCAACTCTACCTCTGCACCACTGTTTATCAACATAATTGGTGAAAAGCTTCTGACAGCTGTTCTGAATCCAAAATCACCCGTCCCCATGATGTTTACATAGCTCGGCCTTAACTCTGCAGTGAAGACATTGTCCAAAAAATCCATATATGTTATGTTCAAGGTGTGCAAGAAGGAACTGCAGATGCTGGTTTACACCGAAGGTAGACACAAAATGCTGGCGTAACTCAGCGGGTCAGGCAGCATTTCTGGAGAACACCTTTTCATACTTTCCTTTCATTTATTTCCCTTTCCCCTGACTCTCGATCCGAAACGTCACCTATTCCTTTTCTCCAGAGATGCTGCTCCTGTTTCCTCCCACATTCTAAAGGCTTGCAGGTTTGTAAGTTGATTGACTTCTGTAAAATTTTCCCTCAGTGCGTAGGATAGAAATAGTGCACGGGGCAATTGCTGGTTGATGCGGACTCAGTGAGCTGAAGGGCCTGTTTCCATGTTGTATCTCTAAGATCTAAAGTAAAGTCTTGTGTCACCATGGACATTCTATCAACTGGTGTCTATTACATATCTGGAGGGGGGGGCGCTGTTGAGGATGGCTTCCCCGCCTGCAGTAGTTCGTCCTTTCACCTTTTTTTTATTTTTAGGGGGGGAGGGGGAAGGGGGAATCTGTTTTTCTCAGTCCCTACCTGGTCGGAGATGCGTCTTTCCTCCGAGCCGCATCTTCGCTTCCTCCTCGTGGCCTACCACCTGGACTGGAGCGGCGTTTCCTGTCGGGACCGGCCAGATCTTCAGCATCGGCAGCGGCACAGCGCTGAAGCACCACCGTGGAGCGGGCGATGCCTTGCCTGGGTCGCCGTGTGGTAAGCTCTGGAGTGCTGAGACCGCCGACTCCAATATCGCGGAGCTGTGGTTGCGGAGCTTCCAGCTGCGGGCGGCGATGACTACAACATCGCGGTGGCTTGGGATCTTTCTCCGAGGTCGCCAGTGTGAATCTCCGCCCAGCGCGGCCTGTGGTCTTCGAGAGCCGCAGTCTTCGGTAGGAAGCGGCCGATTCAGAACTCCAATGGAGCTATTTTGTGCATATCTCCTGGTGCTCCGGTTCTCTCCAAAGCCAGAGCTCCATCATCCCAGCGAGAGGGCCTGAAACATCGGGCCTCCACTGCAGCGACTGCAGAGGCCTTAAATAGGCCCCAACCACGGGTGAACGCAGAGGAAGAGGACTGAACTTTTACTGCCTTCCCTCACAGTGCAAAATGTTGATTCTGCCGTGGGGGAACGTTCATGTTAAATTCTATAATGTGTTAGAACTTAACATGAATTTTACAAAAGTCAATCAACTTACAAACCTACAATAGACAATAGACAATAGACAATAGGTGCAGGAGTAGGCCATTCGGCCCTTCGAGCCAGCACCACCATTCAATGTGATCATGGCTGATCATCCCCAATCAGTACCCCGTTCCTGCCTTCTCCCCATATCCCCTGACTCTGCTATTTTTAAGAGCCCTATCTAGCTCTCTCTTGAAAGCATCCAGAGAACCTGCCTCCACAGCCCTCTGAGGCAGAGAATTCCACAGACTCACCACTCTCTGTAAGAAAATGTGTTTTCTCGTGTCCGTTCTAAATGGCTTACTCCTTATTCTTAAACTGTGGCCCCTGGTTCTGGACTCCCCCAACATCGGGAACATGTTTCCTGCCTCTAGTGTGTCCAAGCCCTTAACAATCTTATATGTTTCAATGAGATCATCTCTCACCCTTCTAAACTCCACAGTGTACAAGCCCAGCTGCTCCATTCTCTCAGCATATGACAGTCCTGCCATCCCAGGAATTAAACCTTGTAAACCTACGCTGCACTCCCTCAATAGCAAGAATGTCCTTCCTCAAATTAGGGGAGCAAAACTGCACACAATACTCCAGGTGTGGTCTCACTAGGGCTCTGTACAACTGCAGAGGCAGTTTTCCTCCTGCTGTGGTGGATGTATCCCTCACCTGTGTCTCCTCTGTGTCCAAGGTTCTGCTCCTCCCCACAGATGGGATACAAGGATAGATTTCCCTCCTTCCACCCCACCAGCTCCCCCATCCAACACCTCATACTCCGACATTTCCGTTACCAAAGTGATCCCACCACCGGTCACGTCTTCCCATCTCCACCCTCTTCTGCCTTCCACAGGGATCGCTCCCTCCGCAACTCGTTGGGTCACTCACCCCTTCCCACCCAAACCTCCCTCTCCCCAGATACTTTCCACTGCTCGAAGGGCCGAATGGCCTATCCCTGCACCTATTTGCTATGTTTCTATGTAAGTGGAATATGAGGCGCTGTTCATCAGTTTGCATTTGGGCCTCACTCTGGCAACGGAGGAGGCCCAGGACAGAAAGGTCAGTATGGGAAGGGGAAGGGAGTTAAAATGGTTAACAACTGGGAGATTCCACAGGTGCTCTCTTTAAGGAGTTTGTACGTTCTCCCCGTGACCTGCGTGGGTTTTCCCCGGAAGCTCTGGTTTCCTAATACACTCCAAATACAGACAGGTTTGTACGTTAATTGTCTGTGTGTGTAGGATGATGTTAGTGTGCGGGGATCGCTGGTCAGCGTGGACTCAGTAGGCGGAGGGGCCTGTTTCCGCGCTGTATCTCTAAACCAAACTAATCTAAACTAAACTAAACTAAACTCTCCATCTCCTACAATCATTCTGAAGAGGGGCCCCACGATGAAACGTCACCTACCTATGCTCTCCAGAGTTGCTGCCTGACCCGCTGAGTTACTCCAGCACTTTGGGTCCTTTCCCATGGTATTAAGCTTGCATTCATCAAACAAGTGCTCTATCTGAATTGAAAGGAATGTTGAATATCACCAGGTCACTGACAGCAACATTTTCTTATACAATTCTCATACTTTAACTGGCAGAACACAACATAGTTGCTGCTCAAAACAAGACCACCGTGAAAAAGGTTTCTGCTGCTGAAGGCAACATTTCCACAGTTGGAGACAAGGAGAGAGTTACGATCCCAACCACATTCTTCTTCTGCCGTATGTCTTTTAGACCTGCAGCTCCGTTGAGGCGAGCCAGGCCAACGTGTCACCGACCAGGTCAATCAGACCTCGTTCACCATTCGGTGGCCAGTGTTTGGGGCAACTGGTGACGATGTGCTCCACTGTCTGCGTTGGGTCCCCACACTCGCAGGAGGCGCTCGCTGTCCACGAGGCCCCACCTCTTCATCGCTACTCCATAGCCAGTCCTCAAGCGGTTGAGGGATGTCCATTGCTTTCTGGGCAGGTCCTGGCCAGGGACGTCGATGGGTCAAGACGAGATGGAGAGACCAGTGGAAGTCAGCGGAACCATCTAGGCTACACCATTACATCAATGACCCCAACCCTCGAAGGGAGGTTATAGGAGATGCTGCCTCAAAATGGCAGCCATTGTCATCAGAGACCCTCGCCACGCTGCCCACCCTCTCATTTCACTCCAACTATCGAGAAGTAGGTTCAGGAGTCTGAAAACCATGAACATCAGGTTCAAGAATTGCTTCCACATTCTCCAGAGGAATCCTCTGCCACAGACACAGCGGTAGAGTTGCTGCCTTACAGCGCTTGCAGCACCAGAGACACAACTTCAATTCCGTCTACGGGTGCTGTCTGTACGAGGTTTTTACGTTCTCCCCGTGACCGCGTGGGTTTTCTCCTAGATCTTCGGTTTCTCCCACACTCCCAAAACGTACAGGTTTGCAGGTTAATTGGCTTGGTGCATGTATAAATTGTCCCTAGTGTGTGTAGGATAATGTTAATGTGCGGGGATTGCTGGCCAGCACCGATTCCGTGGGCCGAAGGGCCTGCTTCCGTGTCTCTAATCTAAAAGAAGGCAGTGGAGGCCAATTCATTGGATGTATTCAAGAGAGTTAGATTTAGCTCTTAGGGCTAACGGAATCAAGGAATATGGGGAGAAACCAGGAACGGGGTACTGATTGGGGATGATCAGCCATGATCATTTTGAATGGCGGTGCTGGCTCGAAGGGCCGAGTGGCCTACTCCTGCAGCTATTTTTTTATGTTTCCTTGTTTCTTCTCAACAACCATTTGGAGATTGCTGGTCGGCATGTACTCGGTGGGCCGAAGGGCCTGTTTCCGCGCTGTTTCTCTAAACTAAACTCAAATTTCGAGGATGTAACTAGTAGAGTGGATAAGGGAGAACCAGTGGATGTGTTATATCTGGACTTTCAGAAGGCTTTCGACAAGGTCCCACATAAGAGATTAGTAAACAAACTTAAAGCACACGGTATTGGGGGTTCAGTATTGATGTGGATAGAGAACTGGTTGGCAGACAGGAAGCAAAGAGTAGGAGTAAACGGGTCCTTTTCAGAATGGCAGGCAGTGACTAGTGGGGTACCGCAAGGCTCAGTGCTGGGACCCCAGCTATTTACAATATATATTAATGATCTGGATGAGGGAATTGAATGCAACATCTCCAAGTTTGCGGATGACACGAAGCTGGGGCCCAGTGTTAGCTGTGAAGAGGATGCTAGGAGGCTGCAAGGCGACTTGGATAGGCTGGGTGAGTGGGCAAATGCATGGCAGATGCAGTATAATGTGGATAAATGTGAGGTTGTCCACTTTGGCGGCAAAAACAGGAAAGTAGACTATTATCTGAATGGTGGCCGATTAGGAAAAGGGGAGATGCAACGAAGCCTGGGTGTCATGGTACACCAGTCATTGAAAGTAGGCATGCAGGTGCAGCAGGCAGTGAAGAAAGCAAATGGTATGTTAGCATTCATAGCAAAAGGATTTGAGTATAGGAGCAGGGAGGTTCTACTGCAGTTGTACAGGGTCTTGGTGACACCACACCTGGAGTATTGCGTACAGTTTTGGTCCCCTAATCTGAGGAAAGACATTCTTGCCATTAGAGGGAGTACAGAGAAGGTTCACCAGACTGATTCCTGGGATGTCAGGACTTTCAAATGAAGAAAGACTGGATAGACTCGGCTTGTACTCGCTAGAATTTAGAAGATTGAGGGCGGATCTTATAGAAACTTACAAAATTCTTAAGGGGTTGGACAGGCTAGATGCAGGAAGATTGTTCCCGATGTTGGGAAAGTCCAGAACAAGGGGTTACAGTTTAAGGATAAGGGGGAAGTCTTTTAGGACCGAGATGAGAAAATCATTTTTTACACAGAGAGTGGTGAATCTGTGGAATTCTCTGCCACAGAAGGTAGTTGAGGCCAGTTCATTGGCCATATTTAAGAGGGAGTTAGATGTGGCCCTTGTGGCTAAAGGGATCAGGGGGTATGGAGAGAAGGCAGGTTCAGGACACTGAGTTGGATGATCAGCCATGATTATATTGAATGGCGGTGCAGGCCGAGGGGCCGAATGGCCTACTCCTGCACCTATTTTCTATGTTTCTATGTTTCTAAGTTAAAATTGCAAACATGAATGAAATTAAACAGGTGAAAAGTGAAGGCTTCTGATGCAAATCAGAGGAAACCGTTGGTTAGGCCTAATTTGTAAACTGAAAGAAAGAATAATATTTAATTACTTTATACTCAACGCATCACGCAGGAATTTAGCTCGTTGTGCCTTGTTGGTTAAAAATCTTTGCCATGGAAACACTATTTTATAACTTTGAACAATTATCATTCAAATGCCTTTATCGACCATAATTGGATATGTTTAATAATGAATAATGTGATGTTTCATTGTATTTTGGGGAACGGTGACCCTTATGCAGGGCAGCAGGGTGGTGCAGCGAGAGAGCTGCCGCTTTACAGCGCCGGAGACCCTTGTTCGACCCTGACCATGGGTGAGATAAAATGTTCAAGAAGGAACTGCAGATGCTGGAAAATCGAAGGTAGACAAAAATGCTGGAGAAACTCAGCGGGTGCGGCAGCATCTATGGAGCGAAGGAAATAGGCAACGTTTCGGACCCGAAACGTTGCCTATTTCCTTCGCTCCATAGATGCTGCCGCACCCACTGAGTTTCTCCAGCATTTTTGTCCACCTACTGACTATGGGTGATGTCTGTAATGAATTTATACATTCTCCCTGTGACCGCGTGGGTTTTCTCTGGGAGCTATGGTTTCCTCCCGCACTCTAAAGACATTCAGGTTTGCAGGTTAATTTGCCTCTATAAATCACAGTAACAAACACAATCACAATAATACTTTATTAGCCAAGTATAGTTCTACAACAAACGAGGAATTTCATTTGCCAAGTCAGTCATACAAATAAAAGGCAAAGGAACACATAAAATACATTTTAACAAAAACATCCACCACAGTGACTCCTCCACATTCCTCACTGTGATGGAAGGCTAAAAAAAGGTTCAAATCTCTTCCTTTCTTTGCTCTCCCCCCCCCCCCCCCCGGTCGGGGGCCTCGTGCCCTCCCTTGACGGAACAATCTTGGCTCACGTAACCAACGGCGTTTGGGCCCTCCACATCAGGGCGATCAGCTCCTGCATCGGGGTGATCAGCTCCTGCATCAGGGGGGGATGTCATCTCCCCCGCGCCGGTGATCGGACCCCCAGAACAAATTTTTCCTTGCGCGTAGGATAGAACTGATGTATGGGTGATCACTGGTCGGCGTGGACCAGGAGGGCCGGAGGGCCTGTTTCCATGCTGATTCTCTAACCTAAGCTGAACTTAATATTGCTTTGTAATTTTGACAATTAGCATTCAAGAGTCAAGAGTGTTTTATTTTCATATGTCCCAGATAGAACAATGAAATTCTTAGTTGCAGCAGCACAACAGAAAATGTAAACATAGTACACTGTAATCAATATGATAAACGAGAGAGAAAAAAGTTCAGTGTGTATATATACACATACTACCATTTATTTATATATATACATATATTTATACATACACATATATATATATACACACACACAGCAGTGTTCACAACTTTATGCAGTACAACTTTATGCAGTACATCTGTATACACTACATATATATACACTACAACCTCACATAAGCTCTGAACTACAATAGACTATCATTATTACCATTGCACTATTAGTGTTTGTATTTTGAGTATGTGTATATATCTATATATATATATATATATAGATACAGGTGCACAACCTTTTATCCGAAAGCCTTGGGACCAGACACTTTTCGTAATTCAGAATTTGTCGGTCTTCGGAATGGAATTTTTTTAGCGTAGATTTTAATGGCTGGCTCAGTGGTAGAGTGCTCGGCTCATATCCGCAAGGTCGCGAGTTTGCGCCTTGATCCCGGCAGTAAACTCGGTCGCGAGTTTGAGTCTTCAATGTAGTTTTTTCTTGCAGAATAAATGTTTGTATGAAATGCAGTGTAGGAGAGGTGTACTGACTGTGTGGGCAGAACTTTGGAAGTGATTGCCCACCAGTCTAAAAAGCCGCTGTCTCCCTGTCCCTGGGATAGCAGGGGGCGATCAAACAGCACAATACCCCCCTCCCCCTCCAACTCCAGAGGAATCCGCTCCCTAATGGGCCGCTACGGCGACAAGTGGCAGTTTGCCCACAGCCCGAGCTGCGCCCCCTCATCCGCCACCCCAAGAACAAGACGTACCTTGCACACCATCAGCTTCTGCCCCTACGTGTTCCTCTGGAGTTGGAGCGGGGCTGGGCTGGAGTTGCTGCTGGCTGTGCGTCTCTGGGATCTCCGTGCTTGCAGTGGGCCTGGGGGTCGGTGTCCCGTTGGTCCTGACGTCTCCGGCCACCCCCCTGGACTGGAGCTGAGACTGGAAACTGTACCGCCCTTGCCCCCTCCCTCTGCAACGGCAAACAACCCCACTCTCCTGCAAGGGCGGTACAGTTCCCAGAGGATGGCAGGTGGCCGGAGACGTCAAGACCAACAGGAACCCGCTCCCCGATGGGCCCCTACGACGCCCCGAGCTGCGCCCCGTCATCCGCAACCCAGGTTCCTCTGTAGTTGGAGTGGGGCTGGGCTGGGCTGCTGTTGGCTGTGGGTCTCTGGGATCTCCGTGCTTGCAGTGGGCCTGGGGGTCGGAGTCCCGATGAGGGGGCGCAGCTCGGGGAACGGCTTCTGGTGGTCCTGACGTCTCCGGCCAGTTTGCAGTTTTCCTCTGGAGTTGGAACGGGGCTGGGCTGTTGCTGGCTGTGGGTCTCTGGGATCTCCGTGGTTGCAGTGGGCCTGGGGGTCGGTGTCCCGTTGGTCCTGACGTCTCCGGTGACAGTGCAAAGCTCCCGCGCCGGTGCAATGGGCGGGGAGCTGGAGAGGGGAGGGAAGGGATCACACACATGGCCGGGAAGCAGAGGGGTGTAGGTGGGGTGAAACTGAAGGGAGCGACAATCTGCTGCTGCCTGCCCCGCTGAGTTAAAAAGTTCCCACGCAAGACTCACGAAACACTGTGTATCGTGAGTCTACCGTGGGAACTTTTTAACTCAGCGGGCAGGCAGCAGCATATTGTCAATTATTAACCCTCCGGCGCAATATACCCTCACCTTCTCTTTTATGAATGGGGATTTAGTTCCCCTTTCTTCGAGGACCGACCGGAGGTTCCGCTGTCACCTCTGCGGGCCGCCCTCGGTGAACGTTTTCAAGGACCTTTCTTCAAGGACCGAAAAAATGGCCGCTATTCGGAGGTTTTCGTTATTTGGATCTTCGGATAAAAGGTTGTGCACCTGTATATAACAATATATAACAATAATAGTACAATAGTAATAATGATGGTCTATTGTAGTTCAGAGCTTATGTGAGGTTGTAGTGTTTAATGGCCCAATGGCTGTAGGGAAGTAGCTGTTCCTGAACCTGGACGTTACAGTTTTCAGTTCCTGTACCTTCTTCCCGATGGCAGTGGTGAAATGAGTGTGTGGCCAGGATGGTGTGGGTCTTTGATGATGCTGGCTGCCTTTTTGAGGCAGCCACTCCGATAAATCCCTTCGATGATGGGGAGGTCATAACTTTATGAAGTCTTTTCCACTCCTGGAAGTTCAAGTTGCCGAACTAGGCCACGATGCAACCAGTCAGTATGCTCTCTACTGTGCACCTGTAGAAGTTCAATAGAATACACTTCGACATGCCGAATATCCGTAATCTTCTCATGAAGTAGAGTCGCTGATGTGCTTTCTTTATAATTGCACCAGTGTGCTGGGTCCAGGAGAGATCTTCGGAAATATGCACGCCCAGGAATTTGAAGTTTTTGACCCTCTCAACCATTGATGTAAACAGGATTGTGGGTCTTCATCTTTCCCCAATCAAAGTCCACAATCAGTTCATTGGTTTTACTGATATTGAGAGCCAGGTTGTTGTGCTGGCACCATTTGGTCAATCAGCCGATCTCACTTCTATACTCTGACCCATCACCATTTGTTATTCGTCCAACAACAGTGGTGTCATCGGCGAACTTGAAGCTGGAGTTCGCACCATGTCCGGCTACACAGTCATAGGTATAGAGTGCCTTTCAAATGCCTTTATCGACTAAAATGATATGTACTTAATAATTAATAATTTGTATTTCATTATTTATATTATAGTCATAGAGTGATACAGTGTGGAAACAGGCCCTTCTGCCCAACTTGCCCACACCGGCCAACATGTCCCAGCTACACTAGTCCCACCTGCCCGCATTTGGTCCATATCCCTCCAAACCTGTTCTATCCATGTACCTATCTCACTGTTTTTTAAATGTTGGGATAGCCCCAGCCTCAACTACCTCTACTGGCAGCTTGCTCCATACGCCCACCACCCTTTGTGTGAAAAAGCTACGCCTCAGATTCCTATTAAATAATTTCCCCCTCACTATGTAGTCTGGTCCTTGATTCCCCTACTCTGGGCAAGAGATTCTGTGCATCTACCCGATCTATTCCTCTCATGATTTTATACAAATTATGAAATTATTAGTAATTATTAATCATTATAATTGTGCGTTGGGGAACTGTGACAATAACCCCTTATGCCTAGAGGAGTAGACTTCTCATCTGCGCTGTCAGAAGACAGTGCACATACACTTCTAATATGGAGAAACATGAGAAACTCAGTGGGTTGAGTTTCCTTCAGAAGTTTGTTATTTCTTCGTAGGACCCCTTCGGTGATGGCTGACCATGGGTGTCTCCAGGGTGTTATTCCCTATATGGAGGACGCCTGTGCGTGACTTTGTTTAACGTGGGGAGACTGGTGCACAGACAGCCACCCCACGGTCCTTGACAGATCTGGGTCAGGATCCAGTGGCATGGAGTCCAAGACGACCGGTGACCATTCTTCGTTCTTGGTTTCTTGGTACTCCAAAATATTCCAAATTGAATTTAAACTGGAGGTGGTGAAGGGAGGGCTTAAGCCAGAAAGGGTTATAGGGAAGAAAGAGCTATAAATTTAGTTGCAACTGGTTGGGTAACTATAGTTGGGTGGAGATTATTCCATGCTTTAATTGTGCGGGGGAAGAACGAATTGCTGTACACATCGGTCTTTGTAGCTGGAATCACAAATTGGATCGAATGCCCTCGTCTGCTCCTAATTGGTTTGGGTTTGGTGTAGGTCTTGTAGTCTATGTCGAGCTGACCATTTAACATTTTGTAAAAACAGGTCAAATTATGAGCTTCACGTCTGTCTTGGAGAGGTTTCCACCCCAGAGAATTCAGAAGTTTGGTGACACTCACTTCTCTCTCTGCTGCAGCCTTCATCCGCCTTCCCAGCCATTGTGACGCTCCACTAAGGTTAGCCATCATCCTCTGCTTATTCCACCGTTGAGGTCTTGGTTATTTACACTCAGGAAAGTAACACTCATCTCTAACATCCTTCAGCAAAGGAAATATGCTATGCTTACCTGCTTTGGTGTAAAAATCACTCCACTGTATCGGATGTTTTAACACTGCAGTTAGACAGTTTTGGTCTCCTTACCGGTAAAAAGATATAATTGTGTCAGAGGGAAGGCAATGATGGTGCCAGGGATGGTTATTCTGCATTAGAAGTGATAGAATAGACTAGGCCTACACTCCCTTGAGTGGTTTAGTTTAGTTGAGAGATACAGTGTTGAAATAGGCCCCTTTGGTCCAGCGAATCTGTGCTGACCGCCTCTACACTAGTTTAAGTTCAAGTTACATTTATTGTCACATGCAAAAGATTGTCACTAGTTCCATCTTTTCCCAGTTTCGCATCCAACACACTATGGGGCAATTTCACAGAAGCCAATTATCCCACACACCTCTTTGGAGTGTGGGGGGAAACTGGAGCACCCAGAGAAAACCCACACAGTCTCATGGAGAACGTGCAAACTCCATAAAAGAAGATGCTGGTTTCCAATTTAAAAAAGAAAGTGCAGGATTAACTCAGCAATTCAAGCAGCATCTCAGGAGAACATGGATAGGTGATGTTTCTTCAGAATGATGAAGAAGTGGGGTCCTGACCGGAAACATCACCTGTCCATGTTCTCCTGAGATGCTGCCTGACCCGACATATCAAGTCAAGTCACATTTATTTATATAGCACATTTAAAAAACAACTCTCGTTGGCCAAAGTGCTTTACATTTGTTACAAGAATAGTATAAACAAACAAACTACATACATATATACATATAGCCCTCACTCAGTGGACGTCAGGAAAGGCTTGGGAGTATAGATAAGATTTTAGTCTTGACTTAAAGGAGTCGATGGAGGGGGCAGTTCTGATGGGAAGAGGGATGCTGTTCCACAGTCTAGGAGCTGCAACCGCAAAGGCGCGGTCGCCCCTAAGCTTATGCCTAGACCGCGGGATATTCAGCAGCCCCAAGTCGGCCGATCTGAGGGACCTGGAGGTGGAGTGGTGGGTGAGAAGACTTTTAATGTAGGAGGGGGCAAGCCTATTGAGGGCTTTGTAGACATAGAGGAGGGTCTTGAAATGTATACGGACATATAATGAAAGAATGGTTCGACTGGGCTTATATTCACTGGAATTTAGAAGCAAGAGGAAGAGGACTGAACTTTATTGCCTTCCCTCACAGTGGGAAATGTTGATTCTGCTATGGGGGGATGTTTTCATGTTTTATGTTAAATTCTATAGTGTTGTGTTTATCTTATTTGTGTGCTGCATGGTAACTCAAATTTCACTGCACCAATTGGTGTATGTGACAATAAATGTCCTTTGTCCTTTAACCTTTATCCTTTGAGAGAGAACCTTATAGAAACATATAAAATTCTTAAGGGATTGGACAGGCTAGATGCAGGAAAGCATTTCCCCATGTTGGGGTAGTCCAGAACCAGGAGTCACAGTTTAAGAATAAGGGGCAGGCCATTTATGACTGAGATCAGGAAAAACGTTTTCAGCCAAATGGTGTGAATCTGTGGAATTCTCTACCACATAAGGCAGTTGAGGCGAGGCCAATTCACTGGATGTTTTCAAGAGAGAGGTAGATAGAGCTATTAGGGCTAACGGAATCAAGGGATATGGGGAGAAAGCAGGAACGGCGTACTGATTCTGGATGATCATAGAAAAAAAAATGTTTTCTCTGAAGCATCACTTATCCATGTTCTCCAGAGATGCTGCCTGACCTAAAACATCACCTGTATGTTCTGCAGAAATGCAGCCTGACTCGCTAAATTACTCCAGCACTTTGTGTTTCCACACAGTGGAAAATGTACTACTAACTGAGCCAATACTGACACCTACTGGACCTCTGAGGAAGCAACTGTGTTTATGCTCTCTGCTGAAAATACTACGCCTCTCAAAACTCTGTATGTAAAGGGCCTGTCCCACGAGCATGCGACTGCAAGCGGCAAGCGCGACCTAACGTGGTCGCTTGAGCTGTACGGCCTCGCGGGGCCGGTCCCACTTCGATCGCTGGAAGTGTGGAGCTGGTCCCGACATCGCGCAGGGCTCCGAAAAACTGACACTGTCCAAAAATTCCGCGCGGCAACGGCCTGCCGGCCCGCAGCTGCCTTGACGCCGTACGCACCGCCTCAACGCCGTACGCAGCGTCTCGACACCGTGCGCAGCGTCTTGACGACGAACGCCTAGTGCGAACTTCCCGTGGACCGCTCAAACTTCATGTCAACTTGTACGGGATCACTGGACCTCCGCGCGCCCCCCGCTTCCGGTTTGGTCGCGCTTGCCGCATGCAGTCGCATGCTCGTGGGACAGGCCCTTAAGAGTTTAATTAAAGTTGGTGCTAAGTTAATTCTTTAGATTGAATTCTGGTGTAGTGTCAGGAACCAGAGGCCGATGTAACTCAGTGGGCCAGGCAGTATCTCTGGAGATTGCGACCTTCACGTGGTCCGCCCTGTTTCGACAAATGCAATCAACCCGACGTGCACAAACAAAAGATCAAATAGAACAAGTTAACCTACAACTTTAGGCTGTGCACGCCATACGCAAGAAAAAGAAGCATCTCTGGAGAACATGGTTAGGTGATGTTTCATAGAAAAAAGGAGGCCATTCGGCCCTTCGAGCTAGCACCACCATTCAATATGACCATGTTTCCCAGGAATCTATGTTTCAATTCCTTGAAAAATACTTAGTGGTATTACTAACTGTTTTTCCTTTCAATACCATATCTCTAATATGTGGAACTAATCAACATTAGTTTATTCATTAGTCATTTAATGTTCATCAGTGATCGGAGCGGAATTAGGCCATTCGACCCATCGTCTATTCCACCATTCGATCATGGCTGATCTATTTCTCCCTCCTAACCCCATTCTCCTGCCTTCTCCACATCACCCCTGACACCCGTAATAATCAAGAATCTGTTGATCTCTGCCTTTGAAAAGATCCCATCATCGACGCAACAGGGACTGAGTCTCCCTAGTCCTCACCTTTCACCCCACTAGCCGTCGCATACAACACATAATCCTCCAACATTTTTGCCACCACCAACGGATCTCACAACTAGCCCTTTCCACCTTCCGCAGAGACCGTTCCTTCACAACTCCCTGGTTAACTCGCCCCTTCCCATCCAAACCACCCCCTCCCCAGGTACTTTCCCCTGCAACTGCAAAAGATGCAACACCTGTCCCTATATCTCCTTCCTCGACTTCGTCCAAGGATCCCAACAGTCCTTTCAGGTGAGGTAGAGGTTCACTTGCACTTCCTCCAACCTCATCTACTGTATCCGCTATTCCAGGTGTGGACTCCTATATATCGGCGAGACCAAGTGCAGGCTCGGCGATCGTTTTGCTGAATATCTCTGCTAAATCTGCCTAGGCCTACACAATCACCAGGTTGCCAAACACCCTCTCTCATTCCCACACTGACCTTTCTGTCCTGTTCATCCTCCACTGTCAGAGTGAGGCCCAGCGCAAATTGGAGGAACAGCACCACATATTTCACTTGGGTAGCTTACACCCCAGCGGTATGAACATTGACATTTCTAGCTTCAAGTAACCCTTGCTTTCCCTCTCTCTCCATCCCATCCCCCTTCCCAGTTCTCCTACCAGTCTTACTGTCTCCAACTACATGTTATCTCTGTACCACCTCCTCCCCTGTCAGCAGTCTAAAGAATGGTCTCGACCCGAAACGTCACCCATTCCTTCTCTCCAGAGATGCTGCCTGTCCCGCTGAGTTACTCCAGCACTTTGTGTCTATCTTCGATTTAATCCAGCAACTGCAGTTCTTTCCTACACACTTCTTCAGACTAGTCTGGGGAAAGGGAAACGGGAGATAACTGATAATAAGACTAGACAAAGTGGGACCCGTTGGGTCCCTGCATCACACGGGAGGGCTGGTCACCAACGCAAAATTCCACCTCTCCACCAATTCCAATACTGCTCGCCAGTGGGGGGGTGTTTGTTGCACTAGTATGAGTGTTGCGGGCCGAAGGTACTGGTTTCCAGAGGGCTAGTATAGACATTGTGGGCCGTATGGAGGCTGGCATCCAACTGTTGCAACGATTTTAAAAGCCAAGCCAAGGCAAACAATTGGGCTGCAGCCACCCGACAACCAAAATTCATTTTGTGAACACAAACTTGTTAAAAAAGGCGAGGCAAACAATTGGGCTGCAGACACCCGACAACCAAAATTCATTTTGTGAACACAAACTTTAAAAAAAGGGCTGCAGCCACTTTACAGCTGCATCGAGGGGACTCACCGTGGAGTAGACGTGCCTTCAGAGTTATTCGCAGCTCAGAGAGCCGTGACCCTCTCACTTCCTGGGTCTGGCAGAGACTGAGTGAGGCACGACACTTCCTGGTTTTATAGTCCGTCCCCCTGCCGCCAGCGGGGGCAGCAGAGAGAATGGGGAATTTTATAAAAACATTAATATCTCTCTAATTTCTCATCGACGGAATAAATCCTCCGCACTCATACGGCGGAGGGGGGCTCTGAGCGAGATGGCCAAAAATGACGGCCGTAGATGGCGGCGTTCTCTCAGAAATCGCAGCACACTCGGCCAAAAGCGGTCAAGATCAGAGATTTAGTAATATAGATAACATAACAAGATATCTCTTGTTTCCCTCTCCGCTGACTAGTCTGAAGCAGGGTCTTGGCTCGAAACATCACCCATTCCTTCTCTCCATAAATGCTGTCTGTCCTGCTGACTTAATCCAGCATTTTTGTCTAACTTAGGTTTAAATCGGCATCTTTAGTTCACTACTTCTGACACACACTGTAAGTTATCCCTTGGTGTAGGTAATGCAAGAAAAAAAATCATTGGTTCAGCATTGGTCTCATCAAGCACCTGCAGAATTGGATTGAGGGGGGACCTCATTGAAACATGCAGAATAGTGAAAGGCTTGGATAGAGTGGATGTGGAGAGGATGTTTCCACTGGTGGGAGAGTCTAGGACTAAAGGTCATAGCCTCAGAATTAAAGGATTTTAGCGGATTGGGACAATAGACGGTTTTTCTGAATCAGATTTATTCTCAATATGATTCACCGATGACGTGTCTAAGAATTGCCACTGAACACAACTAACCACAACGGTAGTCTTTCAATGACTGACTGGGCAGAGCCCAGAAACCGCGCGAAAACATGACCCCTCCCAGACGGTTGGAGACAGTGCGCGCGGGTTCCGACCGCAGAGTTCGATACCCGCGAGCACCAGCAGGTGCCGCTACATGGCCCCCCCCCCCCCCCAGAAACCGAGGAACGGAAACGAACAGGGAGCCGAACGGTACGGCCTGAACACATGGTCCTCAAACGTGGGACGGGCGTAACAACAGGGACCGGCAGAACAGGTTCGGGAAGACACGAAAACCGCGAACAAGGGGCGGGTGTAACAATGGGTACCGGCGAACCAGTTGCCGTCTTGGGAATGTCATCGGGGTGGACGGGGATCTGATTATAACCCCGGACCAGGTCCACTTTCGAGTAGAAATTGTCGTCCTCCAAGTGCGCCGAAAATATAGGGAAATATATCCTGTATATAGGGCACCGGGTAACGGTCCGCTTTGATTACCGAATTGAGCCACTTGTAAGCACCGCACGGTCTCCACACTCCAGACGCCTTCGGGACCATATGGAGCGGGGATGCTCATGGGCTGGCGGACCGCCGGACAATACCCATGTCTTCCATCAACTGGAACTCATCGCGGGCAATGCGCAGCTTGTCCGGAGGCAGGCGGCGCGCGCGGGCGTGCACCGGTGGGCCTTCGGTAGGAATATGATGCACTACACCGTGACGGGGAGCTGCCCCGCTGAAATGGGCGTAAGGAGCTCGGGGAACTTGGAGAGCAGAGCAGCGAAAGGGCCCTAGACCTCCGCGATGTCGTCAGGTTGCGGGTCGGGCGGAGGTGAACTGCGCGGAGCGGTGGGGCAGAGGTCTGACAACAGGGCCATACGACCACCGCACACGTCGATGATAAGGGGGAGCGCGAGCAGGAAATCGGCTCCTAAGATCGGCTGGGCAACGTTAGGGACGATGAACTTCCACCTGTACGGGCGGGAGTTGAAAGTGAGATTAAGGGTCCGCGTACCGTACGTTCGAATGTCACTCCCGTTAACGGCCGAGAGGACGGGGCCCACCTTACCAGCACAGGTATCATGGCCGGTCGGGGGAATGATGCTGACGATGGCACCGGAGTCCACCAGGAAACGGCGGCCAGTGCGGTGGTCACGGACGTAGAGGCGTTCGATCAGGCCGATCGAGGTCGCCTCTACAGACAATCAGCCGAGGCATTTCCCTGAAACGTGCCGGGATTTCGACAGCGTTGAGCATCCGCGCTGAAACGGAGGTGATAGTAGCACCAGTGGGTCTCGGGGCGTTGTGGCGGTTCCTCAGAGGGGGACGGTGGCGGGCCCTCTTCGCGTGGCGGTAGTCGAGCCGGTGCAGCCGGACGGCTGAAGGTACAGACCTCCTGGTGCCTTGTCTTCCACAGTTCGTCGGCCCTCTCCGCGAGCTGGTGAGGATCATTGAAGTCGGCGCCAGCGAGCATCAGGCGGACATCTTCAGGCATCTGTTCGAGGAAGGCCTGCTCGAAAAGCAGGCAGGGGCGATGCCCATCCATTAATGGCAGCATCCGGGCCATCAGGGCGGAGGGTCTTCGATCGCCCAGACCGTCCATGTGAAGGATCCGAGCGGCACGGCCACGACGACTGAGCACAAACGTGTGCAACAACGGGGCCTTGAGGCCGTCGTACTTGGCCGTTGCACGTGGATCTCGCAGGTAACGCAGCAAATAGGAGGCAGACTCTTGCGGCAGCGCCCCCACCACGTGGAAATACCTTGTCTCGTCAGCGACGATGTAGTGTAGATGGAACTCGCCTCCACATGCGCAAACCATACCTTAGGTTGATCAGGCCGAAACGGGGGCAGTCTGAGGCTGACCGTGTCCTGCTGGGCGTCCGCAGCACCGGTGGGAAGGTAATTGTCCTGCATGGTTTCTTCGTCTAACTCCAGTTAGATGCGTCGGGGTCACCAAATTGGCGGATTGAGACAATAGACGTTATTTCTGAATCAGATTTATTTTCAATATGATTCACCGATAACGTGTCTAACAATTGCCACTGAACACAGCTAACCACAACGGCTGACTGGGCAGAGCCCAGAAACCGTGGGAAAACACCACCCCTCCCAGAGTCACGTGTGGCAGGGTTCCGACCGCATGGTTCGATACCTGCGAGCACCAGCAGGTGCCGCTACAGGATGTTCTTTTAGGAAGTTCTTTTAGGGCGGTCACAGTGGCGCAGCGGTCGAGTTGCTGCCTTATGGCAAAATGCAGCGCCGGAGACACGGGTTCAATCCCGACTACCGGTGCTGTCTGTACGGAGTTTGTACATTCTCTCCGTGACCTGCGTGGGTTTTCTCCGAGATCTTCGGTTTCCTCCCACACTCCAAAGACCTACAGGTTTGTAGATTAATTGGCTTGGTAAAATTGAAAAAATTGTCCAGCATAAAATTGTCCAACTTCCAGTGTACTGGTGGACTCTTCGGAAGGTATAAGGTACAAGGAGATGAGGAGGAATTTCTTTAGTCAAAGATGAATCTGTGGAATTCTTTGCCCACAGAAGACTGTGGAGGCCACGTCAATGGATGTATTTAAGGCAGAGATTGATATATTTGTGTTTTTAACAATAATAATAATAATAATAATAATAATAATAGAAACATAGAAACATAGAAAATAGGTGCAGGAGTAGGCCATTCGACCCTTCGAGCCTGCACCGCCATTCGATATGATCATGGCTGATCATCCAACTCAGTATCCCATCCCTGCCTTCTCTCCATACCTCCTGATACCTTTAGCCACAAGAGCCACATCTAACTCCCTCTTAAATATAGCCAATGAACTGGCCTCAACTACCTTCTATGGCAGAGAATTCCACAGATTCACCACTCTCTGTGTAAAAAATGATTTTCTCATCTCGGTCCTAAAAGACTTCCCTCTTATCCTTAAACTGTGACCCCATGTTCTGGATTTCCCCAACATCGGGAACAATCTTCCTGCATCTAGCCTGTCTAACCCCTTAAGAATTTTGTAAGTTTCTATAAGATCCCCCCTCAATCTTCTAAATTCTAGCGAATACAAGCCGAGTCTATCCAGTCTTTCTTCATATGAAAGTCCTGCCATCCCAGGAATCAGTCTGGTGAGCCTTCTCTGTACTCCCTCTATGGCAAGAATGTCTTTCCTCAGATTAGGAGATCAAAACTGCACGCAATACTCCAGGTGTGGTCTCACCAAGACCCTGTACAACTGCAGTAGAACCTCCCTGCTCCTGTACTCAAATCCTTTTGCTATGAATGCTAACATACCATTCGCCTTCTTCACTGCCTGCTGCACCTGCATGCCTACTTTCAATGACTGGTGTACCATGACACCCAGGTCTCGCTGCATCTCCCCTTTTCCTAATCGGCCTCCATTCAGATAATAGTCTACTTTCCTGTTTTTGCCACCAAAGTGGATAACCTCACATTATACTGCATCTGCCATGCATTTGCCCACTCACCCAGCCTATCCCAGTCACCTTGTAGCCTCGTAGCATCCTCCTCACAGCTAACACTGCTCCCCAGCTTAGTGTCATCCGCAAACTTGGAGATGTTTGTTAATAATAATAATAATAATAATAATAATAATAATAATAATAATAATAATAATAATGGTGATAATAATTTATTACGGGTGTCTGAGGTTATGAGGAGAAGGCAGGAGAATGGGGTTAGACTTGATGGGCCGAATGGCCTGAATCTACTTCCTATCCCTTCTGACCGACTTTATGAATGGATCCAAACAAGACACCAACTCAGCCACCATCGGCTATTTCCGCTTCCGCTCGGCTCCCCCCTCGCCCTCACCAAGATGGCCGCCGCACGCCTTCGCGGGCCGACTGGGCATGCGCAGCGGCCTTCCTTAGTCGCCCTGCCACATCCCCCGACATTTAGTCGGAACGCATGTCCCTGTCTCTCGTCCAGCTGAGTGCAACGTTAAAAAGGTATGTATTCACGGCCCCCTAAATTAAGCGTGTGTCCCCTCCCCCCCCCCCCCTCCTCCTCTCAGCACACAGTGAGGTTTCAGCAAGAGGCCGGCGTTAGGTGTCCGGAGTGAGGATGGAGGGGTCCTGGGTGGATGGGTGGTCGCGCCGGAGAGGTCCTGGGTGAGTGGAGGGTCGCGCTGGCGGCGGGTGGAGGCGGCGACTTGTCGGTCGGTCCGTGTGAGGAGGAGGAGGAGGAGGTGAGTGAGGGAGGGAGGGAGGGTGAGGGCCGCCGGGGCTCCCCGGGTCAGTCCGGAGAGGCCGGGATCCGTCTGGTCACCGGTCACTACAGCTGTTGGAGGGGGAGGGGGGGGGGAGGGGGAGTGAGAGCGACGTCCCCTTCGTTTGGCCTCCGCTCCACTCGCCACACTCCTCCCCCTCACTCCCCTCATTCCACCACACGACACTTTCCATCTCTCCCCATCCGTCATTTCCATCCCTCGCCCCTTTCTTTCCCCATTTCCCCTCCCCCCATTCCCCATTCCCCATTTCCTCCCCCATTTCCCCTCCCCTTTCCCCATTTCCCCTCCCCCATTCCCATTTCCCTTTCCCCATTTCCCTTTCCCCTTTCCCCATTTCCCTCTCCCCTTTCCCCATTTCCCCATTTCCCTTTCCCCATTCCCCTTTTCCCATTTCCCTCTCCCCTTTTCCCCATTTCCCCTTTCCCCATTTCCCTCTCCCCTTTTCCCATTTTCCTCTCCCCTTTCTCCTCCCATTCCCATTTGCCCTCCCCTTTCCCTCTCCTTCCCTCACCCCTTTCTCCTCCCATTTCCCCTCTCCTTTCCCCATTTTCCTTCCCTTTCCATCCCCCCTTCCCCATTTCCCCTCCTCCTCATTTCCATTGCATCGCACTCAACTCCCCTCCTGTCCCTGCCCCCTCCCACTCCTCATCCCCCTCTGCTCCCCCTCCACGCCATTTCCATCACTCGCACTACACTACACTCTCCTCCATTCCACTCCCCTCAATTCCACTCCCCTCACTCCTGTCCCTTCCCCTCCTGTCCCCTCCCCTCACTCCTTTCCCCTCATTCCACACTAATCATAGCCATAGAAACATAGAAAATAGGTGCAGGAGTAGGCCATTCGGCCCTTCGAGCCTGCACCGCCATTCAATATGATCATGGCTGATCATCCAACTCAGTATCCTGTACCTGCCTTCTCTCCATACCCCCTGATCCCTTTAGCCACAAGGGCCACATCTAACTCCCTCTTAAATATAGCCAATTAACTGGCCTCAACTACCTCCTGCGGCAGATAATTCCAGAGATTCACCACTCTCTGTGTGAAAAAAGTTTTCCTCATCTTGGTCCTAAAAGATTTCCCCCTTATCCTTAAACTGTGACCCCTTGTTCTGGACTTCCCCAACATCGGGAACAATCTTCCTGCATCTAGCCTGTCCAACCCCTTAAGAATTTTGTAAGTTTCTATAAGATCCCCCCTCAATCTTCTAAATTCTAGCGAGTACAAGCCGAGTCTATCCAGTCTTTCTTCATATGAAAGTCCTGACATCCCAGGAATCAGTCTGGTGAACCTTCTCTGTACTCCCTCTATGGCAAGAATGTCTTTCCTCAGATTAGGAGACCAAAACTGTACGCAATACTCCAGGTGTGGTCTCACCAAGACCCTGTACAACTGCAGTAGAACCTCCCTGCTCCTATACTCAAATCCTTTTGCTATGAATGCTAACATACCATTCGCCTTCTTCACTGCCTGCTGCACCTGCATGCCTACTTTTAATGACTGGTGTACCATGACACCCAGGTCTCGTTGCATCTCCCCCTTTCCTAATCGGCCACCATTCAGATAATAATTTACTTTCCTGTTTTTGCAACCAAAGTGGATAACCTCACATTTATCCACATTATACTGCATCTGCCATGCATTTGCCCACTCACCCAGCCTATCCAAGTCACCTTGCAGCCTCCTAGCATCCTCCTCACAGCTAACACTGCCCCCCAGCTTCGTGTCATCCGCAAACTTGGAGATGTTGCATTCAATTCCCTCGTCCAAATCATTAATATATATCGTAAATAGCTGGGGTCCCAGAACTGAGCCTTGCGGTATCCCACTAGTCACTGCCTGCCATTGTGAAAAGGACCCGTTTACTCCTACTCTTTGCTTCCTGTCTGCCAACCAGTTCTCTATCCACATCAATGCTGAACCCCCAATACCATGTGCTTTAAGTTTGTATACTAATCTCTTATGTGGGACCTTGTCGAAAGCCTTCTGAAATTCTAGATATAACACATCCACTGGTTCTCCCTTATCCACTCTACTAGTTACATCCTCGAAAAATTCTATAAGATTCGTCAGACATGATTTACCCTTCATAAATCCATGCTGACTTTGTCCAATGATTTCACCACTTTCCAAATGTGCTGCTATCCCATCTTTAATAACTGATTCTAGCAGTTTCCCCACTACCGACGTTAGACTAACTGGTCTGTAATTCCCCGTTTTCTCTCTCCCTCCCTTTTTAAAAAGTGGTGTTACATTAGGTACCCTCCAATCCTCAGGAACTACTCCAGAATCTAAAGAGTTTTGAAAAATTATCACTAATGCATCCACTATTTCTGAGGCTACTTCCTTAAGTACTCTGGGATGCAGCCTATCTGGCCCTGGGGATTTATCGGCCTTTAATCCATTCAATTTACCTAACACCACTTCCCGGCTAACCTGGATTTCACTCAGTTCCTCCATCTCATTTGACCCCCGGTCCCCTGCTATTTCCGGCAGATTTTTTATGTTTTCCTTAGTGAAGACAGAACCAAAGTAGTTATTCAATTGGCCTGCCATGTCTTTGTTCCCCATGATCAATTCACCCGTTTCTGACTGCAAGGGGCCTACATTTGTTTTAACTAATCTTTTTCTCTTCACATATCTATAAAAGCTTTTGCAGTCAGTTTTTATGTTCCCTGCCAGTTTTCTTTCATAATCTATTTTCCCTTTCCTAATTAAGTCCTTTGTCCTCCTCTGCTGGTCTCTGAATTTCTCCCAGTCCTCTGGTAGGCTGCTTTTTCTGGCTAATTTGTACGCTTCATCTTTTGTTTTGATACTATCCCTGATTTCCCTTGTTATCCACGGATGCACTACCTTCCCTGATTTATTTTTTTGCCAAACTGGGATGAACAATTGTTGTAGTTCATCCATGCAGTCTTTAAATGCCTTCCATTGCATATCCACCGTCAACCCATTAAGAATCAATCGCCAGTCTATCTTGGCCAATTCACGTCTCATACCCTCAAAGTTACCTTTCTTTAAGTTCAGGACCCTTGTTTCTGAATTAACGATGTCACTCTCCATCCTAATGAAGAACTCAACCATATTATGGTCACTCGTGCCCAAGGGGCCACGCACAACAAGACTGCTAACTAACCCTTCATCATTACTCAATACCCAGTCTAGAATAGCCTGCTCTCTCGTTGGTTCCTCTACATGTTGGTTTAGAAAACTATCCCGCATACATTCCAAGAAATCCTCTTCCTCAGCACCCTTGCCAATTTGATTCACCCAATCTATATGTAGATTGAAGTCACCCATTATAACTGTTTTACCTTTGTTGCACGCATTTCTAATTTCCTGTTTGATGCCATCCCCAACTCCACTACTACTGTTAGGTGGCCTGTACACAACTCCCACTAGCGTTTTCTGCCCCTTAGTGTTTCGCAGCTCTACCCATATCGATTCCACATCCTCAAAGCTAATGTCCTTCCTTTCTATTGCGTTAATCTGCTCTCTAATCAGCAACGCTACCCCACCTCCTTTCCCTTTCTGTCTATCCCTCCTGAATATTGAATATCCCTGGATGTTCAGCTCCCAGCCTTGGTCACCCTGGAGCCATGTCTCCGTGATCCCAACTATATCATAGTCATTAATAGCTATCTGCACATTCAACTCATCCACCTTATTACGAATGCTCCTTGCATTGAGACACAAAGCCTTCAGGCTTGTTTTTACAACACTCTTACCCCTTATTCTATTATGCTGAAAAGTGGCCCTTTTTGATTTTTGCCCTGGATTTGCCGGCCTGCCACTTTTACTTTTCACCTTGCTACCTATTGCTTCTACCCTCATTTTACACCCCTCTGTCTCTACGCTCACACATTTAAGATCATCCCGCTCCAGTCCACTCTATGCCCCTGCACTCTTCTTTTACAACCTCCTCCCCCCCCACACAACACGCGCACACACAAGAGACAGAAAATCTATCCTGATGTTGTTCCCTTGCAAGCGTTTAGAGTTAGTAGCCTGTAATCCATGTGCGTGAGAAAAATGAACATTTTCAGTACAAGAGACTGCGGATGCTGGAATCTGGAGTAAAACAAAGTACAATGTAATTGAGGAACTCAGTGGGCCGAGCAGCAGCTAAAAGAATACACAAGGAACTGCAGATTCATTAATCTAGTGTGGAGCACAAAGTGCTGGAGGAACTCGGTGGGTCAGGCGACATCTGTGAATGGAAAAGTATAGGAGTCATGCATTTTGGTAGTAGGAATAAAGGCGTTGACTATTTTCTAAATGTGGAGCAAATGCAGAAATCGGAGGTGTAAAGGGACTTGGGAATGCTGCTGCAGGATTCCCAAAAAGGTAATCTGCAAGTTGAATCAGTAGTAAAGAAAGCAAACGTAATGCTAGCATTTATTTTAAGAGGGTTCGAAACAAAAACAGGGTGTAATGCTGAGGCTCAGTAGGTGCTGGTCAGGCTGCATCTGGAGTATTGTGAGCAATTTTGCACACCGTATCTGATGAAGGATGTGCTGACTCTGGAGAGGGTCCAAAGGAGGTTTACAAGAATGATCCCAGGAATGGGTTAACTTATGATGAGCATTTGTTGGCTCTGGGCCTGTTCTTGCTGGAGTTTATGAGGGGGGGGGGGGGGGGTTCCTCTTTGAAAAGCAACAAATAGTGAAAGACTTGGATAGAGCAGATGTGGAGAGGATATTTCCATTAGTGGGAGAGTCTAGGACAAGATTTCATCGCATCAGAATTGAAGGAGATGAGGAGGAATTTCTTTAGTCAGAGGGTGGTGAATCTGTGGAATTCTTTGCTACAGAAGTGTGTGGAGGCCATGTAAATGGATATTTTTAAAGCAGAGATAGATATATTCTTAATTAGTACGGGCTATGGGGAGAAGGCAGGAGAATGGGGTTCGGAGGGAGAGATAGATCAGCCGTGATTGAATGGTGGAGTAGACGATGGTCCGAATGGCCTAATTCTGCTCCTATCACATGACATTTCAGGTCGGGACCCTTCAGATCTGTAAGAGGAAAGGAACTCCCCTCAGTAGAAGGGTCCCGACCCAAAATATAGACTGTCTATTCCCTCCACAAATGTTGCCAGAGCTCCTCCAGCAATTTGTTTTTGCCCAAGATTCCAGCATCTGTAGTTTCTTGTGTTTCCAGGACACAATAAATTGTTGACTTTTTGGTTTGAAACCCTGCTTTGTGGACTCAAGTTCAACAGTTGGTGTGAGTTGGCATTTGCAGGCCGTGTATGTGTTGGACAGCACAGTGGCGCAGTAGTATAGTTGTTGCCTTACAGTGCCAGAGACCCGGGTTCGATCCTGACCTCAGGTGCTGTCTGTGTGGTGTTTGCGCATTCTCCTTGTGATTGCATGGGTTACCTCCGGGTACTCTGGTTTCCTCCCACATCCCAAAGTTATATGAGTTTATAGGGAGGTTTTACGGCAGTCGGGTCACGACCCATGACCCGTACTGTTGCTCCGCTACTCCAAATGGATTACACGCGATGTACTGCAGGTAGGCATTTACCATTGTTTCCAGCGTAGCGGGCCCTTTAAACCCACTGAAATTGTCAATTTTTGTGCTGTAAATAATTATGGAAATCGGGATAAGCGTGTGAGACATTTAGCCTACTTCAGAATTCCAAAAGTGAGGAGAAATGACGACAGATAGAGGCGAAAGCTGAAGGGACAACAACAGCCAGAGTGCTTGGCGAACATTGGCCGTTTGCTCACTGCATTTCATCAACTAAGGTGTTTTTTCTTGATTCCTTTGGCATCTAAAAAGTTTCAGAAGTGATAAATCTGGCTGTAATTTTTTTAAATCGCCCATAGTTCCCGTGGGTTTTTACATACAAAATGAAAACGCATCTGAAGAAAAATTTACAGACAGATTTATCACTTCTGAGATTTTTTAGATACCAAAGGAATCAAGAAAAAACACAAATAATGCCTTACTTGATGAAATGCAGTGAGCAAACGCGATAATTCCCAATATTTCCAATGTTTATCAAGCACTTTAGCTGCTGTTGCCCCTTCAGTTCTCGCTTCTCTATACCTTCATTTCGCTTCACGTTTGGAATTCTGAAGTTGGGTACATGTCTCTAACACTTACCCCGACTCCCACAATTTTTTTCAGCGCAAACATTCAACATTTTGGCGGTGTTTAACAGGTAGGAAAGTACGCGTTTCTAGCATTAATAACATATACCAGAAGTGACGGATGTCCTCCAGTTGGATTTAGCGGCTCCGTGCGTCGAGCCCTCTGACCCAGTGACCTTTCGTGCAACCTCCCTATAGGTTGACACAAAATGCTGGAGTAACTGAGCGGGACAGGCAGCATCTCTGGAGAGAATGAATGGGTGACGTTTCGGGTCTAGACCCTTCTCGAGACCTGACCCGAAACGTCACCCATTCCTTCTCTCCAGAGATGCTGCCTGTCCCGGTGATTTACTCCAACATTTTGATTTAAACCAGCATCTGCAGTTCTTTCCTACACATGAGTTTCTAGGTTAATTGGCCTCTGTATATCCCCTAGTATGTAAGAAGTGGGCTAACACAACTAATTTGAACTGGTGATTGATGGTCGGTGTGGGCTCGATGGGCCGAAGGGCCTGTTTCCCTGCTGGATCTCTAAACTCTAAATCCAGCGCCGTCTGAAAGGACCATATCGGCATGAGAGAAAATAATTTGCAGGCCGATGGGAAAAGGATGGGTGAATGGGACTCTTGAGATCGATGCAATGGAGGCTGGCATGGATGGCGTGAATGGCCTTCTGATGGAATGACTCCATAATAAAACCAATTAAAAATTCTGTAGTTTTGAAAGTCTGATAAGATATCAAGACTTTCTCTTTACGTATCTCATTATCATGCTATTCTTATGCCATTGGAAACTTTAATAATTAGTGCTTAATTTTGAACATTGCCTTGTAATCCCTTAATCGTTGTTCTGAGTTCAACAGGACAAGGGGAGGAGAGGGTGCACCATGGTGTAGCGGTAGAGTTGCTGCCTTACAGTATCGGAGACCTGAGTTCGATCACGACTATGGGTACTGTCTGTACGGAGTTTGCACGTTCTCCCTGTGACCTGCGTGGGTTTTCTCCCATATTCTCGGTTTCCTCCCACACTCTGTTGAGTGGTGTAAAAAAAATTATAAAAATGTTAATAGCAAAATATTTTTAATTAGCTTTATCATGTTTGTTTGGGTTCATTTTTCATTTTGATTATTAAAAATTACAACAATTTTTAAATTGGCAGTGAAGATCAGAATTCAAATTGCTTAATTTGGATACAATGAATAGTTTATTTTTGCATGCCACCCAAGAATTCTTATTACAGCAAGAGGCATTAATAATAATTTTATTTCCTAAGGATTCAGAACGTCAATTCCAATGTTGTCCACTTGCAAGCGTTTAGAGTTAGCAGCCTGTAATCCAGGTACACTGCTAATTCATCACCTCTGCCTGGTTCCACAGAAGAATCCTAGAGATTCTTATCCCTGCTGCTGAGGTCAATTCATTCCTTGATTGTTTGAAAGTGTAGATAAAGTTGGTGAACAAAATATGTGCAGCTGGTTGCAGATTAGCTCTCTTGTTTATTTCAGTGCATGTTTGGACGATCAGCTGTCCGAGTTGTTGCTGCATTTCATGGGAAGTGCAGGGGGTGAGAGTTTTTTGTAATTCAATCACAGGATATAGGTATTGACTGGAATTCCTAATTCCCTCGAGTTGAGTAACACATAGTCAGGAATCAGCCACAGCGCTGTTACCAGAGTCCGAAACAGTGGTGTCCAGGTTCAGGAACAGCTTCTTCTCAATGACTTCTTTAATAATTGACTCCAGCTTCTTCCCCACCACCGATGTCAGGCTAACTGGTCTATAATTCCCTGTTTTCTCTCTCTCTCCTTCCTTGAAAAGTGGGATAACATTAGCTACCCTCCAATCCACAGGAACTGATCCAGAATCTATTGAACATTGGAAAATGATCACCAATGCATCCACAATTTCTAGAGCAATCTACTAGATGCATCACCAATACATCCACAATTTCTAGAGTACCCAGAGATGCAGACCATCAGGCCCTGGGGATTTATCAGCCTTCAGTCCCATCAGTCTACCTAATACTATTTCTTGCCTAATGCAAGTTTATTTCAGTTCCTCTGTCTCCCTAGATCCTCTGTCCTCTAGTACATCTGGGAGATTGTTTGTGTCTTCCTTAGTGAACATAGAACCAAAGTACCTGTTCAATTCTTCAGCCATTTCCTTGTTCCCCATAATAATTTTACCTGTTACTGCCATCAAGGGACCCACATTTGTCTTTACTAATCTTTTTCTCTTAACATGCCTAAAGAAGTTTTTACTATCCTTCTTTATATTCTTGGCCAGCTTACCCTCGTACTTCATCTTTTCACCTCACATTGCCCTTTGTGTTACCTTCTGTTGTCTTTGAAAGTTTCCCAATCCTCTGGCTTCCCACTACTCTTTGCTATGTTATACACATTTTCTTTTAGTTTTATTCCATCCTCAACTTCCCTTGTTGCTCCGAGAGGCTTTGTGGTTTGTTTGTTTTTTTGCACTGTACTGGGTTTTCCAAATTTATTGAACTCTTTTTAAGTTTGTGTATTATATCTATTCAATATGGTAGGTTTACAAACCTGCCGCTAGTAAGAATTTCATTGTTCCATTTCGGTACATATGTGAATGGAAAAAAATCTTGACTCGCATATGGGCCAGACTGCATAAAGTTAGCAGGGTCTGAAGAAAGATCCCAACAGGAAATGTACTCCAGAGATGCCCCATATCTGAGGAAGAATATGTTGGCGTTGGAGGGGAGTCCAGAGGATAATCGAAGGAATGTGTGGGTTAACAAATGATGAATGTTTGACGGCACTGTCTATTTCTGCCATTGACTTGGCCTCCACGGCCTTCTGCGGCGATGAATTTCACATTCACTACCCTCTGACTAACGAAATTCCTCCTCATCTCCTTCCTAAAGGAACGTCCTTTAACTCTGAGGCTATGACCTCTGGTCCTCGACTCTCCCACTAGTGGAAGCTACTAGTTGCATCATACCAGCATGAGAAGAACCCATTTACTCCAGCTCTGTGTGACAACTAGTTAACAGAAGATGTTTAGTTTGGAGAGAGCAGATGGGGAAGTTGGAGACGGTGCAATAAAACCTTGATAACCTGGCGTCCGATCAGTCAGAAATGTTGATAGTACAGCGTGTGACTCGCTCGCTCAATAGTCCCAATGTGTGCCAGGCACCCAGAGTGAAAGCAGAATGTGCGGTCAAAGGAGCAGACAAGATAAGAGTCTGAGAAAGTGTCCCGTCCCGCAACGTCACCTATTCATGTTCTCCAAAGATGCTGCCTGACCCGCTGAGTTACTCCAGCATTTTGTTTCTATCTTTGTGCGAATGAAGCCTGGGTTTAAAAGGAGTTGGTACTTGTGCAATTTCAGCTCCCTTTAAACTTAACGGCTTTTTTGGAAAATTTATTATACAGCTGGGTGATAAGGTTACTGTTTTTGTTTAATGCAGTAGGTATCAACTCTTGAGTTGCTGCCTGAGACACCATTAAACAGGTTTTCTTTAAACAGCGAGTTAGTTGTTGCGATCTGCATGGAAGACCTGAAAAACAGAATCGGCAGGAAAATTCATTGAGATTTTGAGAGATGCAACATGGGAACAGGAAAGCTCGGCCCACCGAGTCCACGCTGACCACACTAGTTCATTCCTAGACACTAGCGACAATTTACAGAGGACATTTTAGAATGTTGGGAGAAACCCGGAGAAAACCAGCGTGGTGGCAGGGAGAACGTACAAACTCCAGTCAGCACCCATGGTCAGTATCGAACCCAGGTCCCTGGTGCTGCACCTCAGCAAATCTACCGCTGCGTCACTGTGCCGCCCAAGGGGAAAGAAACTGCTAAACTCTGCACAAGGAGAAAAGTTTGGATTGAATTGATCAGACGAGGCATTTGAGTCGTGAACACGATGGTGTTCGCTGTGGTGTATCTCTCTGATTCTAGAATAGGAGGGTTGCTAATGGAAAAATAATTGCTAATTATTTGGTGACATAAAAAAATGGCAGTCAAGGAATGCCTTACTTTGCTAACTGTTGTGAAGCTTGAAGCATTGTGAGTGGACACACTGCATTTCTGTGGCCATAAAATCTTTTGGGTCTGATTAAAAAAAAAAAAAGGGTGATCATGGAAACAGAGCTGCCAAGAGGGAGAGAGGGTGGGAGTGAGAGGGAGGGAAAGAGAGTACGGATTTTCCGTATTTTGTATGGAAATGCAATCAGAATACGGATGTACGGATTTGCTTTTTAAAATACGGATTATTTTTAAATCAGCCCGACCCCGTTTCATCTTGCTGATTAAAAAATGCAAGGATATAAAAAAGTCATACTGTACCTCTAAAAATTATAGTAGATTAAATCTATTAGTATTTTAAATTTCAAGATCTGGAAGCTTTGATCTGCCTGTCCCGCTCCAGGTTTAAATAGCGCTGTCAGTTTAACGCGTGGGAGTTTGAACGAACAGCGCTATGGGTTCTAAAAATAGCGCTCCCAGTACATAGCACTATGGGCTTTACACATAGTGCTATGGCCGCAGCGCTATGGGTCACAGACTGTTAGGGGAGGGAGAGAGGGAGGGAGATAAAAATAGGAAGAAGGGAGGGTGGTAGGGAAAGAGGGAGGGAGGGTAGGAGGGGGAGAGGGAGGCTTCTAAAATTGCTTCTACATCATCATCTGGTGCTAAAAGCAGGAAGCAGCCGTTCAAACAGAAGTATACAAAGAGATGGCAATGAATGCACTCTCAAGTAAGGTGCATAGAAGACATGTCAATTGGTAGCAAAGTTATGCATTCTTGTACTCTTACATGGGTATGACCGCACATTAAAAAAATGGCACCGCGTAAAAACACTGATTTCCGCAGCAAAATACTGATTTTCAGGTACGAGAATACTGAAATGCTCTGACAAAACTTGGCAACTCTGCAAAGGAAATCGGAAAGTAATTGCTTTATCAAAGCAATCAGTAAGTATCAACTGGATAAACCAGGAAATGCAAATGCTGCTGGTTTACAAAAAAAAGACATGGCCTGTTTCTACGCTGTATGACTGACACAAAAGTTGTTGAGCTCCAATTAACTTGCGTTATTTTCTTTTCCAGTTAGGTTCCTGACCAGTGTCAATGATGGCTGCTACAATCGTACATGATACTTCGGAGGCTGTCGAGCTGTTTGCCCCTCAGGGTTTGTTCCTGAAGCCGATCGCCAAGCTGACCATCAGCGTGTCGCTCCCTCAGCTGAAGCAGCCCGGGAAATCCATATCGAACTGGGAGGTGATGGAGCGACTCAAATGCATGGTCCACCCCGAGCAGTTTGCCACACTCCGCGTGTCCAAGAGCACAATGGACTTTGTTCGCTTCGAGGGCGAGGTTGAAAACAAGAACATGGTGAAAACCTTCCTGTCCAAGCTGGACGCCAAGACTATTAAACTCAGTGGCTTCACGGACACTTTAAAAGTACGTGCAGCGGAGGTCAAAATAGACTTTCCGACTCGTCATGACTGGGACTCTTTCTTCCGGGATGCCAAAGACGTAAACGAGACTTTACCGGGAGAGAGGCCGGACACTATCCATTTGGAAGGACTGCCGTGCAAGTGGTTTGCACTGAAGAACCCCAGCTCGGAAAAGCCCAGTGATTCTATCCTTCGCAGCGTGTTTGAATCCTTTGGCAAGATTCGGAACGTGGACATCCCAATGTTGGACCCTTACAGGGAGGAGATGACCGGGAAGAACTTTCACACCTTCAGCTTCGGTGGTCATTTGAACTTTGAAGCCTATGTCCAGTACCAGGAATATATAGGGTTTGTAAAGGCAATGGATGCCTTGAGAGGAATGAAACTGCTGTACAAAGGTGATGATGCTAAAGCAGTGGCCTGCAGCATAAAGGTCAGTGCTTATTTTAGTTTGGTGATACAGCATGGAAACGGGGGCCCTTTGGCCCTCCAAGACAATGCCGACTTGTTCTGTGTTATACCATTTTCTCATCCACTCCCTACACACTAGGGGCAATTTACAGAGGTTAATTAACCTACAAACTTGCATGTCTTTGGTATGTGGGAGTAAACCGGAGCGCCCGGAAGAAACTCACACCACCGCAGGTAGAACGTGCAGACTCCACACAAACAGCGCCCAAGGTCAGGATCGAACTTGGGGCTCCGGTGCTGTGAGGCAGCGCTCTACCAAATGCCGCCCTTTAATCTGCTTCATGTATTCTGTGCAGTTTTGGGCATCGCATCTTCGACAAGCAGAGTAATGATAGAGGTGTGAGGCCATGTGGTACAGGTCCGCCACCCATTTCACGGCACCCTTGGTTCCACAACCTTGCCATATTATCAATTTTGCCGAATCAACAAGGGGGTCATGGCCTCGGATGGGGTGGGTGGGGGGGGGGAAGGGGGTGCGAGATACCGGCCTGCAAAGTCGTCCTCGGAAATAGCTTATGGCCGGGCTAGAGTTCCAGAGAATTCAATCCGCCAATCTGCCACGGGCGCGGCTGTGGGCGGAAGATTGATGGTGCACCTCTATGACACACGGAATTTAATTAATGATGGGATTTTTATTTAAAATAAAAGTTAAGGCTGTTTATTCACATTTATAAAACATTCCCACTTTGAGCTGTTGGGCATATTAATTCTACATTGCTAACCCAACTAAATGAGATGGCCTCAGCCCAGGGGTCTGCTGCAATATGTACAGTGAGGGTACATTTGCCACAGAGCTAAAGAGACAAGTAGAAAGCCCATTGTTGAAACTAATCTTGGATTAGTTGGCCATTTTGCAGAGAACCTCCATTCAGCCCAAGGGCTATTTTTTAGGCGACTACAGGTGACTAGGCTGTCGCCACATGGTCGTCGGGGTGTCTCCTGTATGGGCGCGAGTCGTCTCCTCAGTCGCCCAAAGGGTCGTAGCATCTTTCTGGTCGCCGCTGGATTTTCAACATGCTGAAACATTTTCGGAGACAGTCGGCGACAGTGGGTTTGACGCCAATGAGCGTAGCTTGACTTCTCCTCACGTAGTTGCTGTCGTAGCTGTCACCAGGTTAACGTAGGTTGTCGCCAGTGCTGACTTCGTTTTGGTTTTGTTGTTAAAGTAATTATTCTATTTCAAATTTTATTTCGAAGGGGGGTCCAGTCGCCGGTTTTTCGGCGACCCGCTACGACTATGACAGTCGCCGGCAGTCGCCTAAAAATAGCCTAAGTGGGACAGGCCCTTTAGTTTTTAGTTTTAGAGATACAGCATGGAAATAGGCCCTTTGGCCCACAGATTCCGCACCGACCTGCAGTCACCCGTGCACTAGTTCTGTCCTACGCACTCGGGACAATTTACAGAAGCCAATTAACCTACAACCCTGCACATCTTTGGAATGTGGGAGGAAAGTGGAGCACCTGGAGAAAACCCACTCGGGGCACAGGGAATATGTACAAACTCTGCACAGACAGCACCGGTAGTCTTGGCCAGAACCCCGGTCTCTGGCGCAGTGAGGATGCAACTTTACCTCTGCAGCATTGTGAAATTCCACATGCGTCATATTTTAATTCTCTACCCCCCCCCCCCCACCACTCAATTTTGGGGCAGGGCAGGTTGCTCGGTATTGAGTGAATCAATATGCTTGAGTAAGGCAATGGTGGGCAGTCACAGAAAGTGGCAATTTCCCTTCAGAGGTCATACAGCATGGATGCAGACCCTTTGGCCAAGCTTGTCCACGCCGGCCAATATGTCCCATCTACCTTAGCCCCACCTGCCTGCGTTTGACCCATATTCCTCTGAACCTGACCTGTCCTTTATCTCGACATTTTGAGAAGAAAATGAGGGCTGAATTTTTCTTTTTTTTAAAAGAAGCATTCTCGTATCCTAGGTGACATTTGACACAACAAAGCACCTGAGCGACTTGTCGATCAGGAGGAGGCAGCTGGAGCGGCAGAAGTTGCAGGAGCTGGAACTGCAGCGGGAAGAGCAGAAACGCCGCGAGAAAGAGGAAGAAGAACGGAAGAAGGACGAGGAAAGGTACACCGGGTTTGGCTAAGATAACATCGGCGCTTGAACAGTATTTTACAGCAGACATACAAACATTGTTGCTGAGTCAAGGAGGGAAAATTATGCTACTCCCAATAGTAGGAGAGAGGTTGGTTTTGCCTTTAAAAGGGATGCCTGCTGTGTAGGTGATGCATTATTTAATTTGCTGTAGCTGCTACATCTCTAATAGTCGGGGGGGGGGGGGGGGGGGGGGGGGCAATGACTTTTCCACAGGGTAACACACCTGCTGAGATTGCTTTTTACAAGTGACTGATCCAAGCTGTCAGCAACCGAGCTATCCTTTATTCAACCATCTGTCCTTTGTAACACGGACCGCAGGTAATTGATACCCTAAGTTCACCGTCACATCTGTCACTTGATCTGACTTGGCATCGGGTGGACAGACGCAAAAAGCTGGAGTAACACAGCGAGTCAGGCAGTATCTCTGGAGAAAAAGGAACAGGTGAGGTTTTGGGTCGAGACCCTGCTCCAGACTGAGAGTCAGGGGAGAGGGAAATTAGAGGTATGAAAAGGTACGAAGAACAAATGAATGAAAGGTATGATAAAGAACAAATCAAAGCCAGCAACCTTGATCACGAAAAGGTGGAGCCCACAATGGTCCATTGTAGGCTGTGGAAAAGGTGATAACGATTGGATGCAAAATTGGAGTCCACACCTGGAGTATTGCGTACAGTTTTGGTCTCCTAATCTGAGGAAAGACATTCTTGCCGTAGAGGGAGTACAGAGAAGGTTCACCAGACTGATTCCTGGGATGTGAGGACTTTCATATGAAGAAAGACTGGATAGACTCGGTTTGTACTCGCTAGAATTTAGAAGATTGAGGGGGGTTCTTATAGAAACTTACAAAATTCTTATGGGATTGGACAGGCTAGATGCAGGAAGATTGTTCCCGATGTTGGGGAAGTCCAGAACAAGGGATCACAGTTTAAGGATAAGGGGGACATCTTTTAGGACCGAGATGAGAAAAACATTTTACACACAGAGAGTGATGAATCTCTGGAATTCTCTGCCACAGAAGGTAGTTGAGGCCAGTTCATTGGCTATATTTAAGAGGGAGTTAGATGTGGCCCTTGTGGCTAAAGGGATCAGGGGGTATGGAGGAGGCAGGTACAGGATACTGAGTTGGATGATCAGCCATGATCATATTGAATGGTGATGCAGGCTCGAAGGGCCGAATGGCCTACTCCTGCACCTATTTTCTATGTAACAGTGAATCTAAGCAGGACAGCAGTGAAAGTAGTGGAATCGGCTTGGATTAGTTAGATAAGGAATTCATTTTGTTTTTGTTCCTTTGAAATTAATTTCAAAAGCACATACTCATTATGGGGATTGGGGCACATTAAACTTGCAAAGTGAGGAAGCAAAGTTTTCAGGCTCTTGTGTAGAAACGTTTTTTATAGTGACTGAAGTACGACGTCTTTGTCATGTGAAATTGCTTGCTTTGATAGCTTCATTCAGCCCTACGATGCCCACCGCAGAGAAGAAGGGAAACAATATAATTGAAAGGTAAACTTGAATTGATATAGCACCGTTCACATCCTCAAGATGCCTCAAATGATTAGTACGGGTGTCCGGAGTTATAGGGAGAAGGCAGAGGAAAAGATAAATGGACTAGCCATAATTGAATGGCAGAGCAAACTTAATGGCATAATTCTACTCCTGCCACTAATGGTAGACAAAAATGCTGGAGAAAGTCAGCGGGTGCGGCAGCATCTATGGAGCGAAGGAAATAGGCAAAGTTTCGGGCCAAACCCCAAAGGGTTTCAGCCCGAAACGTTGCCTATTTCCTTCAGACCCTTCTGAAGAAGGGTTTCGGCCCGAAACATTGCCTATTTCCTTCGCTCCATAGATGCTGCCGCACCCGCTGACTTTCTCCAGCATTTTTGTCTACCTTCGATTTTCCAGCATCTGCAGTTCCTTCTTGAACACTAATGAACAAAGCGCATCACGTCTTCTTCTTCTGGCGTATGGCGTGCATTGCTTGTACTATTTGATCTTATTTGATTGTACACCCCAGGTTGATTGCATTGGTTGAAACAGGTCGGACCACGTGAAGGTTGCAATCTTCCACCCAGCATCGTGTCATTTTCCTGTTGTAAGATGGGAAAAGCAGCAGGCAGTTTGTGCATAAGCATGTCCCAGGAGTAGGATGTTGGCTAGATCTTAATGTCTTGTAGTGCCTTGATTGAGTGGATAAGTATTGGCTCAGTTGGGTTCTTTTCAGTCATTTTCTTCTTATTCAAAACAATGTTGCGGGATTATCAACAGGTGAGGGCCCAGTTGGCTGTTTTGATGCATTAGTATACTTTCTGACAATATTCATGACAATATGGTCATGATAGCTTCACTCATCCATACACAAACAAGTCAGAGTATACTACAGCTTGAAATTCTCTTCTTGAAAATCCAGCTTCAGGTTCCTGGGGTCAACATCTCCGATGACCTCTCTTGGACCCACAATACCTCAACTCTGGTCAAGAAGGCTCACCAGTGTCTCTTCTTCCTGAGGAGACTGAAGAAGGTCCATCTGTCTCCTCAGATTCTGGTGAACTTCTACCGCTGCACCATTGAGAGCATCCTTACCAACTGTATCACAGTATGTTATGGCAACTGTTCTGTCTCAGACCGGAAAGCACTGCAGAGGGTGGTGAAAATTGCCCAACGCATCACCGGTTCCTCACTCCCCTCCATTGAGTCTGTCCAAAGCAAGCGTCGTCTGCGGAGGGCGCTCGGCATCGCCAAGGACTGCTCTCACCCCAACCATAGACTGTTTACCCTCCTACCATCCGGGAGGCGCTACAGGTCTCTCCGTTGCCGGACCAGCAGGTCCAGGAACAGCTTCTTCCCTGCGGCTGTCACACTACTCAACACTGTACCTCGGTGATTGCCAATCACCCCCCCCCCCCGGACACTCCTCCCACCAGGAAAACACTATGACTGTATGCATGTAAATAGATGTATTTATTGCTCATATTCTATGTCGCTCTTCCAGGGAGATGCTAACTGCATTTCGTTGTCTCTGTACGGTACACTGACAATGACAATTAAAGTTGAATCTGAATCTCTGCCATGTTAATGTGGAAACTTTGCTATTTTGTGTTGGCCCAAATCTGCTTAAAGAGGGCCTAATAGTTGTTTTACACTCGTTCAGATACTTTGGTAAGCTTCATCTTCTTTGATGTTATCTAACTTGCAGGAATACTTCAATGCAATTAAAACGTATATAATTGACTTCAGTACGTACTGTTTATTACATGTAGTGGGCCTAATTATGGCTGTAATCCAACAACAATAAAAGCAAATAATTTTAATTTACAATTGATCAAGAGATTTTTAGTAAGTAGACAGAAGGAACCGCGGATGCTGATTTGCAAAGAAAAAACTGAACCAGTGCTGGAGTAACTGCGAGACAAACAGCATTTCTGGAGAACATGGATAGGCAGCAACGTTTAGGTGTTTGTTCTTCTCACCACTTGCTTTATGTTGGAGCTCCAGCCAGTGCACAGTCGCTCCTCAAATTACAGATCCCGCAGCCTGGGCTTGCCAGCGGCCTTATTTCTCGTTCTTTCTGTTTGCTCCAGGAGGCAGCGAGAGTTTGAAGAGCAGGAGAGAGAGAGGAAGAGAGAAGAAAAGGTCAGGAAGCGGGAACAGAAGCAGAAGGAGCGGGAGGAGCGGCGGAACATGCGCAAGCTGCAACGCGAGGAGCAGAAAAGGCTGCAGGAGAAAATAGCTCTGGAGGAAAGAAAGCTGCTGCTGGCACAGAGGAACCTGCAGTCTATCCGGCTGATCGCAGAGCTGCTCAGCAGAGCCAAGGTGAGTGCATAGGAATTATGTCTGGTCAGCAGATGGTGTGCATGGATGACTGGCAGCACTCTGTCTGCTTTAGATTTATTGTCTTGAGCTGCTGCTGCTAAGCCCCTAGTAATCTTTGGTAAAACATAAGGGCTTCAAAATTATCCTGCCAAACCTGAAAACTCTTCCATCAACAAAACCTCAAATAGATGTAACCATCCCTTATACTCAACACTGACTACAATTCAAAAGGATTTGGCTGGAAAGACATATGGACCGTTCTAATATGTGTGCAAGTTTTTATTTCTTAAAAGAGCATGTCTGATCTGTATCTAAATTCCATCCACCCACATTGGTTATGTATCCCTTAATACCCTTGTCTAACAAAAATAGGATTGGATTTACTGAAGAAAGCTTTATAAATAGGAGTGTCCATTATTGCCAGCGGACCAGGTGATCTGCTAAAGTGCAGATTTGATCTGGAAGCATTTGTTTAAAGTTTTGTTGTCAAGGCAGTAAGCTTCCCACACACATACATAAAGTGTGAGTACTTACAGGATTTTTTTATTGGAATGGGAGCCATATTGTGTGATTTTTCAAAAGCATTTATATTGATGTTGGAGCCTAAAGGGCCTGTCCCACTTGCATGCGATTGCATGCGTTTGGCGCGACAAACGTGGTCGCTTGAGACGTACGGGCACCGTATGGCCGCGCGGGGCCGGTCCCACTTTGAAGAGCGGAGTTGTGCGGGGCTGGTCCCGACATCGCGCAGGGCTCCGAAAATCTGACAGTGTCCGAAATCTTTGCGCGGCAACGGCCTGTCGACACACAGGCGCATTGCGGTCATACGCAACGTCTTGATGGCGTAAGCCTAGCGCGTGGCGTTGCACGATGACGTCACCGGCCGACGTGGCGTTGTGTGATGACGTCACCGCCCAACGCCGTGCGACGCCCAAATTCAGTCGGCCTGCCTCCTGCCCAGCTGATTGGTAAGTATGACGCAGATGGCGTCACGTGCGAACTTCGCGTGAATTCCGTTTGGTCACGTCAGACGCACGCAATCGCATGCAAGTGGGACAGGCCCTTATGTTTAGTTTAGAGATACAGAGTGGAAACTGGCCCACCGAGTTGGCATTGACCGGCGATCAGTCTGACAAATGGTCACAGCCCGAAGGGTTGCTTATCTATTCCCTCCACAACAAAATACTCCAGCATTCAGTGTTTTGTTGAAGGTTCCAACATCTGCAGTTTTGTTGTGTCTCCATTTTACTGCTTCATTTCAAAAATCTGAAACTTTGCAGAAATTCTCCACCTATCTCCATGTCTTACTGTTGCCCCTCTGTGAATCCTGCTGCTCTCCTACTATTCAATCATATTCCCTCACCCCCCACCCCCACCACATTCAGTTTGAAGAAAGGTCCAAACTCAAAACGCCCATGGATAGGCGATGTCTTGCAGGGTAACTCATTGGACAATAGGTGCAGCAGTAGGCCATTCGGCCCTTCGAGCCTGCACCACCATTCAATGTGATCCACAATCAGTACCCCGTTCCTGCCTTCTCCCCATATCCCCTGACTCCGCTATCTTTAAGAGCTCTATCTAGCTCTCTCTTGAAAGTATCCAGAGAACCGGCCTCCACTGCCCTCCGAGGCTGAGAATTCCACAGACTCACAACTCTCTGTGTGAAAAAGTGCTTTCTCATCTCGGTTCTAAATGGCTTACCCCTTTAACCTTAAACGGTGCTGGACTCCCCCAACATCGGGAACATGTTTCCTGTCTCTAGTGTGTCCAAACCCTTAATAATCTTATATGTTTCAATAAAATCCCCTCATCCTAAATTCCAGAGTATACATCCCAGCCGCCGCATTCTCTCAGCATATGACAGTCCCGCCATCCCGGGAATTAACCTTGTGAATCTATGCTGCACTCCCTCAATAGAAAGAATGTCCTTCCTCAAATTTGGAGACCAAAACTGCACACAATACTCCAGGTGTGGTCTCACTAGGGCCCTGTACAACTGCAGGAGGACCTCTTTGCTCCTATACTCTTGTTATGAAGGCCAACCTGCCTTTCTTCACTGCCTGCTATACCTGCATGCTTTCTTTTATTGACTGATGAACAAGGTCCCCCAGATCCCTTTGTACTTCCCTTTTTCCCAACTTGACACCATTTAGATAATAATCTGCCGTCCTGTTTTTGCTACCAAAGTGGATAACCTCACTTTTATCCACATTGAACTGCATCTGCCATGCATCTGCCCACTCACCCAACCTGTCCAAGTCGCCCTGCATTCTCATAGCATCCTCACAGTTCACACTGCCATCCGGCTTTGTGTCATCTGCAAATTTGCTAATGTTACCTGTAATCCCTTCATCTAAATCATTGATATATATTGTAAATAGCTGCAGTCCTAGCACCGAGCCTTGCGGTACCCCACTAGTCACTGCTGTCATTCTGAAAGGGACCCGTTAATCCCTACTCTTTGTTTCCTGTCTGCCAACCAATTTTCTATCCATGTTAGTACTCTACCCCCAATACCATGTGCCCTAATTTTGCCCATTAATCTCCTATGTGGGACCTTATCGAATGCTTTCTGAAAGTCCAGGTATACTACATCCATGGCTCTCCCTTGTCCATTTTCCCAGTTACATCTTCAAAACATTCCAGAAGATTAGTTAAGCATGATTTCCCCTTTGTAATTCCATGCTGACTCGGACCGATCCTGTTACTGCTATCCAAATGTGCCGCAACAAATTTGAAAAATCTTGTGTCTTTGTGTCTTTTTTAATAGCTCGCGTCCTTTTCTTTCTCATTTTTAAATGGACGGTTTAACTCCCATGATCTTGACCTCTCCCTGCAGGCTGGTAAACAGCAGGAGCTTGAGGCACGGGAAGTGGAAGCAACCCGGCTACACAAAATGGAGGAAAAGAGGCGGCAGCAAGAGACCGAGCTGCGGAAAGTGGAAGAGGAGAAAGAGCGAGTGGTGGAGTTGCAGCATAAGGAGAAGGAGCTGCGGGAGAAACTGCTGGAGAACCTCAAGCGGAAGGAAAGTCAGAGCCAGCAGAGACGGGAAGAGTCGAAGCCCTGCCACGCACACCAAGTGGCGATGAAGCCCCTTGCCAGTGCGTCCCCAGCGCTGGAAACTGCCCCTGCCACCACCGCCCAGGCAAGCGTTGATCGCACTGCAGGTCAGGCGGCTGTAATCCACAAGAATGTGCCGCTCAACAAGGACCTAAATGGGCACCCAGACACGGCTGGAAGGTATGTCAATAATTCGGACCAAGCCCCGGCGCAAATAAATACAAGTCCGGCCGATCGTCCGAGCGGCACCAAGCCTGCTCAGAACGAGCAGTGTACGACGGGAGCGGCTAATAGCCAAGGGCGTTCTTCCCAGGAACGCTGCGGTAAAAAGGGTAAATGCCAGAACGGGCCGAGCCACAAAGAGAAGGAGCCGCAGAGCAACCCCGCCAACGTTGAAGGCCACCAGTTGCAAAAGGATTTGAACAAGGGACGGGGCTCGCGCAAGAGCAGCGGCAGCAGTGAGCGGAGTAGGAACTGGAGGGAGTCCAGCAGCGACAGCAGCTGCCACCAGAGGGAATGGAGCCGGCACCAGACCCGCACCAGGAAGGAGAGCGGCCGGCACGCCCGGGACCCGAGCAGGGAGCGGGGCCGCTCCTGGCGAGACCTTGGCAGCGAGCAGGGCCGGGGCCGGCGGGAGACGAGCCGCGAGCGGAGGCGTTGCAAGAGCAGGGAGCGCCCCCGCTGCCGGTGGGGATCCAGCCGCGAACGGAATCAGAGCGCCGAGCGGCGGCGGCCCGGCCTGAGCGGGGAACGGCCCCGTCGGCCGAGGAGCGCCAGCAGGGACCGCGTCCGGCGCCGCGGAGACTCTGGCGAGGAGCGCGGCTCCAGCAAAGGACGCAGCCGCCATCGGAGGTAGTCAAAGCCGGCCGCAATGCTGGCTGTCCCCATGGGCAAAACCGGAGAGTAACAGACTCAACAGCAACAAGTCAGAGGCTCACCTGCGCCTGGGACGGTTTGGTTAACAAATACAGCTCGGAATAATCGCCCGGTGTGGCAATTCCAATTAAAACCATTGAGGCAAATGTCACTTGAAGTAGTAAGTTTGCATTGAAGAAGTCTCCTTTGTTCCGGTGGAAGGGGCAGAAACAGGAAAGGCATACAATCACAGATTCTGACAACACGGGATAGCACTGTACTTCACTGAACCTGGCAACAGTTACACGATTCTTTAACATTGTAATTGTTTGGTCCTTGCAAAGTTCCCTGATAAAGTTCCAACGTTTTGATGTAAATTCGGTAACTACTTGTGTTTTGGTTGCAAATTATTATTGCAAGGCAGTATTTAGAAAGTGTGCAGTGGTTGTGTTGTGGCAATCCGTTGCATACGGCATTTATCCCATGATGAATTTTAGTCAATGCTGTACATGTTTTATTATCTCCTGTGAACTGCTGCTCATGTCACGTTCGTTTCAATTAACACTTCACCACGCTTATTTATTATGCACCCTATGCCCTTGAGAATCGAAATACACTCGAAAGATTAGTGGCAAACTTGGTTTATGCGGCTGATATTTCCATGAAGTTCTTGGCAGTGCCTCTCATGGGTATGGTCGGTGTTAGGAGTTTCACCACTTGATCAAGCCATTTCCTGACTTCCTTCGGCAAACATTAACTGCTCATTGTCAACTTGGCGCGGACAGTATAGCTAGCCCTGACTGTTGGTGTAGAAGATGGCCACCTGAAATTGGCATTAGACGAAGCTGCTAGATTTAAGTTATAGGCATCAACTGCTCAAGATCCCTGTTTGGGAGCAAAGTATATTTTAATGGCCCATCACAAAGTCAGAGGGATGGGTAAGTAGCGAGATCTGACTTGCAGTTCAGTGGTTGAGAAGAGAAAGCAGACATTATGAAGAACAAAACTACCGGGTTACCATTGAGAAATCCACAGTTCTGTAACTGAATGGTGTGGAGACTGCATAGCATCGAGTAATTCGCATCCTGTCTGTTCAACATAGAGAAGCTTGAAGCTCCCCAATGTGTTGGAACCTTTTCCGTTCTACCAACCAAGCACGAATGCAGGAGTCTCTAGCTCAGCTATTGACTGGCTGCTGTCTTAAGTTCACCTTGCATGCGACATCCAGTTCAGCCTCCCATCCATTAGAAGATTGGACTGTCTTTACCTTGTACAGGTATTTTCAGGGTTAAGTGGATTGCTCCTGCAAGACCCACCACAGAGCCGGGTTTGTTGTATTTGTGTTCAGCCATTTGAAGTTGAATGGAAAGTATTTCTGATTTCCAAATGTGCCTCCCATTGGGTTTTTTTTTAAATCTTTTCGATGTCCTTCTGAGAGAGATTGTAATTTCACTGAAGCTTTCCAGTTTTAAAGTAATGGGACCAAACCGTCAAGCAATCCTTTTTAAAACAAACTATCTGTGCCACATTTTGATTGATGATTTAGCTTTTGGTAGCTATTTCAAATGCTGTGTAATCCTCACAGTATAGCTCTAGTCACAGTTAGTTTCATCATAGAGCAAACTATTTTCTATACCTCAACTGAGAAAGTGAAGCATCCTGCTCCATAATGTTTTGAATTGGATAGACGATCAACACGAAAACTACTGATGGTAACTGCTGGTGTTAGTGCAAGAAAATGGACGTCCAGTGTTGTTAACATATTGGCATCTTCCAGTCAGAAACTACCGCTGATGGACACGAGATGCTGGAGTAACTCAACGGGTCAGGCCGGGCATCTGTGGAGAAAAGGAATAGGTGAGGTTGCTCTGCCTGGCCCGCTGAGTTACTCCAGCACCTCGTGCCTGTCTTCAGTATAAACCAGCATCTGCAGTTCCTTTCCGCACACTACAGCTCATGGTGAGTGAACAATCTGAGTTGCAAGTAGATTAGTTATTGAACGGGTACTGAATTCTCATCTGTTTTCACCCTTTTGTCTTCTGATTGACGAAGATGATACTTTATTGTCACTTGTATGTAGCTAGGTACAGTGAAATTCTTTGTTTTTGTATATAAAGGGCACAAAAGTGTCGCCACAAAGGTGCCAACAAAGTTACAAAAAATACTCATCCCTTCTCTGTCCTCCATCTTTCCCCCTCCCTCCCTCTGGATCCCCCTTTGTTCTCGGCGGCCCACCCACGCTAGGTCCCCCATAGTTCTCAGCAGCCCCCCCCTCCTCACGCCAGCTCCTCGGGTACACGGCCAGTCCACCGCAGCCCGACCTCGAGACTCCGACCTCTTCCTCCACCCCGAGGTTCGTTTCGAGGTTCCGATCCCGCCCCTTCCTCCAGGGACTCCGATCTCACGCCGTGGGGTCCTCCCTTTGCACCTGCATCCACGATAGCAAAGACCAGCCCCTGGTGTGACTTTCTGCAGCACCCTCTCCTCTTTCCCCTTGGCCTCGTCAACCGAGATCCCAATGGGGTGGGTAGGAGGGAGGACCTGGATGGAACGGTGCATCTCATTTCCCCAACCCCCCCCCCCCCCCCCCCCCCAACTCCAAAAACATCACCTTAACTGGGATATTTCCCTAAATGATACAAATGTGATCGCTTTGATTACTCTTTTGTTTTGTCTTTTGTTCTGGTGTGGTATTTGAAAGGCAACCTCAATTAAAGGTCGGGAACTGCAGTGCACTTGGGTCAAAAGCAGTTCTGATTCACACTTGCCATTGATGTGCCCTCAAACAGCTTAAAAAACCCTGAAAACCCAATTTTTACTCTTTATCAAATGACATTAGATCCAGAAAGATTAATATTAAATTTTTCAGAAGGCTTAAATAATCTACAAATAGCTCACTCGTAGAGTACTGGTATTTGGATGGCCCAAAAGAGGTTTTGTCCAGTTAGTCGACAACAGCCTCGCAATGAAACCTTCGATCTGTGTGAGTGTATCTAAAATTTCACTTTAAAACTGAAAGTTCTCTCAGTAATTTGATGGCTGAGTAGTAGAGCATATATAAGCATTGAGAATTTAATTTACAAACAAAAGCCCGGAACTTGTTTTTAGCTTCAATGGTGACCTTGATGTGTCGCCTTGTTTTCAGTGTTGTGTATTTCCTGTTCTGTACCAAACTCTTCATTCAAAATTGCATAATAAATGCCATTTTGTTGCCATTTGTCTCTTACCTATCATTTGCTGAATGTTAGTCTTCACCAAATTTATTAGAATTGTCCTGTATTTATTTTGTTTTTTTCGCACAACTGTCAATGGTTTGCATCCTCCAGTAAAAAAAAGTTTATTTTGAAATGCCTTTCTCATTTGTCTTTTAAAAAAAAAAAAAAAAAAAAATTAAAATAAATTTAAGGAACTTCATGAAAAGTCATCAATAGGCATGCCTCTCAATCTTTCAAATGTTCAAAGCACGAATCGATTAAAATGTATCTAACGCTGAAATGTAAACTTTATTTTTTGTCAATAATCTTATCAAATGTTTTGTGTATGGCATGCGTTTCCTGTCCAATTTTCTCTTCCACTTTGAGGTTATCCACTTTGCCGGCAAAAACAAGGGGGCAGATTATTATCTCAATGGGGTTAGGTTAGGTAAGGGGGAGGTGCAGTGAGACCTGGGTGTCCTTGTACACCAGTCACTGAAAGTTGGCGTGCAGGTACAGCAGGCTGTGAAGAAAGCTAATGGAATGTTGGCCTTCATAACAAGAGGATTTCAGTATAGGAGTAAAGAGGTTCTTCTGCAGTTGTATAGGGCTCTGGTAAGACCACATATGGAGTATTGTGTACAGTTTTGGTCACCTAATTTGAGGAAGGACATCCTTGTGATTGAGGCAGACGAGATTGATCCCTGGGATGGTGGGACTGTCATATGAGGAAAGATTAGACTCACTGGAGTTTAGAAGGATGAGGGGGATCTTATAGAAAAATATAAAATTATAAAAGGACTGGACAAGCTAGATGCAGGAAAAATGTTCCCAATGTTGGGTGAGTCCAGAACCAGGGGCCACAGTCTTAGAATAAAGGGGAGGCAATTTAAGACTGGGGTGAGAAAATACTTTTTCACCCAGAGAATTGTGAATCTATGGAATTCCCTGCCACAGAGGGCAGTGGAGGCCAAATCACTGGATGGATTTAAGAGAGAGTTAGATAGAGCTCTAGGGGCTAGTGAAATCAAGGGATATGGGGAGAAGGCAGGCACGGGTTATTGATTTGGGACGATCAGCCATGATCACAATAAATGACTGCTGGCTCAAAGGGTCGAATGGCCTCCTGTGCCTATTTTCTATGTTTCTAAGTTGGTAGAGTGAAAACTCTGGGCAAATAAGAGGATAAAACTTTGCTGAAGGGAACCAGGATAGAGGGTTACATAAGTATGGGCGTACTGTGAATGTGTGTGAGTGATTGGTGGTGGTCGGAGGGGCCGTAGGCGCAGATTGGCAGCCACGCTTCCGTCAGTCTGCCCCAGGGCCGCTGTGGCTACAGAAGTAGCTTACCACCACCGAGTGTGACTGAGGAGTGAATGAATAATGCGATGTAAAGCGCCTTGAGTATTAGAAAGGCGCTATATAAATCCCATCCATTATTATTATTATGTTCTTGGAAGTAAGTAGTTGAACCATTTGTAACATTAACGAATTTTAATAATATTTCCTCTTTTAATTTTACTCTAACAAACTTATCATTTTAGTTTAAAGTTTGGGCGGGCATGGTGGCGCAGCGGTAGAGTTGTTGCCTTACAGCGAATGCAGCTGCGGAGACCCGGGTTCAATCCCAACTATGGATGCTGTCTACGGAGTTTGTACGTTCTTCCCGTGACCTGCATGGGTTTTCTCCGAGATCTTCGGTTTCCTCCCACACTCCAAAGACGTACAGGTTTGTAGGTTAATTGGCTTGGTAAATGTAAATTGTCCCTAATGGGTGTAGGATAGTGTTAATGTGTGGGGATCACTGGTCGGCGTGGACCGGAGGGTCTGTTTCTGCACTATCTCTCAATCAAAAATATAAAGTCAGAATGACAACATAGGTTTATATTTTCTGATATTTTAAATATAACACTGTATAACAAGGGCTAAGCTTAATTTTCAAAGACTAAAATCGAGATGGAAGTCTGGCCACATCTCAACATTTTGAGCACATTGAGCCTTAAAATATTTTACCCATTGCTGGCTATGCTGTCGTCTTCTGGATCTGTACCTCTTGAACTTAATTGAATTCCTACAGGTGTAGGGTAGGGAGCACATTGGTTCAGTAACGCAAAAGTTCGGGAATTAAGGAGATGTAATAGAGTGGTTCATAAGATCATAAGTGATAGGAGTAGAATTAAGCCATTCGGCCCATCTAGCCTACTCTGCCATTAAAAACACAATTTGCATAGTTCCTGACAGCAATTGCCTGTGTAGTTCACAGCGGCTGGGCCTCGGCCTTAAACAGTACACTCCAAAGCTGCCACAGTGCAGCAGCCTAAGGTCATGTGAAAGGAGTAGAATTAGGCCATTCGGCTCATCCAGTCTACTCTGCCAGTCAATCATGGCTGATCTATCTCTCCCTCCTAACTCCCATTCTCCTGCCCTTCTCCCCATAACCTCTGACACCTGTACTAATCAAGAATCTATCTCTACCTTAAATATATCCACTGACTTCCTCCACAGCCTTCTGTGGCAGAGAATTCCACAGATTCACCACCCTCTGATTAAATTCCTCCTCATCTCCTTCCTAAAAGAACATCCTTTAATTCTGAGGCTATGACCTCTAGTCCTAGGCTCTCCCATTAGTGGAAACATCTTTTCCGCATCCACTCTATCCAAGCCTTTCACTATTCTGTACATTTCAATAAGTTCCCCTTTTGGTTTTTGGTCCTCCAAAATATTCCAAATGGAATTTAAACTGGAGGTACTTCTAAACTCCAGCCTGGCCCAGTGTCATCAAACGCTCATCATATGTTAAACTACTCAGTCCTGGGATCATTCTTGTAAAATCTCTGGACCCTCTCCAGGAGCCAGCACATCCTTCCTCAGATATGGTTGCTACTGCATCGTCCATCACAGGTACTGATCTCCCCATCATCAAAGGGATATATAGATGCGATATAGGTGCAATGTCATTCGAGACCCACACCACACAGGCCACATTCTCGTTTCACTCCTACCATCAGGAAGAAGGTGTAAAAGTCTGAAAACCATGACCACCATGTTCAAGAATAGTTTCTTCCCAACAACCACCAGGCTCTTGAACACTACACAACACTAACCTCAGCCATGGATTGTCTTTGGTTGCTCTAAGGACTTTGGGTTTTTTCTTTGCATTAAAAATGTGGTTATTTATTGAATTCTTGCTTATTATTTAATATCTACAGTCATACAGCATGGAAACGGGCCCTTTGGCCCAACTTTCTCTCGCCAAACATGTCCCTTCTACACTTGGCCTATAAACTTCTAAACCTATCCTATCAGTACACAGAGAGTGGTGAATGTGTGGAATTCTCTGCCACAGAAGGTAGTTGAGGCCAGTTCATTGGCTATATTTAAGAGGGAGTTAGATGTGGCCCTTGTGGCTAAAGGGATCAGGGGGTATGGAGAGAAGGCAGGTACAGGATACTGAGTTGGATTATCAGCCATGATCATATTGAATGGCGGTGCAGGCTCGAAAGGCCGAATGGCCTACTCCTGCACCTATTTTCTATGTTCCTACATGTCCAAATGTCTCTTAAATGTTATGATGGTACCTGCCTTAACTATCTACTCCGGCAGCTAATTCCCATATACCCACCACCTTTTGTGTAAAAAAAAAAAAAAAGTTACCCATCAGGTTTCTCAATTACCCTACTCTGGACAAAAGACTCTGTACATTTATCCGATCTATTCCTCTCATATGTTTGTACACCTCTATAAGATCACAACTCATTCTCCTGTGCTCCAAGGAATAGTCCTAGCTTGATCAACCTCCCTCACTAGCACAGACCTTCGAGTCCTGGCAGCATCCTCGTAAATCTCAGCACCCTTTCAGCTTGACAGCATCTTTCCTGCAATATGGTGACAAAAACTGAACACAATATTCTAAATGTGGCCTCACAATGTCTTACACAACTGTATTATGACCTCCCAACTTCTATACTCGATAACCTGTCTGATGAAGGCCAATCTGCCGAAAGCCTTTTTCGCCACCCTATCTACCTGTCATGCCACTTTCAAGGAGTGATGTACCTGCACTCCCAGATTCCTCTCCTCCACAATGCTTTGCATAGTCCTACCATTTAGGCTCACTGGTCTATAGTTCCCAGACATTTCCTTGCAAGGCTTCTTAAATAGAGACACAACATTAGCCACCATCCAATCCTCTGGCCCCTTACCCGTATCTAATGCTTATATATATCTCTCACCCAATGCACCTGCAATTTCTTCACCGAAGTTAGTCTTTTCTGAGTGACTTACGAACAGTGGCATCATGTTCGGTTGGGACATTGTTGGCCGAAGGGCCTGATCCTGTGCTGTACGGTTCGCTGTTCCAACGCTGAATTTATTTCAGGTGGAGGATCCTTCATCAGAGCTGTTGGATGAACGGGAGGATGTTCTGGGAAGGGGGCCACCGCACTGTGAACAAGTTAACTAATGGGATGGAGAACGTCAGAAACATTGCGATAGACAAAGCTGTGTGTTATCAGTTTACCATGAACACACAATCATTGCAAATGTGTAAATAACATACATGCTTACTCTTGCAATTATCAAGCGACATATTCAAATCACTGGTAGACAAAAATGCTGGAGAAACTCAGCGGGTGAGGCAGCATCTATGGAGCGAAGGAATAGGTGACGTTTCGGGTTGAGAGCCTTATTCAAATCACTGGATCTTCAATGAGAAGAGTATTAGTAAAATGACCCACAATGGGAAAACTTTTATTCCTGAACATAACTAAGTAGATTCTAATTTAATCCACAAGGAATTGAGTCCTTCCCAATGGATCTTCCTCGGATTCCAGCCTGCCACCGTGTTATCTAAGGGAAGAGAAAAATAAATTCAGACTACCATTTTAAATTAAATTGGAGGAGTAAAGCAAGAGGGTAAAGGTTGAAAATACAGCAATATTACATTTAATACCGGTATCTGGAAGTTCATCACATGAAGGGGAAGCAAACCATCGAATGAGCTGCCGAATTAAAGTAGAGATTGTAAGCACGCATCACCTGACTCGGGAACGTAGAAAATAGTTGCAGGAGTAGGCCATTCAGCCCTTCTAGCCTGCACCGCCATTCAATATGATCATGGCTGATCATCCCCAATCAGTATCCTGTACCTGTCTCCATACCCCCTGATCCCTTTAGCCACAAGGGCCACATCTAACTCCCTCTTAAATATAACCAATGAACTGGCCTCAACTACCTTCTGTGGCAGAGAATTCCACAGATTCACCGCTCTCTGTGTGAAAAATGTTTATCTCATCTCGGTCCTAAAAGACTTCCCCCTTATCCTCAAACTGACCCAGTGTTCTGGACTTCCCCAACATCGGGAACAATCTTCCTGCATCCGCGGCTCACCGAACCCCGCAACGGGCCGGCTCAAACACCGCGGCCCGGGGTGGTCGAAGCTGCCGCCCTCCAGTCCAGCGGACGCAGCCACTGGCCCGCGGCCGAACCCAGGACTCAGGTCACCGCCGCCAGAATGCCGTCCCAGCCCCCGGAGCACCGTTCCAGCCCCGAGCCGGATCGCCCTGACGTGAGTGCCGTTCCTCCCTCGGGCTGGGCCATTCCGACGGGAGTGCCGTTCCACCCTCGGGCTGGGCCACTCCGACGGGAGTGCCGTTCCTCACTCGGGCTGGGCCACTCAGACGGGAGTGCCGTTCCACCCTCGGGCTGGGCCACTCCGACAGGAGTGCCGTTCCTCACTCGGGCTGGGCCAATCCGACGGGAGTGCCGTTCCACCCTCGGGCTGGGCCACTCCGACGGGAGTGCCGTTCCTCCCTCGGGCTGGGCCACTTCGACGGGAGTGCCACAGCCCCTCACGGGAGAGTCTCGGCCCCTCGCCAGTAGCCTGTCCAACCCCTTAAGAATTTTGTAAGTTTCTATAAGATCCCCCCCCTCAATCTTCTAAATTCTAGCGAGTACAGCTTCTTCCCTTCTGTTATCAGGCTTCTGAACAGTCCATACTGTGCGATTTTCCTCTATCCCATTGACTATAAACCATATTCTGTGATATGTACAAGCTGCCAGATGAGATACAAGGTATAAGATATACAAACTGCCAGAGGAGGCAGTTGAGGCTGGGACTATCCCAGCGTTTAAGAAACAGTTGGACAGGTACATGGATAGGACAGGTTTGCAGGCAAGTGGGACTAGTGTAGATGGGGCATTGTTGGCCGGTGTGGGCGAGTTAGGCTGAAGTGCATGTTTCAACACTATTACTCTATGATGATATTAATTTTCCGTTTCATTACATAAGACAATTAACTCTTGACTCTGGGCTTTGTGGAACTGAAGCACAGAGAACTATATTTTTCACTCCGTATCTACTTCCTCTTTGTTCTTCTCTATTGTTCTTGAGTTTGACTGGATTGCATTTACGTATGATATATCAGATCTGTTTTTGATAGCATGCAAAACAAAGTTTTCATTGTACCTCTGTGACAATAATAAACCAAAAGTTGAGAATCACTGATTATATCAGTGCGGTCATGAGAGGTGACACGGATGGTGAGCTGTAGTTTTACAGCATGGAAACAGGCCCAACAGCCCAACTTGTCCATTGCTAACAAAGACGTCCAGCAACACTTGACATAAAGTGCTTAAAACTAACGTCCAGGTTCAGGAACAGCTTCTTCCCTGCAGACATCAGGCTATTAAACACGACAACCTCCAAATCAATTCTAGAAACAGAAAAATAGATGCAGGAGTAGGCCATTTGGCCCTTCGAGCCAGCACCGCCATTCGGTATGATCATGGCTCATCATCTAAAATCAGCACCCCTTTCCTGCTTTTCCCCCTTGATTCCTTGAGCCACAAGAGCTAAATCTAACCTTCTTGAAAACATCCAGTGAATTCGCCTCCACTGCCTTCTGTGGCAGAGAATTCCACAGATTTACAACTCTGGGTGAATAAGTTTCTCCTCATCTCAGTCCTTAATGGCCTACCCCTTATTCTTAAACTGTGACCCCTGGTTCTGGACTCCCCCAACATCGGGAACATTTTTCCCGCATCTCGCCTGTCCAATCCTTAAAATTTTTTATATGTTTCTATAAGACTTCCTCTCATCCTTCTAAATTCCAGTGAATACAAGCACAGTCATTTTACCATACAGTATGTCAGTCAAGCTGTCCTGGGTTATTAACCTAGTGAACCTATGCCGCACTCCATAGCAATAATGTCCTTCCTCAAATTAGGCCAAATTTTCACACAATACTCCAGGTGCAGTCTCACCAGGGTCCTGTACAACTGCAGTAGGACTTCCTTGCTCCTAAACTCAAATCCTCTCGCAATGAAGGCCAACATGCCATTAACTTTCTTCACTGCCTCCTGCACCTGCATGCTTACTTTCAGTGACTGATGTACAAGCACACCCAGGTCTCCTTCCACCTGTCCTTTTCCTCATCTGACACCATTCAGATAATAATCTGCCTTCCTGCCACCAAAGTGGATAACCTCACATTTATCCACATTATACTGCGTCTGCCCACTCACCCAACCTGCCCAAGTCACCCTGCAGCCTCATAGCACCCTCAACGCAGCTCACACTGCCACCCAGCTTTGTGCCCTCCGCAGACTTGGATATGTCACATTTAAACCCCTCATCTAAATCGTTAATATATATTGTAAATAACTGGGGTCCCAGCACTGAGCTTTGCTGCACCCCACTAGTCACTGCCTGCCATTCTGAAAAGGACCCGTTAATTCCTACTCTTTGCTTCCTGTCTGCCAACCAGTTCTCTATCCATGTCAATACCCTACGCCCAATACTATGCGCTCTAATTTTGCACACTAATCTCTTGTGTGGGACCTTGTCAAAGGCTTTTTGAAAGTCCAGATACACCACATCCACTGGCTCTCCCTTATCCATTCTACCAAATGAGGGGGGGGGGGGCTGTCTGTTGCGCTAGTATGGGTGTTGCGGGCTGAAGGTACTGGTTTCCAGAGGGCTAGTATAGACATTGTGGGCCGTATGGATGCTTGAGCAGGCATCCAACAGTTGCAATGATTTTAAAAGCCAAGCCAAGGCAAACAATTGGGCTGCAGACACCCGACAACCAAAACTCATTTTGTGAACACAGACTTGTTAAAAAAGGCGAGGCAGCTGCAGACACTCGACAACCAAAATTCATTTTGTGAACACAAACTTTTTAAAAAGGGCTGCAGCCGCATCAAGGGGACTCACCGTGGAGTAGACGTGCGTTCAGTGTTATTCACAGCCCAGTCTCTGCCAGACCCTCTCGCTTCCTGGGTCTGGCAGAGACTGAGTGAAGCACGACACTTCCTGGTTTTATAGTCCCTCCCCCTGCCGCCAGCGGGGGCAGCAGAGAGAATGGGGAATTTTGTAAAAACATTAATATCTCTCATTTTTCATCGACGGAAAAAATCCTCCGCACTCATACGGCGGAGGGGGGCTCTGAGCGAGGTGGCCAAAAATGATGGCCGTAGGTGGCGGCGTTCTCTCGGAAATTGCAGCACAGTCGGCCAAAAGCGGTCAAGATCAGAGATTTAGTAATATAGATATATATATATATATATAGTTTATTATATTGTTACAGAGTGCTATGTTTTCATATTCTGTTGTGCTGCTGTTCATTGTTCTGTCTCGGACATATGACAATAAAGCACTTGAATCTTAGCTCAGCGGGTCAGGCAGCATCTCTGGAGAACATGTTTAGGTGACATTTCGGTTCAGGTCCCTACTTCAGGCTGATCCAGAGATACGTAGTTCTCACATTCTCCCCCATGATTACGTTAGTTTAGTCCAAGATCTTCGGTTTCCTCCTACACTCCAAAGACGTACAGGTTTGTAGGTTAATTGGCTTGGTATCAATGTAAATTGTCCCCAGTGTGTGTAGGATAGTGTTAATGTGCGGGGATCGCTGGTCTGTGCAGACTTGGAAGGCTGAAGGGCCTGTTTCCACGCTGTATCTCTAAAGTAAACTAAAGATCCTGAACCGGAATGTCACATATCCCTGTGCTCCAGAGATGCTTCCTAACCTGCTGAGTTACTCCAGCACTTTGTGTATTTATTTGTAAACCACCATCTGCAATAACTTTGCTCCATAGATGCTGCCTCACCCACTGAGTTTATCCAGCATTTTTGTCTACCTTCGATTATTCCAGCATCTGCAGTTCTTTCTTAAACATCTGCAATTCCTTGTATCTTCACCTCTATCCAAACGCATCCTTGGTTTCAAATCCTTTCAAGGTTGCTATCTCATTACTGTAATCCTTTCTAGCCCTGGTACCCCTAACTTATTCCTGATCCTTAAGTAGAATAGAAAGCCTTTTATTGTCATTCAAACAACTTGGTTTGAACGAAATTGCATTTCTACAGTTTTAACATTACAAAAAAAAACAAGAGCCACACTTAACACAATTTGCACAAACATCCATCACAGTGAATCTCCAACACCTCCTCATTGTAATGGAAGGCAAAGTCTTATCTATTCCCTTTGTTCTTCTCCCGCGGCCCAGCAATCCAACAGCAGCGTTGAGGCGACTTGGGCTCACGATGTTAAAGCCCCCGGTGGGTGATGGTAAGTCCCGCGGACGTTTAAGCTGCTCCGGGCGATGTTAGGCCCCGCTCCGAAACATTTAAACCCCGCGATTCCAGCAGGGGAAGTTGCCGTTGCGGGAGCTCCGAAAAGCGGTCTCCCACCAGGGACCTGCGAGCTCCCGATGTTCCTGCGTACCGAGCCAGCGGCCGGAGCCTCCGAAGCTCCGAAGTCGGGTCACAGCCGCGCGCCACCACTGCTCTCCCCGCTCCGAAGTAGGCCAGCTCCGCGATGGCGAGTCCACAGGCTCCGTGACTGGAGCCCTCAGGTTGGAGGCTGCCGCTGGCTCCACGATGTTAGGCCCAACGACACCGGAGATCCGACAGGGAAAAAGTAAAGGGAAGAGATGAAATGGTTTCCCCCATCCCCCCCACACATATACACAGCTAAACAATAATAAAAACTAGAATACATTTAATGAGACAAAAATAAAAAAAAAGACAGTCGAGCCGCTGCCGTTAGGCGCTGCCACACCACAAGTTTGGCTACATTGAACAGTACATACTGTATTCCTGGATCACTGCAACTGTAATCCATTGACTGGAGAGTTGATTGACTATTAAAAGCAGGACTGAATTCCAGGACCATGACTCAATATGAAAACTCCATTAGAGGGCATTTAGTCTGGCTGTGTTGTGTTAGCCAATGTAGTCAACGACTTTGTTGAGCGGTGTGGGCTGAATCACCTGCAGATCAACACCAACAAGACTAAGGAGTTAGTGGTGGACTTTCGGAGGAGAGGAACACCCCTGTCCCCTGTCTCCATCAATGGGGTGGATGTACAGTTTACCAAGGAGTACAAATACCTTGGGGTTTACCTGGACAGTAAACTGGACTGGTCCAGGAACGCTGAGGCCCTGTACAAGAAGGGACAGAACTGGCTGTTGCTTTTGAGAAGGCTCCGCTCCTTCAACATCTGCAGTAAGATGTTCTACCAATCGGTGGTAGCCAGAGCCAACTTCGTCGCTGCCGTGTACTGGGGCAGCAGGACGAAGGCTGAGGACGCCAACAGGATCAACAAACTCATCAGGAAGGCTGGTTCTGGCCTGGGTGTAGTTGGAGTTGGATTCACTGGAGGTGATCTTGGAGGGCAGGACGCTCCTCAAACTGTGGAGCATCCTGGACAATACAGCTCACTCCCTCCATGACACACTGGTCAACCTGAGGAGCACCTTCAGCAACAGACTGGTTCCACCAAGATGCAGGACAGAATGCCACAGGAGATCCTTCTTCCCTGTGGCTACCAAACTGTACAACTCCTCCCCCTTCTGTCGTGGGATAGACTGACTCCCACCCCCGTCCCCCCCCCTATCTTTATACATCCCCAATCCTTTCCACTCGTTACTTTAATTTAATGTATATTGTGTTTTATGACTGTTGCCAGATTAATTTCCCTCCTGGGATAAATAAAGTTCTATCGCCTGGTAGAGCAGAAAAATTCAGCAGTAAAACTCCAATGATCTGCTGTCCGATTGTCTGGCAAATGCAATGTTCTTCATTTGGGTCACAGTGTGCAGGTTTCTGCCCTCCCTTTCACACACCAGCATTCCCTTTGGGCGGCACGGTGGAGCAGCGGTAGAGTTGCCGCTTAACAGCGCCAGAGACCCGGGTTCGAACCCGACTGCGGCAGCTGTCTGTACGGAGTTTGTCCGTTCTCCCCGTGACCGCGTGTGTTTCCTCCGGCTGCTCCGGTTTCCTCCCACACTCCAAAGACGTGCAGGTCTGGAGGTGAATTGGCTTCTAGAAATTGTGAATTATCCCTCGTGTGACAATAGACAATAGGTGCAGGAGTAGGCCGTAGCACCGCCATTCACTGTGATCATGGCTGATCATCCCCAACCAGTACCCCGTTCCTGCCTTCTCCCCATATCCCGTGACTCCGTTATTTTTAAGAGCCCTATCTAGCTCTCTCTTGAAAGCATCCAGAGAACCTGCCTCTACCGCCCTCTGAGGCAGAGAATTCCACAGACTCACCACTCTCTGTGATAAAAAGTGTTTCCTCGTCTCCGTTCTAAATGGCTTACTTACTCCTTATTCTTAAATGTGTGGGGAAATGAAATCACAGCGGTAGAGTTGCTGCCTCACAGCGTCAGAGGGTTTGATCCTGTCTGTACTGAGTTTGCACGTTCTCCCTGTAACCTCGTGGGTTTTCTCTGGGTGCTCCGGTTTACTCCCACATTACAAAGTAATACCCACTTTTAGATTAATTGGCTTCTATAATTGTCCCCAGTGTGTGGGATAGACCTAGTGTACGGGCGATCGCTGGTCGGTGCGGACTCATTGAGCCGAAGAGCCTGTTTCCACGCTGTATCTCTAAACTGGTACACTGGGATCTTGTTTCCCACACACCAACAATGTCTCTAAGCTCACCAGGTCCCTAGATGTAGCACTCCCTTGATGCACTCCAGGTTCATTGAAAAATGTATTATATTATGGCGTATCATTGAAAAAAAAAGACTTTAAAGTATTTTGGAGGATTATGGAAACTGCAGCTACTGCTTTACAAAAAAGGGCACAAAGTGCTGGAGTAACTCAGCGGGTCTGGCGGCATCTATAGAGAACATGGATAGGTGGCGTTTCATGTCGAGGTGTGTTCCTGTCCATGTTCTCCAGAGTTGCTGCTGGAATCTGTTAATTTATTTCAGCGCTTTGTGTCATTGTGTGCATTAACTAATTCGAGGAAGGACATCCCTGTGATTGAGGCAGTGCAGCGTAGGTTCACGAGATTGATCCCTGGGATGGCGGGACTGTCATATGAGGAAAGATTGAAAAGACTAGTCCAGAACCTGGGGCCACAGTTTTAAAGGGGAGGTCGTTTAAGACTGAGATGAGAAAATACTTTTACACCCAGAGAGAAGTGAATTTATGGAATTCCCTGCCACAGAGGGCAGTGGAGGCCAAGTCACAGGATGTATTTAAGAGAGAGTTAGATAGAGCTCTAGGGGCTAGTGGAGTCAAGGGATATGGGGAGAAGGCAGGCACGGGTTATTGATAGGGGACGATCAGCCATGGTCACAGTGAATGGCGGTGCTGGCTCGAAGGGCCGAATGGCCTCCTCCTGCACCTAGTTTCTATGTTTCTATGTAACCAGCATCTGCATTCTTTGATTCTAGATCAGACATAGTGGTGCAGGCTTCTCCCTGATCCAGATCCATCTGCATTTAGTTCATTAGATCATTATCAGTTATGCTGCCAGGACCTGAGGGCCTGAGCTGTCGGCACAGGTCGGGCAGGTTTGGACGGGTCGGATTGGGATCCTTCTTCCTTCTTTTGGGAACCAACCGCAAAACGGCACCTGCCCATGTTCCCCAGGTACGCTGCTTGGCTTATTGAGTTACTCCAGCACTTTGAGTCCAGAAAATCTGTTTATCTGGTACCACCAAAGTCCCAAGATGCTGGATTAGTAGAGCCGACTGCCTGCCCCTCTTTCGGGCCTACGTCCGTGCCCGCACGTCCCTGGAGAGGGAACACGCAGTGCCCACGGGGACTCTGGAGTCCTTCCGCGGACTTAATTATTGATGAAGTTGGCGATATATTAATTTGATGACTGTTCGTTTGTAATCTGCCAATATAGGCAGCCTTTGATTGTGTTCATGCTCTAGATGTTTGATTTTGTTTTTTTGAATAAAAGTATTTGTTAAAAACAAATGGTGTTGGATTAGTGAAGCTTTACTGTATTGACGTCACAGGCAGGATGAGTGGACTTGCGCAGATGGTCCATAGTTTATGCTCCAAGCAAAATACACGACAACTAAGTTTTGTAACTTATTTTATTCTGAAAATAGCTTTCAGCTCACAGGTTCTTACAACACGTCTGGCCACAACGGTGGTCAGCACTCAACTGCCGCGCAATAGCGAAACCGCGCGAAAAACAGCAGCCCCTCCCGAGTCACGTGACCGCGGTTTCCGAACGCCGGGTTCGATACCTGCGTGCGCCAGCAGGTGCCGTTACAAGACTATACATAGGGTGGCACGGTGGCACAGCGGTGGAGTTGCTGTCTTACAGCACCAAAGACCTGGGTTCGATCCTGACTATCGGTGCTGTCTGTACGGAGTTTGTACGTTCTCTCTTCGACTGCATGGGTTTTCCCTGGGTGCTCTGGTTTCCTCCCGCACTCCTTTGGAAGTGAATTGGCTTTGTTAAAAATGTTAAATTGTCCCTTGTGTGTAGGATAGTATTAGTGTATGGGTGATCGCTGACTCGGTGGGCCGAAGAACCTATTTCCACGCTGTTTCTTTAAACTAAACTTAACTATGGGACACTGGGATTTTGGCTCCCACTCACTGTGTCAGAACGTTTAAGAAACAATTAGACAGGTAACTAGACAGGCGGATGGTTCGACCCCCAACCGCGGGAGATAAAGGAGGAAAGAAGATATAGGGCCTATCCCACTGAGGCGATTTTTTCGGCGACTTCCGCCGACTGTCATAGTCGTAGCAGGTCGCCGAAAAAAACAGCGACCGGATCCACCCTACGACAATGTCTACCACAAGCTACCACCTAGTGGGCGTCAAGCTACGGCAAGCTACCGACAACTGGCGAGCCATTAGGACGTCCACCCATGACAACCTATGTTAACCTGGCGACAATTACGACAGCACCTACGTCAGGAGAAGTCAAGCTACGCTCATTGGCGTCAATGACTGTCGCCGACTGTCTCCGAAAATGTTTCAACATGTTGAAAATCCAGCGGCGACCAGAAAGACGCTACGACTCATTGGGCGACTGAGGGGACGTCTCACGCCCGTACAGGCGACACCCCGGTGACCATGTGGCGACAGCCTAGTCGCCGGCAGTCGCCTAAAAAATCGCCTAAGTGGGACACGCCCTGAAGACTCTATTGTCTTCCATCACAGTGGGGAATGTGGAGGAGCTGCTGTGGTGGATGTTTATGTCAAATTTTTATGTAGTTGTGTGTCTTGTTGTTTTTTTGTTATGATGACTGTATGGAAAATCAATTTGCTCCTATGTCGCAAAACATACTTGGCTAATAGATTATGCTTATGATTATGATGAATAGGACAGGTTTGGAGGGATATGGGCCAAATGCTGGCAGGTGGGACCAGTGTAGCTGGGACATGTTGGTCGGCGTGGGCAAGTTGGGCCGAAAGCACTGTTTCCATGCTATTTGACTCTATGACTCAAGGGAAAGATACATCAGCCATGATTGAATGGCGGGGTAGACTAGATAGGCCGAATATCCTAATTCTGCTCCTATAACTTATTAACTTATGAACAAAATATTTAGACTGCTGTGTCACAGAGAAACATAGAAAATAGGTGCAGGAGTAGGCCATTCGGCCCTTCGAGCCTGCACCGCCATTCAATATGATCATGGCTGATCATCCAACTCAGTATCCTGTACCTGCCTTCTCTCCATACCCCCTGATCCCTTTAGCCACAAGGGCCACATCTAACTCCCTCTTAAATATAGCCAATGAATGACCTCAACTACCTTCTGTGGCAGAGGATTCCACAGATTCACCACTCTCTGTGTGAAAAATGTTTTTCTCATCTCGGTCCTAAAAGACTTCCCCCTTATCCTTAAACTGTGACCCCTTGTTCTGGACTTCCTCAACTTCGGGACCAATCTTCCTGCATCTAGCCTGTCCAACCCCTTAAGAATTTTGTAAGTTTCTATAAGATTCCCCCTCAATCTTCTAAATTCTAGCGAGTACAAGCCGAGTCTATCCAGTCTATCTTCATATGAAAGTCCTGCCATCCCAGGAATCAGTCTGGTGAACCTTCTCTGTACTTCTATGGCAAGAATGTCTTTCCTCAGATTAGGAGACCAAAACTGTACGCAACTGTACATGTTGAATATAATATTCCACGATCCATCATTTTAACGAGTTATGGAGAGAGGTAAGATTCTGGAGGTGATCTGATGAGGCTTCAAGAATCCTCGGACCAGTTCAGTTGGCAAGGGCCATGAAAAGAGGCACTTAAAATGTAGGCTTTGTATTTTAAGTCCCATGCAACATTACAATCAAAGTGATTGTCAAAGCTGATCACATGTAGCCTTAATCTCCTTAAGTGATTAGTAGGTATTAGGAATATGCACCTCAGGAGCCAGGGAGAGTGTGAGCAGTTGAACAGATGCCTTTTGTTCTGTCCGTGTGCTGGGAGAATCTATAAATCGCGCCGAGATGCTGTTTATCTGATGGAAACCACGAAGCGTTGAGTTGCCCTTTGTGGCGATCTTTCTATCATGGAATGCGCCAACCAGGAACTTGAGTACCCACAGAAGCTGCTGAATTACATGAACGGGTTTCTGATATCCAAGGTAAGCAAGCATTTTAGGAAGCCGTGGATGGAAGAGAATGCATGTTATTGATCACGTTTCATCTGAAATGTATTTACTGGTCATTCGGATCTAACACAATATTGATATGGCAGTCCAGTTAGAGGCATACAGTGTGGAAACAGGTCCTTCGGTCCAACTTGCCCATGCCGACCAACATGTCCCATCTACACTAGTCCCACCTGCCAGCGTTTGGCCCACATCCTTCTGAACCTATCCTATTCATGTCTAAATGTTTCTTAAACATTGCGATAGTGCCCGCCTCAACTACCTCCTCCAGCAGCTGGTTCCATGCACCCACTACCCTTTGTGTAAAAAAAAATAACCCCTCAGGTTCCTATTAAATCTTTCCCCCGTCATCTTAAACCCATGTCCTCTGGTTCTCGATTCCCCTACTCTAGGCAAGAGACTGTGCGTTTACCCGATCTATTCCTCTCATGATTTTGTACACTTCTATAAGAGCACCCCTCATCCTCCTGCGCTCCAAGGAATAGAGTCCCAGCCTGCTCAACCTCTCCCTAAAGCTCAGACCCTCGACTTTCTACGGATATTCCGATTTCCTCCCACATTCCAGACGTGCAGGTTTGCAGGTTAATTCGCTTTGGTAAATTGCCCCCCTAGTGTGTAGGATACACAAAGTCAATTATTAAAGAGGTAATAATGGGGCATTTGGATAGCAGTAAAAGGATTAGTCCAAGTCAACATGGATCTACAAAAGGGAAATCATGCTTGACTAATCTTCTGGAATTTTTTGAGGATGTGACAAGTAAAATGGATGAATGGGAGCCAGTGGATGTAGTGTATCCAGACTTCCAGAAAGCCTTTGATAAGGTCCCGCACGGGAGACTGGTGACTAAAATTAGAGCACATGGTATTGGGGGTAGAGAGTTGACATGGATAGAAAATTGGTTGGCAGACCGGAAGCAAAGAGTAGGAGTGAACGGGTCCTGTTCAGAATGGCAGGCAGTGGCGAATGGAGTGCCGCAAGGCTCCGTGTTGGGGCCGCAACTGTTTACCATATATACTAATGATTTGGAAGAGGGAATTAGGAGCAACACTATCAAGTTTGCGGATGACACAAAGCTGGGTGGCAGTGTGAACTGTGAAGAGGAGGTTGCAGGGTGACCTGGACAGGTTGAGTGAGTTGGCAAATGTGTGGCAGATGCAGTATAATATAGATAAATGTAAGGTTATCCACTTTGGTGGCAAAAACAAGGGGGCAGATTATTATCTCAGTGGGGTTAGGTTAGGTCTGAAGAAGGGTCTCGACCCGAACCGCCGCCTATTTCCTTCGCTCCATAGATGCTGCCTCATCCGCTGAGTTTCCCCAGCATTTTTGTCTACCTTCGATTTTCCAGCATATAACCATATAACCATATAACCATATAACAATTACAGCATGGAAACAGGCCATCTCGGCCCTTCTAGTCCGTGCCGAACATTATTCTCCCCTAGTCCCATCTACCTGCACTCAGACCATAACCCTCCATTCCTTTCCCGTCCATATAACTATCCAATTTATTTTTAAATGATAAAATCGAACCTGCCTCCACCACCTCCACTGGAAGCACATTCCACACAGCTACCACTCTCTGAGTAAAGAAGTTCCCCCTCATGTTACCCCTAAACTTCTGTCCCTTAATTCTCAAGTCATGTCCTCTTGTTTGAATCTTCCCTACTCTCAGTGGGAAAAGCTTATCCACGTCAACTCTGTCTATCCCTCTCATCATTTTAAAGACCTCTATCAAGTTCCCCCCTTAACCTTCTGCGCTCCAAAGAATAAAGACCTAACTTATTCAACCTTTCTCTGTAACTTAGCTGCTGAAACCCAGGCAACATTCTAGTAAATCTCCTCTGTACTCTCTCTATTTTGTTGACATCCTTCCTATAATTAGGCGACCAAAATTGTACATCATACTCCAGAATTGGCCTCACCAATGCCTTGTACAATTTTAACATTACATCCCAACTTCTATACTCAATGCTCTGAATTATAAAGGCCAGCACACCAAAAGCTTTCTTTACCACCCTATCTACATGAGATTCCACCTTCAGGGAACTGTGCACAGTTATTCCCAGATCCCTCTGTTCAACTGCATTCCTCAATTCACTACCATTTCCCATGTACGTCCTATTTTGATTTGTCCTGCCAAGATGTAGCACCTCACACTTATCAGCATTAAACTCCATCTGCCATCATTCAGCCCACTCTTCCAAATGGCCTAAATCTCTCTGTAGACTTTGAAAATCTACTTCATTATCCACAACAACTTAGTATCATCTGCATACTTACTAATCCAATTTACCACACCATCATCCAGATCATTGAGGCACCCCACTAGTCACTGGCCTCCAACCTGACAAACTGCCATCCACCATTACTCTCTGGCATCTCCCATTCAGCCACTGTTGAATCCATCTTGCTACTCCACCATTAATACCCAACAATTGAACCTTCTTAACCAACCTTCCATGAGGAACCTTGTCAAAGGCCTTACTGAAGTCCATATAGACAACATCCTCATCAATTTCCCGAGTAACCTCTTCAAAAAATTCAAGAATATTAGTCAAACATGACCTTCCAGGCACAAATCCATGTTGACTGTTCCTAATCAGACCCTGCTTATCCAGATGCTTATATATATTATCTTTAAGTATCCTTTCCATTAATTTGCCCACCACTGACGTCAAACTAACAGGTCTATAATTGCTAGGTTCACTCTTAGAACCCTTTTTAAACATCTGCAGTTCCTTCTTGAATAAAGATAAAAGGATTTGTTCTACTAAATTTGGATTCATTCAAAAGGCCGCACTTAATGGCCTAGAAGGCCGCATGTGGCCTTAAGGCCACAGGTTCCCCACCCCTGGGCTATAGGGAACAATCTCTTGAATCTGCCACTCCACTGTTTACATGCTGTATGACTATGAGTTTGAGTTTAGTTTATAGTCACGTGTACTGAGGTACAGTGAAAAGCCTTTTGTTGCATGCTAACCAGAAAGACAATACATGTTTACAATCAAGCCTAAAGAAGAAGAAGGGTCTCGACCCGAAACGTCACCCATTCCTTCCCTCCAGAGATGCTGCCTGTCCCGCTGAGTTACTCCAGCATTTTGCATTTATCTTTGATTTAAACCAGCATCTGCAGTTCTTTCCTACACCCTTTGCAATCAGCAGTGTACAGATACATGATAAAGGGATAGCCTGAATAACATTTAGTGCAAGGTAAGTGAAGGATAAGCTGTAGGCCATTTAGAATGGAGATGAGGAAAAACTTTTTCTCCCAGAGAGTTGTGAATCTGTGGAATTCTCTGCCTCAGAGGGCAGTGGAGGCCGATTCTCTGGATGCTTTCAAGAGAAAGTTAGATCGAGCTCTTAAAGATAGCAGAGTCAAGTGAAGGTACACACACAAAAAAAGCTGGAGAAACTAAGCGGGTGCAACAGCATCTATGGAGTGAAGGAAATAGACAACGTTATGGGGAGAAGGTAGGAACGGATTGTGGATGATCTGCCATGATCACATTGAATGGCGGTGCTGGCTCAAAGGGCCGAATGGCCTGCTCCTGCACCTGTTGTCTATTATCTATTGTAAAGCCTAGTATGACTGATGTGAAGCATGATATGAATCTGGTTACAGACAATGTTTGCTGCCTGTGAATTGGGAGTGTTTGATGTCCTTCAGGAGGGTGCTGTTCCACTCTCCTCCAGTGCTGTTGCGGAGCGCCTTGGCACCAGTGCTGATGGCATGGAAAGACTACTCTCTGCATGCGTCGGACTGCAGCTGCTCGAGGTCAGGGAGCATCACGGTGAAGGTACTCAACTTGTGGATGTTTCTTAGTTGTCAATCCAAGAACGCGGTAAGAAATTGTGGTTTGCAAGGACCCCATGATGTTTTATTTAGATTAACCAAGCCCTTTGTATTTCTTGTACATTCCGTTTTAGTCTTAGAGATACAGCGAGCGGAAACAGGCCCTTCGGCCCACCGAGTCCACGCCGACCAGCGATCCCCGCACACTAACACTATCCGATACACAATAAGGACAATAGACAATGGGCGCAGGAGTAGGCCATTCGGCCCTTCGAGCCAGCACCGCCATTCACTGTGATCATGGCTGATCATCCACAATCAGTACCCCGTTCCTGCCTTCTCCCCATATCCCCTGACTCTGCTATCTCTAAAAGCTCTATCTAACTCTCTCTTGAAAACATCCAGAGAATCGGCCTCCACTGCCTTCTGAGGCAGATAATTCCACAGATTCACAACTCCCTGGGTGAAAAAGTTTTTCCTCATCTCCGTTCTAAACGGCCTACCCCTTATTCTTAAACCATGTCACCATTTTACCGAAGCCAATTAACCTACAAAACTGTACGTCTTTGGAGTATGAGGGGAAACCGGAGCTCCCAGTGAGAACCCATGCAGGTGAAGGGTGAGAACATACTAACTCCGTACAGACAGCACCCGTAGTCAGGATCGAACCCGGGTCTCTGCCGCTGTAAGGAGCAACTCTACCGCTGAGCCACCGTGCTGCCCCAGTCCTCCCTATCCACATCATTTAAAGTCCACACATTAACATTCTCATTAACATTTGGCCCCGTGCTAATTTAATGCTGACACTCTATCTGAGTTAATAAATGGATTCACTTCATTGCTAAAGAAGCACAAATATTTTGTGCAAATATATTAGCATATCCAATTAAAATAATACCCTAAGACAATTAAACGTACCTCTACTCCCGAACCTTCTGAGATGCCAATTTTCTCATGAATCATACTCTGAGCTCAGATCAAAGCTGGCAGAGCTGCTGCATTACAGCGCCAATGATCCTGGTTCGATCCTGACCTCAGGTGCTGTCTGTACGCAGTTTGTACATTGTTCTCCCCGTGACCCGCATGGGTTTTCTCCGGGTGCTCCCGTTTTCTCTCACACTCCAAAGACGTGCAGGTTCGTAGCTTAATTGGCTTCTGTGAATTGTCCCTAGTGTGTGTAGGATAGAAGTAGTGCATAGGTGATCGCTGGTCAGCACGGACGCGGTGGGCCGAAGGGCCTGTTTTCACTCTCTATCTCTAAAGTAAACTAAACTTGAAATCACATGAAGAAATCTACATTGTGCATACAAAAATTACCGTGTATAATTTTGGCATATTCTGCGCATTTTCGTCTGAAGAAGGGTCTCAACCCGAAACGTCACCTACTACTTTTCTCCAGAGATGCTGCCTAACCAGCTGAGTACTCCAGCTTTTTTTGTGTCTATCTTCGGTACTTCATATGTTGCTCCAAGGAAGTCTGATTGTGAAAACATTTGCATTGGAAATGTAATTGCCATCTACAGTGCATTGTCGTAGAGTCATGGAATGTTACAGTGCGGAAACAGGCCCTTCAGCCCGACTTGCCCACACCGGCCAACATGTCCCGGCTACACTAGTCCCACCTGCCCGCGTTTGGTCCATATCCCTCCAAACCTGTCCTATCCATGTACCTGTCTATCTGTTTCCTAAATGTTGGGATTTGTATGTTGGGAATGTACTGAATAAAGGACAAAGGACATTTATTTGTCACATACACCAATTGGTGTAGTGAAATTTGAGTTGCCATTTGCAGCAGACCAATAAAAATAAGACACAACATTAACGAAGAATTTAACATAAAACATAAAAACATCCACCCACAATGGTTCCCACTGTGAGGGAAGGCAGCAAAGTCCAGTCCTCTTCCTCTTGTGAATGGAAAAGCGATTCAAGTTTTTCCTTTGACATAACACCTTTCCTTTGCTACAGAAGTCATTGTGGATATATTTAAGGCAGAGATAGATAGATTCTTGATTAGTACGGTGTCGGTGGTTACGGGGAGTAGGCAGGAGAATGGGGTTAGGCGGGAGAGATAGATCAGCCCTGATTTAGTGGCGGGGTAGACTTGATGGCTTAATTCTGGTGGGCCGAATGGCCTAATTCTGCTCATATCACTTATGACTTTATGATAACCAGTCAAAGCATTGATTATATTTTCTTTCATGTGCAGCCGTGTACAATAATACAGATTTATCCAGACTCTACCTGACCAAGACAAGTCCCAAGACATTGCATCATTCAATCACATACTACTCACAAACCATCTACCATTGTTTTTCCTACGTGACTGATGCCATCAGGTAAGAACGCCGTAGGTTTTTCGTTTTGTTGCTAACTTTTCTACTGCGGTAGAGTTCAGTGGGAGAGTCTAGGACCAGAGGCCACAGCCTAAGAATTAAAGGACGTACCTTTAGAAAGGAGATGAGAAGGAATTTCTTTAGTCGGAGGGTGGTGAATCTGTGGAATTCATTGCCACAGAAGGGTGTGGAGACCAAGTCAATGGATATTTCTAAGGTGGAGATAGACTTGATAAGTGCGGGTGTCAGGGGTCATGGGGAGAAGGCAGGAGAATGGGGTTGAGAGGGAAGGATAGATCAGTCATGATTCAATGTCGGATGGGCCGAATGACCTAATTCTGCTCTGACAACAGGTTTATGAACATATATATCAAGGTGCATTAAGACAAGGTGAATTTCAAATGATTGTTGAATATGCAGGAGATACAGTTCACAGTCAGGCTTGTTCAGGATGTTTGTGTTTTAAATGTTTGAAATCCATTTCAAACATCTCTTTAGTCAGAGGGTGGCGAATCTGTGGAATTCTTTGCCACAGAAGGCTGTGGAGGCCAAGTTAGTGGATATTTTTAAGGCAGAGATAGATAGATTCTTGATTAGTATAGGTGTCTGAGGTTATGGGGAGGCAGGAGAATGGAGTTAGGAGGGAGAGATAGATCAGCCATGATTGAATGGTGGAGTAGACTTGATGGGCCAAATGGCCTAATTCTACTCCTATTGCTTATGACCTCATAGAAACATATAAACATAAAAATAGGTGCAGGAGTAGGCCATTCGGCCCTTCGAGCCTGCACCGCCATTCAATGTGATCATGGCTGATCATCCACAATCAGTACCCCGTTCCTGCCTTCTCCCCATATCCCACGACTCCGCTATCTTTAAGAGCCCTACCTAGCTCTCTCTTGAAAGCATCCAGAGAACCTGCCTCCACCGCCCTCTGAGGCAGAGATAGACTTGATGCAGAGTAGATGATGGTGGTAGCGGAATTAGCTCGGGATACTTCCAGTTTCCAGCCCCGCGACGTGGAAGCTTCTGCTATGGGGCCACCTACAATCCTGTGTAGGCAGGAACTGCAGATGCTAATTTAAACCAAAGACAGAAACAAAAAGCTGGAGTAACTCAGCGGGTCAGGCAGCATCTCTGGAGAACAGCAAAAGGAACCTACAATGGACAGGCTAGATGCAGGAAGATTATTCCCGATGTTGGGGAAGTCCAGAACAAGGGGTCACAGTTTAAGGATAAGGGGGAAATCTTTTAGGACCGAGATGAGAAAATCATTTTTCACACAGGGAGTGGTGAATCTGTGGAATTCTCTGCCACAGAAGGTAGTTGAGGCCAGTTCATTGGCTGGATTTAAGAGGGAGTTAGATGTGGCCCTTGTGGCTAAAGGGATCAGGGGGTATGGAGAGAAGGCAGGTACAGTATACTACGTTGGATGATCAGCCATGATCATATTGAATGGCGGTGCAGGCTCGAAGGGCCGAATGGCCTACTCCTGCACCTATTTTCTATGTTTCTATGTTTCTAATCCTGCATGTCTTTGGAGTGCGGGAGGAAACTGGAGCACCCGGAGAAAACCCACGCAGGTCAAAGGGATAATGTGCAAAGTACCCGTAATCAGGATTGAACCCGGGTCTCTGATGCAGTAATGGGGCTTTTTCACGGGGCGAGTTGACGCAAGATGTCACCAGAGTGAAGAGGTCGTGGTCCAGCACGAGTCTCGCACGATATAACGGGGGGTAGATAAAGAGTTCCCACGGTACTCGGCATTTCTGTTATTTGTGCGAGTGACTTGTCCGTTTCCCGAGCTTTCGCGTTAAATCTTGAATGAACATCGTGAACTACACGTGACACAAATGATGTAACTTTTTTTTCACACACTATAAATATCCTCCCTTGGTTGAATTGGCTCATTTGGAGACATGTTTTACTGTGTATGTGGGAGACACAGATGGACTGAGCACAGTACCTCGGTCTTACTGTGTGTGGGAGAGGGGGAGAAAGAGACGTACACTCACAGAGGCAGAGTCTCTCAGCCTGTGTAAGAGGGAGGGAGAGAGAGAGAGAGGCACACACAAGGTGGATGTGAAATCTCACCTGCCTGTTTCAGTGACAGACACCCGCCGCCAGTAAATGAAGACACCCCCATCTGTCTCCCCCTCCTCTCCCTCGACTCCCCCACCTTTCCCTCCCAACTCCAGTCCCGTCCCGACTGAATAGAGCAACAATATAGATATAGAAACTGAAACAATATAGAAATTAAATAGAGCAACATGGCAAAAACATCTCTGACACGCTTTACCCCCTTTCTTTGAGATTTTCTGGGAGCCATCTCTGCAAGTGTTCCTGTTAAAAAGATTATCCAACAATGACAATTAGGTGGGACGTCCTCGAAGGACACATGTTCCCTTGTCGATATTGAGACCACCTTTTTTACTCACCTTCTGTCCCCTCTGTCCAGCTTCCGGGTTTACCGTTCGCAGGAGTTCTCACGCGCTATATCTCTAAAATCTGAAGTTAGGTAATGTCTAAAGGAACTGCAGACGCTGGTTAATGCTGGTTAATACGCACAGAAGGACACAAAATGTTGGTGTAACTCAGCAGGTAAGTCAGATCTGGGAAGAAAAACATAAAAAGCTGGAGTAAGTCAGCGGGTCAGGCAGCATCTCTGGAGAAAAAGAATAGGTGGCGATTCGAATCGGAACCCTTCTTCAGACAGCCTAATCGGAATTGAGTCTGAAGATGTGTCTCGTCCCGAAACATCAGCTATTTTTCTCCAGAGATGCTGCTTGACTCGCTGAGTTACTCCAGCTTTTTGTGTCTGTCTTCGGTTTAAACCAGCATGTGCAGTTCACTCCTTACACGGGTCTCTGTACAACATTGATTGGTAGCGTTCCGGACCCTGCTTCGGAAAGGCATCGATCGCTAGTCGGCGAGGACTCCGACCTGTATCTCTCAAAGAAGTACATGTGAAAAATTTCTCACGGACCATAAAAATGCGTAACCTTTCAGTAAAGTCCCTTTTAAAGTCCCTTTTAAAGATTATAGTTATTTTCTTGAATCTCATTAACATAACTCATGAATAAGTTGATGTCCATATGCGGATGCAAATCTTTATTTTTATTTATTTTTTAAATTCAATCCCACAGAAGACAATTTTTACTCACCTTCTGTCCCCTCTGTCCAGCTTCCGGGTTCACCATTCGCAGGAGTTCCCATGGTACCCGCAAGAGTTATTACGGATATCGCACTGGCCACTACGTCCATATAATGTTGCAATGCTCAACCACAAGTGTACAAGTCACTCTTGGAGAAATTCAAACTTTCTTGAATTTACTCCCGAGTGACCAAGTTACACGATTACCTGCCGTTAGCGCTACGGTGGTCCACGGTGGTCCACGAATGCCGTACTGTTATCGCACGAGGTTCCCACGATGTTAAACTCTGGTTAACTCTTGCGTCAAGTCGCCCCGTGAAAAGGCCGCTTAAGGCAGCAACTCTACTGCTGCCCCACCGTGCCGCCCTGCACCTCTCAACTCCAATCTCCTGCGTTTGATCCTTGCCTCCGGTCCGATCGAAAACCCTTCTTCAGACTGCATCTTTCTTCAGACTGCACCCAGTCTGAAGAAAGGTTCAGACCCCGAAACACCACCTATTCCTTTTCTCCAGGGATGCTGCCTGGCCCGCTAGGTTGTACCAACATTTTGTGTCGATCTTCAGTATAAACCAGCATGTGCAGTTTCATCCTCCACGTAATGATTGAAGTACTCTACCAGTAAGCCGGCATGGATGCAATGGCGTAGATAGTGTCTTGTGTCTGATGGTTTATACATGAGCGTTGAGCAAGATAGAGAAAGGAATGGAACTTGGATTTCAGCCAAAGAACCTAAACGTTTTTAGTTTGTGAAAATGCTTATTATAAGTATTAATCTCTCGTTTCAGTGAGAATTTATCTTTCAATATTCTGCTTCAGGGAAGGGAAAAGCCAACATTTGCGGGCATTTGGTGTTTCATCTGATGAAATCTTTGAAGCTATCTACAGGTAAGTAATTACAATGCTGTGCTATTCTTTAGAATCCTTGAACAATGAGTTTCAAAGTAGTTCATCTCAAACATTAAGAACTGTGGCTGCATCCCAGACCAACGGGCAAACCAACCTCCCTTCCATTGACCCCATATACATGGCCATACAAATTGCCAATGTGCAGGGCAAGATCGGCAAGTTTGCCGATGATTCAAAAGTAAGTGGTTTTGAAGATGGTTGTGAAAAATTGCAGCAGGATCCTGATTGACCTCGAGGTGAGAATAGAGAAGCTAGGATTCTTGGTCTTCTTGGTTTCTTGGTCCTCCAAAATATTCCAAATGGAATTTAATCTGGAGGTGGTGAAGGGAGGGATTAAGCCAGAAAGGGTTATTGGGAAGAAAGAGCTACTTTAAATTTAGTTGCATCTGGTTGGGTAACTATAGTTGGGTGGAGATTATTCCATGCTTTAATTGTGCGGGGGAAGAACGAATTGCTGTACACATCTGTCTTTGTAGCTGGGATCACAAATTGGATCGAATGCCCTCGTCTGCTCCTAATTAGTTTGGGTTTGGTGTAGGTCTTGTAATCTATGTCGAGCTGACCATTTAACATTTTGTAAAAACAGGTCAAACGGTGAGCTTCACGTCTGTCTTGGAGAGGGTTCCACCCCCAGAGAATTCAGAAGTTTGGTGACACTCGCTTCTCTCTCATAGGTGTTAGTAACAAATCGAGCGGCCTGTCTTTGGACACGTTCGATGGAAGAAATGTTTTTATTTGTGTATGGGTCCCATGCTGCAACTGCGTAATCCAAATGAGATCTAACGAGGGTGAAGTATTGCTTCTCCTTGGCAGAAGTTGAACAATGATGAAAGATTGTATTCTGTGGAGCAAAAAAGAAGGAAAATTTGGCAAATTGTTAAAAACGACTATTGCTCGGTAGAAAGAAAGGAAGGCTTCCCTTTAGTGGTGGGTGATTCAAAGATCAGGAAGAACTCTTTTAAAAACTCAGGGCAAAATACACAAGAGGGATGTTAGGCAAAACATAGAGTGATTAAGATTTGGAACTCATTGCCTACATAGATGGTAATAACAATCTAGTGTGTTCAAGGGGCGATGAGACAAACACTTGGGAGAGATGCCATGGGGAATATGTTACTGATAGGAATGAGTCGGTTAACAGATGATGAGCATTTGATGGCACTGGGCCTGTACTCGCTGGAGTTTAGATGGATGAGGGGAAACCTCATTGAAACTTACTGACTAGTGAAAGGCCTGGATAGAGTGGGTGTGGAGAGGATGTTTCCACTAGTGGGAGAATCGAGGACCAGAGGTCATAGCCTCGGAATTAAAGGGCATTCCTTTAGGAAGGAGACGAGGAGGAATTTCTTTAGTCAGAGGGTGGTGAATCTGTGGAATTCATTGCCACAGAAGGCTGTGGAGGCCAAGTGAATGGATATTTTTAAGACAGATAGATTCTTGGTTAGTAGAGGGTGTCTGGGGATATGGGGAGAAGGCAGGAGAATGGGGATAGGAGGGAGAGAAAGATCAGCTATGATTGAATGGTGGAATACTTGATGGGCCGAATGGCCTAATTCTGCTCCCATCACTTATGAACTTATGACAGGATGCTTAAACTCGGTAGGTCAAATGGCCTCTCTCCGTGCCGTAAGAGCTCTCTAGTTCAGAGATCCTGAGGTATTTCTGTATGGGTGCTTGTCATTCTAAAGATGGCGGCGCTGGCTTAACAGCTGCGGCCCACCTGCAGTCCGTCTGGTTTTTTTTCTTTCGTTTTGTTCCTTGTCATGTTTTAGTTAATTTTGTTTTATTAAGTTGTGTATGTGTGTGGGTGGGGTGGGAGAAACATGTTTTGGTCTCTTCCTTCAGGGGATGCGACTTTTTCTTCGGTCGTATTCCCCGTCCCCGTCTGCGCCGAGGCCTAATGGCAGAGCTGGCGGCATCGGAGCTGTAGCAGCGGCAGCAGCGGCGGAGACCCGACTCGGCCCCGAAGGTGTGGCGGAGGTAGCGGCAGCGGAGACCCGACTCGGTCCTGGAGCTGTGGCGGTGGCAGCAGCAGCGGCAGCGGAGACCCGACTCGGTCCTGGAGCTGTGGCGGCTGCAGCAGCAGCGGAGACCCGACTCGGTCCTGGAGCTGTGGCGGCGGCAGCAGCAGCGGAGACCCGACTCGGTCCTGGAGCTATGGCGGCGGCAGTGGCAGCGGCAGCGGTAGCGGAGACCCGACTCGGCCCCGAAGCTGTGGCGGAGGCGGCGGAGACCTGACTCGGCCCCGAAGCTGTGGCGGAAGCAGCGGCAGCGGAGACCCGACTCGACCCCGAAGCTGTGGCGGAGGTAGCGGCAGCGGAGACCCGACTCGGCCTCGGAGCTGTGGCGGCGGCGGCAGCGACCACCCGCGGAGTTTGAACCGTCGCCTCGGCGCAGAGGGAGAACAAAGAGGGAAGAGACAGGGACTTTAAGATTTTGCCTTCCACCACAGTGAGGAGGTGTTTGGTGAACTCACTGTGGTGGATGTTAAATTTGTGTTGATTGTGTTTTTGTCATTTTTTAAATTATATGTATGACTGCAGGGAAACAACATTTCGTTCAGACCGAAAGGTCTGAATGACAATAAACGAATCTAATCTAATCTAATCTAAACTCCATTCCCAGACAGTTTCCTGGTCTGTAATTTTAACACAGCTGTTGGCAATATAGTTTAAATGGGTTAATTAAAATTGCTATTAAAATAATAATAAGTAGAATAGCTGCCTGTGAGTAGCGTTATTCTTCCTGTGACATCTCGTCAGTAAATTAATACCATGCCACAACAGGTCTGAGGAGGAAATGCTGAGGTTTATGCAGCTGATGAACTCGACGTGGAACATCTGTGGAAAGGACGTGGTCACAGCCTTTGATCTGTCGACTTTTACAAACATCTTCGATCTTGGAGGTAAGTTTAGTTTAGTTTCTTTTCGAGGCGCAGCGCGGAAACAGGCCCCTCGGCCCACCGCGTCCGCACCGACCAGCGATCCCAGCACACTAAAGGGCCTGTCCCACGAGCATGCGACTGCATGTGGCAAGCGCGATCTACCGTGGTCGCTTGAGCCGTACGGACCCACTTCGATCACCGGAGCCGCATGGAGTTGTGCGAAGTTGGTCCCGACATCGCGCGGGGCTCCGAAAAACTGACACTGTTCAAAAACTCCGCAAGGCAACTGCCTGCCGGCCCGCAGCCACATTGAGGCCGTACGCAGCGTCTTGACGGCGTACGCCTAGCGCGAACTTCCCGTCAACTCGTACGGGATCACTCGACCTCCGCACGGCCCCCGCACGGCCCCCGCTTCCGGTTTGGTCGTGCTTGCCGCATGCAGTCGCATGTTGGTAGGACCGGCCCTTAACACTACCCTACACACACACGAGGGACAATTTTACATTTACACCAGGCCAATTAATACCATACAAAATTCTTAAGGGGTTGGACAGGCTAGATGCAGGAAGATTGTTCCTGATGTTGGGGAAATCCAGAACAAGGGGTCACAGTTTGAGGACCAAGATGAGAATTTTTTATTTCACACAGAGAGTGAGTGAATCTGTGGAATTCTCTGCCACAGAGGGTAGTTGAGGCCAGTTCATTGGCTATATTTAAGAGGGAGTTAGATGTGGCCCTTGTGGCTAAAGGGATCAGGAGGTATGGAGAGAAGGCAGGTACAGGATACTGAGTTGGATGATCAGCCATGATCATATTGAATGGCGGTGCAGGCTCGAAGGGCCGAATGGCCTACTCCTGCACCTATTTTCTATGTTTCTATGTTTCTATTAACCTACAAACCTGTACGTCTTTGGCGTGTGGGAGGAAACCGGAGATCTTGGAGAAAACCCACGCAGGTCACGGGGAGAGAACGTATAGAATAGAATAGAATTACCTTTATTGTCATTCAGACCTTACGGTCTGAACGAAATTTCGTGCCTGCAGTCATACATACAATAATACAATAATAAACAACAACAAACACAAATTAACATCCACCACAGTGAGTCCTCCAAGCACCTCCTCACTGTGGTGGAGGCAAAAATCTTAGGGCTGCAGTCTCTTCCCTCCTCTTCTCCCTCTGCGCTGAGGCGATTCCCCACCGGGCGATGGTACAAACAGTCCCGCGGCTCACCGAACCCCGCAAACGGGCCGGCTCAAACACCGCGGCCCGGGGTGGTCGAAGCTGCCGCCCTCCAGTCCAGCGGATGCAGCCGCTGGCCCGCGGCTGAACCCCGGACTCAGGTCACCGCCGCCAGAACGCCGTCCCAGCCACCGGAGCACCGTTCCAGCCCCGAGCCGGATCGCCCTCCCTCGGGCTGGGCCGCCCCGACGGGAGCGCCACAGCCCCTCACGGGAGAGTCTCAGCCCCGCGCCAGGCCGCCCTCACGGGAGCGTCACAGCCCCTCACGGGAGCGCCGTTCCAGCCCCGAGCCGGACCGCCCTCACGGGAGCGAGCCCAGGGCAAGTCCTGACTGGCTCTGCCTCCGGAGTCTCGAGGTCGCCAGCTCCGCCATTAGGCCTCAGCGCAGACGGAGGCAGAGAAGGGGGATACGACAAAAAAGTCGCATTCCCCCGAAGGGAGAGACAGCAAGCCCCGTTTCAACCCCCCCCCCCCCCCCCCACATAAACACAACCTAAAAACCAAAAACTTAACTAGACAAAACGAAAAAAAACAACACAAAAAAGTAAAAACAAACGGACTACAGGCGAGCCGCTGCTGCCAGGGCAGCGCCGCCACTTAAACTCCGGGTATAAACTCCGTACAGACAAGCACCTATAGTCAGGATTGAGCCCAGGGCTCTGGTGCTGTAAAGCAGCAACTCTACCGCTGTACGACCCCAGTGATTAATAAGTAGCACATGTGCCTTTTCCCAAATATGTTTACTTGAAGAATTTATTTGGAGAAATACAACAAAATATTATTTTAAAATCTAAAAAGGACACAAAATCCTTAGGGCGGCACGGTGGCGCAGCGGCAGAGTTGCTGCCTTACAGCGCCAGGCACCCCAGGTTCGATCCGGACCATGGGTGCTGTCTGTACGTAGTTTGTACGTTCTCCCCCTTGACCGTGGGTTTTCTCTGAGTGTTCCTAACTACGGGTGCTGTCTGTGTAGAGTTCATGCGTTCTCCCCGTGACCGCGTGGGTTTTCTCCGGCTGCTCCAGTTTCTTTCCCACATTCTAAAGACGAATCGTCCCTAGTGTGTAGAATAGTGTTGGTGTACACGGATCACAGGTCGGTGTGGACTGGGTGGGCCGAAGGGCCTGTTTCTGCGCTGTTTCTCCAAAGTCTAAAGTCTAAAGTTTAAATATACTTTATAGCTACGTGCACTTAATAGACAATAGACAATAGACAATAGGTGCAGGAGTAGGCCATTTGGCCCTTCGAGCCAGCCTGCCATTCAATGTGATCATGGCTGATCATCCCCAATCAGTACCCCGTTCCTGCCTTCTCCCCATATCCCCTGACTCCGCTATTTTTAAGAGCCCTATCTAGCTCTCTCTTGAAAGTATCCAGAGAACCTGCCTCCACCGCCCTCTGAGGCAGAGAATTCCACACACTCACAACTCTCTGTGTGAAAAAGTATTTCCTCATCTCCGTTCTAAAAGGCTTACCCCTTATTCTTAAAGTGTGTGGCCCCTGGTTCTGGACTCCCCCAACATCGGGAACATGTTTCCTGCCTCTGGCGTGTCCAAACCCTTAATAATCTTAGAGGTTTCAATGAGATGCCCTCTCATCCTTCTAAACTCCAGAGTGTACAAGCCCAGCAGCTCCATTCTCTCAGCATATGACAGTCCCGACAGTTAAGTACAGTAAAATTCATTTTTTGCATAAAGTTCAGTGACAATCCTTCTGTACATTACACACAATCATACTAAGTATTAGAGTCTAAGATAGAAGACCACACTGAGTCAGTACACAAGAGTCTCCATGTATTTAAACACTATCCTACAATCTTCAAGTCCGATCTAGTCTTAAATTGGCCATAAAGGCCCGTTGTCGTACCAACTGATCATTAGGTCATCAATGAATAGGAGTAGAATTAGGCCATTCGGCCCATCACGTCTACTCCGCCATTCAATCATGGCTTATAAATCTCTCCCTCCCAACCCCATTCTCCTGCCCTCTCCCCATAACCTCTGACACCTGGACTAATCATGAATCTATCTATCTCTTCCTGAAAAATATTCACTGACTTGGCCTCCACGGCCTTCTGTGGCAAAGAATTCCAAAGATTCACCACCCACTGACTATAGAACTTTCTCCTCATCTCCTTTCTAAAAGAACGTCTTTTAATTCTGAGGCTGTGACCTCTGGTCCTAGACTCTCCCACTAGTGGAAACATCCTCTCCACATCCACTCTATACAAGCCTGCAGTTGTGGGAGTCAACTTGGCTCTACGATGTGGAAGTTAACTGGATTTATTTTTAATTAAATGTATATATTTTCCATTGTTTCTCAGGATGCAGTGGTGCAGTAGCGAAGGAATGTATCTCTGCATATCCACATTCACGAGTAACTATCTACGATCTCCCCAAAGTTCTGGAGATGGCAAGAAAACACTTTGTGCCCCAAGATGAAAAGCGGATTCTATTTCATGAAGGTAACTCGGGCCACCAGAACAACTCAATGGCCAAAGGACTTTGAAGTCCATAGTGAAGAAGGGTCTCGCCCCCTGAAGTGTCACCCATTCTTTCTCTCCAGAGATGCTGCCTGGCCCGCTCAGTTGCTCCATCATTTTGTGTCTATCTTCAGTGTAAACCAGCATTTGCAGCTCCTTCCTACACTCGAAGTCTATATAGTTGACCTTCTACCTATTTGATAGTGTTAAGAAGGAACTGCAAATGCTGGAAAATCGAAGGTAGACAAAAGTGCTGGAGAAACTCAGTGGGTGCAGCAGCATCTATGGAGACAAAAGTGCTGGATAAACTCAGCGGCATGATTCCGCTTGGGCAGTCTGCACCCTAGTGGCATGAACATTGACTTCTCCAATTTCCAGTAGCCCTTGCTGTCTCCTCCCCTTCTCAGCTCTCCCTCAGCCCTCTAGCTCCTCCTCTTCATTTCTCCTTTCTTCTCCCCGCCCCCCCCCCCCACCCCCCCACCCCCCCACTCCCCACCCTACATCAGTCTGAAGAAGGGTTTCGGCCCGAAACGCTGCCTATTTCCCTCGCTCCATAGATGCTGCTGCACCCGCTGAGTTTCTCCAGCACTTTTGTCTACCTATTTGACAGTGACACTCATAGATTCAGGGGGTCACACAGAACAGAAACAGGCCCTTTAGCGTAGCGTTATGGTGAAGCAGGCAAAGTTTAAAGGAAGTGTTCTATATTCTATGGCCACCTAGTCCATGCTATGGAGTACCCATGCTAATCCAATTTACCAGCATTTGGTGCTTGGCCTTCCATGACCTCTAGGACTAGGAGATGAGGAGAAATATATTTACACAGAGGGTGCTGACTGTCTAGAATGAGCTGCCAGGTCTGGTTGTAGAGACAGATACGATAGTGGCATTTAAGGGACTTTTGGTTCGACATATGGATATGCAGGGAATGGAGGGATATGGATTTTGTGCAGGCTGATAGGAGATGGTCTCGGCATTATGTTTGCCACATATATATGGGCCAAAGGGGCTGTTCTTGTAGATAGACACAAAATGCCGTAGTAACTCAGCGAGACAGGCAGCATCTCTGGATAGAAGGAATGGGTGTCGTTTTGGATTGAGACTCTTCTTCAGCCTGTTCTTGTGCTGTACTGCTCTAGGTTCTATCTCCACCTAGTCTTGTCCACCTAGTCATGCGGATGGCGCAAAGATTTTGTACATCACAAAATGCTGCGACGTCGCACGCGGCCGCCCGTTACTGCCTATGTCATCACGCATCATGCGTGCATAATGCTCACCTTGCGCGCATCACGTGCATGTCACGACGCGCGGGTCGTGCGTTGTGACGCATGAATGATGTCGCGTAAATTACGCGCAAATGACGCCCAAGTGGGACAGGCCCTTGACCGATGTCACACAAAAGCAAAGGGAGTCGGAAGGTGCTGAAGATGCTGGTTTACATCGAAGATAGACACAAAAGGGTGGAGTAACACAGCCCTTTGGCCCACCGGGTTCGCACCGACCATCATCGATCGCCCGTCCACACTAGTCCGTGTCATTTCACTTTTCCATCCACCCCCGATGCACTAGGGGCCATTTACAGTCCAATTAACCCGACAATCCATGTAGATCTGAGAGACCCAAAGGGTATAGTCCCATGTAGGTGGTGACACAGGTGGACAGGATATTGAAGACCACCCTGGCCCACATTGGTCAGCGTGTTGAATACTGGGGAAAGGTCTCGTCCCGAAGCGTCACCCATTCCTTCTCTCCAGAGATGCTGCCTGTCCCGCAGAGTTACTCCAGCATTTTGTGTCTATCTAATGGCATGTTGGCCTTCATAACAAGAGGGGTTGAGTATAGGAGCAAACTTCTGCAGTTGTACAGTGCCCTAGTGAGACTACCTACACCTGGAGTAATGTGTGCAGTTTTGGTCTCCAAATTTGAGGAAGGACATCCTTGCTATTGAGGGAGTGCAGCGTAGGTTCACAAGGTTAATTCCCGGGATGGCGGGTCTGTCATATGTTGAAAGAATGGAGCGACTGGGCTTGTATACACTGGAATTTAGAAGGATGAGAGGGTATCTTATTGAAACATCCAAGAGGCAGGAAACATGTTCCCAATGTTGGGGGAGTCCAGAACCAAGGACCACAGTTTAAGAATAAGGGGTTGGCCATTTAGAACGGAGATGAGGAAAAAAAAATTCTCCCAGAGAATTGGGAATTTGTGGAATTCTCTGCCTCAGAAGGCAGTGGAGGCCATTTCTCTGGATGCTTTCAAGAAAGTTAGATAGAGTTCTTAAAGATAGTGGAGTCAGGGGATATGGAGAGAAGGCAGGAACGGGGTACTGATTGCGGATGATCAGCCATGAACACATTGAAAGATGGTGCTGGCTCGAAGGGTTAAATGGCCTACTCCTGCACCTGTTGTCTATTGTCTATTGTCTATAAAGCAAAGATAGTGGACTCTCCCATCATCATCATCAATCTCTGTCGATTCGTCCAGAGCACTACCTGACATAAGGTGAGAAAACTGCAGGTGAGGGAAACCTTTCAAAGCCATAAATCCTAATTCATCCGTTCCCCTCAGGCACGACACACACCAGATATCATGTGTCACATTGCTCCTACATGGAGCTTGAAAATGCTCTTTTGGAGATTCATTATTACGTTAATTAAGGCCTACAGTCAACGCTCCATGTTTTAACTGCATTGCATGGAGTTTACTGCATTGCAATTGGAAAGCATGTTCTTCGAACATTTACTTTCATTAAAAAGTGATTTGGGAGGCCACGGTGGCGCAGCGGTGGAGTTGCTGCCTTACAGCGAACGCAGCGCCGGAGGCTACGGAGTTTGTACGTTCTCCCCGTGACCTGCGTGGGTTTTCTCCGAGGTCTTCGGTTTCCTCCCACATTCCAAAGACGTACAGGTTTGTAGGTTAATTGGCTTGGTAAATGTAAAAATAGTCCCTAGTCAGTGTAGGGTACTGTTAGTGTGCGGGGATCGCTGGGCGGCACGTACCCGGTGGGCCGAAGGGTCTGTTTCCGAGCTGTATCTCTGAACTAAACTAAACTAGATGTAATCTATAATTTACCTCACATATTTGGGGAGTGGAAGGTGGGGAGTTATGGAAAGAGGGGAGAGAAACATAGAAACATAGAAAATAGGTGCAGGAGTAGGCCATTCGGCCCTTCGAGCCTGCACCGCCATTCAATATGATAATGGCTGATCATCCAACTCAGTATCCTGTACCTGCCTTCTCTCCATACCCCCTGATCCCTTTAGCCACAAGGGCCACATCTAACTCCCTCTTAAATATAGCCAATGAACTGGCCTCAACTACCTTCTGTGGCAGAGAATTCCAGAGATTCACCACTCTCTGTGTGAAAAATGTTTTTCTCATCTCGGTCCTAAAAGATTTCCCCCTTATCCTTAAACTGTGACCCCTTGTTCTGGACTTCGCCAACATCGGGAACAATCTTCCTGCATCTAGCCTGGCCAACCCCTTAAGAATTTTGTAAGTTTCTATAAGATCCCCCCCCTCAATCTTCTAAATTCTAGCGAGTACAGCTTCTTCCCTTCTGTTATCAGGCTTCTGAACAGTCCATACTGTCTGATTTTCCTCTATCCCATTGACTATAAACCATATTCTGTGAGATGTACAAGCTCCCTCTATGGCAAGAATGTCTTTCCTCAGATTAGGAGACCAAAACTGTACGCAATACTCCAGGTGTGGTCTCACCAAGACCCTGTACAACTGCAGTAGAACCTCCCTGCTCCTATACTCAAATCCTTTTGCTATGAATGCTCACATACCATTCGCTTTCTTCACTGCCTGCTGCACCTGCATGCCTACTTTTAATGACTGGTGTACCATGACACCCAGGTCTCGTTGCATCTCCCCTTTTCCTAATCTGCCACCATTCAGATAATAGTCTACTTTCCTGTTTTTGCCACCAAAGTGGATAACCTCACGTTTATCAACATTATACTGCATCTGCCATACATTTGCCCACTCACCCAGCCTATCCAATTCACCTTGCAGCCTCCTAGCATCCTCCTCACAGCTAACACTGCCCCCCAGCTTCGTGTCATCCGCAAACTTGGAGATATTGCATTCAATTCCCTCGTCCAAATCATTAATATATATTTGGAGGAGTGGAGGAGTGGGGGGTGGTTTGGTGTTCAGTTTGGTCACCCAGCTGTTGGAAAGGTTTTTTTTTAAGCTGGAAAAAGTGCAGAGAATATTTACGATGGTGTTGCCAGAACTTGGCCGTCCTTCTTTAAACCTTGCCCCTCTCACCTTAAAGCTGTGCCCTCTGGTATTCGAGTTTTCCACCTGGGGGAAAAGGGCTCTGACTCTCTACCATATCCTCGCCTCTCATGATGTTAGATACTTCTATCAGGTCTCCCCACAACCTCCAGCGATCCAGAGAAAACAATCCAAGTTTGTCCAACCTCTCCCTATGGCTAATACCCCATAATACACGCGTCGTTCTGGTAGACACAAAATGCTAATTGATTAGTAGTTCTGGATGTTACAATCCCTAAGATTTCACTACAATTTACATTCTTGGGGATGAATTTGCTAACAATCAGACACATCTTCAGTTTCGGCCTTTTATCACAAGACACTCAGTCGAGGCACATTGATCAGACCTGGGTGTGTGTATTATTGTTACCCTCTAGATGGTCACATGGCAGCCCAGACAGCATCTTTCCTCTTCAGCCACAGCCAGTGACTGCTCCGTTTGATGGCATTGGCAAGTTGTTTTGTTGCCCTCCTTTGTGCCTGCCCTTTGACTCCTACTTCCCTCAGGAGCCTTGCGATGGAATTGGCTACAAAGCCCCTGCACTCCACCTCCACTGGACACACACCTTACCCTCCAACCTCTCTCCTCTGCCTCTGCTGCAAGGTTTGAATATCAAAGCTTTTTCCTTTCATAAGCCTCATCCACAACCTCCTCCCATGGGACCGTCAGCTCAATGATGAAAACACGCCGACAGGAGTTGGGCCAGAGAACGAGGTCTGGTCACAGGTTGGTAACTGCGATTTCAACTGGGACCGAAAGCCTCTGGCCTCGGTCAACACGTATTTCCCAGTCCCTGGCTGCGTTCAGTGGGCATGAGAGGCGAGGGGTTAGTCCTCCGTTTGTCTCCTTCCCGGATGAAGGATGGTCTTTGCGGGAATGCTTTCTGGGCATTGATAGGCATGGCGTTGGTGGTAACTCTTTTGCACTCGAGTTCAGCTACAAAACACCTCAGCACCTGGTTGTGTCGCCAGGTGTATCTGCCTTGTGTTATCTGCCTGGAGCAACTCAGCGGGTGAGGTAGCATCTCTGGAGAGAAGGAATGGGCGACGTTTCGGCTTGAGACCCTTCTTCGGACTGAGAGGGGGCGGGACAAACAGAATGCAGGCGGAGACTAGGGTTGCCATTTACCATTTGCCAGTTGCTGGACTGCACACAAAGCCCAGCCGGCGGGCCAGCTGAGGAGTTTTGGCCCGGGCGCCAGACTTTGCACGCGATGTCGTGCGGCCCAGGTCACAGCTCCTCAGCTGGCCCGGCCGGCTGGGCTTTGTGCTTTGTGTTCTGCTGCACGCACCCCATCCACCTCATGAACCGATGATCGGCCATGAGGAGGAGTGGTGGTGGTGGTGTCGGCGGTAAGCGAAGGTCCGAAGCTCGGACAGCTGGCCGGGCTGCCGACCGACAGGGCCACGGGCGAGATGCTGCTGCTGCACTCCATGGGCTGCACTACGTCGGGACGGGTGAGGCGGGGCCGGACGCGGCGCTCTGACCCGACAGTCCCCTCGACCCGAGAAGTAGCGGTCAAATACGGGACAAGGGCGGTGCCGTATGGGACAAACCAATTTAGCCCAATATACGGGATGTCCTGGCTAATAGGGGACAGTTGGCAACCCTAGGGGAGACAGTAAGACTGGAGGGCGAACTGGGAAGGGGGAGGGGATGGAGAGAGAAAGCAAGGGCTATTTGTAGTTAGAGAAGTCAATGTTCATACCGCTGGGGTGTAAACTACCCAAGCGAAATATGAGGTGATGTTCCTCCAATTTGCGCTGGGCCTCACTGACAATGGAGGAGGCCCAGGACAGAAAGGTCAGATTGGGAATGGGAGGGAGGGGTTGAAGTGATTTCAACCTATAGTTCATTCTGGTAAACCTCCTCTGCACCCATTCCAAAGCCTCCACATCCTTCCTGTAATGGGGCGACCAGAACTGCAGACAATACTCCAAATGCGGCCTAAGCAAAGTCCTATAGAGCTACATCATGACTCGTGACTCTTGCACTTCATTCCCTGAAGCATAACATATGACTCACTCACCACTCTATCTAGCCCAACAGATAACCGATTACAACAGTTTATAACAGATAATCCTCCGACATTTTCGCCACCTCCAACGGGACCCCACCACTGGCCACATCTTCCCATCTACTCCCCTTTCAGCTTTCCGCAGAGACCGCTCCCTCCGTAACACCCTGGTCAATTCGTCCCTTCCCACCCGAACCACCCCCTGCCCTGGCACTTTCCATTGCATCTGCAGGAAATGCCACACTTGTCGCTTTTCCTCCCCCCCTTGACTCCATCCAACGACCTAAGCCGTCTTTCCAGGTGAGGCAGAGGTTCACCTGCACCTCCTCCAACCTCATCTATTGCATCCGCTGCTCCAGGTGTCAGCTGCTCTACATCGGTGAGACCAAGCGTAGGCTTGGCGATCTCTTCGCCCAACACCTCCGCTCGGTCCGCATTAACCAATCTGATCTCCCGGTGGCTCAGAACTTCAACTCCCCCTCCCATTACAAATCCAACCTTTTTGTCCTGGGCCTCCTCCATGGCCAGAGTGAGGCCCACCGTAAATTGGAGGAGCAGCACCTCATATTTCGCTTGGGTAGTTTACACCCCAGCGGTATGAACATTGACCTCCAATTTCAGGTAGTCCCTGCTTTCTCCCTCCTTCCCCTCCCCTTCCCAGCTTTCCCACAGCCCACTGTCTCCGCCTCTTCCTTTCTTCTTCCCGCCTCCACCACCCCCACATCAGTCTGATGAAGGGTCGCGACCCGAAACGTCACCTATTCCTTCGCTCCATAGATGCTGCCTCATCCGCTGAGTTTCTGCAGCATTTTATCTACCTACCACTCTATCTACTTCTGTTACCACTTTCAGGGAGTTATGGGCTCGGACCCCAAGATCCTTCTATACATCAATGATGTGAGGGGTCATGCCATTAATTATATATTTTCCCTCTGAAGTTATTCGTTAAATGGTTCCTATATCAGCAGCTTGCTAACTTAATAAACATTGTCCTTGGCATTATGTTCAGCACAGGCATTGTGGACCAAAGATAGATGCAAAAAGCTGGAGTAACTCAGCGGGTCAGGCAGCGTCTCTGGAGAAAAGGAATAGATGACGTTTCGGGTCAAGACTGATGGCCAAAGGGCCTGTTCCTGCTCTGTCGCTTGCAATGTTGTTATAGTTTACAGTTTAGTTTATTGTCATGTACACCGAGGTACAGTGGAAAGCTTGTGTTGCATGCTAACCAGTCGGTGGAAAGGACAAAGCATACAAATTAGCCAGAAAAAGCAGCCTATCAGGGGACTGGGAGAAATTCAGAGACCAGCAGAGGAGGACAAAGGGCTTAATTAGGAAATGGAAAATAGATTATGAAAGAAAACTGGCAGGGAACATAAAAACTGACTGCAAAAGTTTTTATAGATATGTGAAGAGAAAAAGATTAGTTAAAACAAATGTAGGTCCCTTGCAGTCAGAAACAGGTGAATTGATCATGGGGAACAAGGACATGGCAGACCAATTGTATAACTACTTTGGTTCTGTCTTCACTAAGGAAGACTTAATTAATCTGCCGGAAATAGCAGGGGACCGGGGGTCAAATGAGATGGATGAACTGAGTGAAATCCAGGTTAGCCGGGAAGTGGTGTTAGGTAAATTGAATGGATTAAAGGGCGATAAATCCCCAGGGCCAGATAGGCTGCATCCCAGAGTACTTAAGGAAGTATCCCCAGAAATAGTGGATGCATTAGTAATAATTTTTCAAAACTCTTTAGATCCTGGAGTGGTTCCTGAGGATTGGAGGGTAGCTAATGTAACCCCACATTTTAAAAAAGGCAGGGAGAGAGAAAACGGGGAATTACAGACCACTTAGTCGAACATCGGTAGTGGGGAAACTGCTAGAGTCAGTTATTAAAGATGGGATAGCAGCACACTTGGAAAGTGGTGAAATCATTGTACAAAGTCAGCATGGATTTATGAAAGGTAAATCATGTCTGACGAATCTTATAGAATTTTTCAAGGATGTAACTAGTAGAGTGGATAAGGGAGAACCAGTGGTCTTTCAGAAGGCTTTCGACAAGGTCCCACATAAGAGATTAGTATACCAACTTAAAGCACACGGTATTGGGGGTTCAGTATTGATGCGGATAGAGAACTGGCTGGCAGACAGGAAGCAAAGAGTAGGAGTAAACGGGTCCTTTTCAGAGTGGCAGGCAGTGACTAGTGGGGTACCGCAAGGCTCAGTGCTGGGACCCCAGCTATTTACAATATATATTAATGATTTGGACAAGGGAATTGAAGGCAACATCTCCAAGTTTGCGGATGACTCGAATCTGGGGGGCAGTGTTAGCTGTGAGGAGGATGCTAGGAGGCTGCAAGGTGACTTGGATAGGCTGCGTGAGTGGGCAAATTCATGGCAGATGCAGTATAATGTGGATAAATGTGAGGTTATCCACTTTGGTGGCAATAACAAGAAAGTAGACTATTATCTGAATGGAGGCCGATTAGGAAAAAGGGAGATACAACGAGACCTGGGTGTCATGGTACACCAGTCATTAAAAGTAGGAATGCAGGGGCACAGAGAGTGGTGAATTCCAGAGATTCACCACTCTCTGTGTGAAAAATGTTTTCCTCATCTCGGTCCTAAAAGATTTCCCCCTTATCCTTAAACTGTGACCCCTTGTTCTGGACTTCCCCAACATCGGGAACAATCTTCCTGCATCTAGCCTGTCCAACCCCTTAAGAACTTTGTAAGTTTCTATAAGATCCCCCCTCAATCTCCTAAATTCTAGCAAGTACAAGCCGAGTCTATCCAGTCTTTTTTCATATGAAAGTCCTGACATCCCAGGAATCAGTCTGGTGAACCTTCTCTGTACTCCCTCTATGGCAAGAATGTCTTTCCTCAGATTAGGAGACCAAAACTGTACGCAATACTCCAGGTGTGGTCTCACCAAGACCCTGTACAACTGCAGTAGAACCTCCCTGCTCCTATACTCAAATCCTTTTGCTATGAATGCTAACATACCATTCGCTTTCTTCACTGCCTGCTGCACCTGCATGCCTACTTTCAATGACTGGTGTACCATGACACCCAGGTCTCGTTGCATCTCCCCTTTCCTAATCAGCCACCATTCAGATAATAGTCTACTTTCCTATTTTTGCCACCAAAGTGAATAACCTCGCATTTATCCACATTATACTGCATCTGCCATGCATTTGCCCATTCACCCAGTCTATCCAAGTCATCTTGCAGCCTCCTAGCATCCTCCACACAGCTAACACTGCCCCCAGCTTCGTGTCATCCGCTAACTTGGAGATGTTGCATTCAATTCCCTCGTCCAAATCATTAATATATATCGTAAATAGCTGGGGTCCCGGCACTGAGCCTTGCGGTACCCCACTAGTCACTGCCTGCCATTGTGAAAAGGACCCGTTTATTCCTATTCTTTGCTTCCTGTCTGCCAGCCAGTTCTCTATCCACATCAATACTGAACCCCCAATACTGTGTGCTTTAAGTTTGTATGCTAATCTCTTATGTGGGACCTTGTCGAAAGCCTTCTGAAAGTCCAGATATAACACATCCACTGGTTCTCCCTTATCCACTCTACTAGTTACATCCTCGAAAAATTCTATAAGATTCGTCAGACATGATTTACCTTTCATAAATCCATGCTGACTTGGTCCAATGATTTCACCACTTTTCAAATGTGTGCTATCCCATCTTTAATAACTGATTCTAGCAGTTTCCCCACTACTGACGTTAGACTAACTGGTCTGTAATTCCCCGTTTTCTCTCTCTCTCCCTTTTTAAAAAGTGGGGTTACATTAGCTACCCTCCAATCCTCAGGAACTACTCCAGAATCTAAAGAGTTTTGAAACATTATCACTAATGCATCCACTATTTCTGGGGCTACTTCCTTAAGTACTCTGGGATGCAGCCTATCTGGCCCTGGGGATTTATCGGCCTTTAATCCATTCAATTTACCTAACACCACTTCCCGGCTAACCTGGATTTCACTCAGTTCCTCCATCTCATTTGACCCCCGGTCCCCTGCTATTTCCGGCAGATTATTTATGTCTTCCTTAGTGAAGACAGAACCAAAGTAGTTATTCAATTGGTCTGCCATGTCCTTGTTCCCCATGATCAATTCACCTGTTTCAGAAGGTAGTTGAGGCCAGTTCATTGGCTATATTTAAGAGGGAGTTAGATGTGGCCCTTGTGGCTAAAGGTATCAGGGGATATGGAGAGAAGGCAGGTACAGGATACTGAGTTGGATGATCAGCCATGATCATATTGAATGGCGGTGCAGGCTCGAAGGGCCGAATGGCCTACTCCTGCACCTAATTTCCATCTTTCTATGATCACAATTGAATCATCCAGTGCGTAGGATAGTTGCTGTTGGAGTAGATGCACAGAGTCTCTTGGCCGGAGTAGATGAATCGAGGACCAGAGGACACAGGTTTAAGGTGAAGGGGAAAAAAAATTAACGGGAATCTGAGGGGTAACATTTTCACACAAAGGGTATGGAACAAGCTGCCAGAGGAGGTGGTTGAGGCAGGGACAATCGCGGAGTTTAAGAAACATCTAGACAGGTACATGGATAGGACACATTGGGAGGGATATGGACCAAACGCGGGCAGGTGGGACTAGTGTAGCTGGGACATGTGGGCAAGTTGGGCCGAAGGGCCTGCTTCCACATTGAATGACTGTGACTCCATGACTAGAGGTTTAAAAGAGTGTAGCGATTGTAATGAGCGATTGCAGATCCACGCGGAGACTCGCCTTGCTTGGACGCCATCTTGGATTAAAGGTCTACGTTCCATGTTCTACATTTTATGTTAATGCCATGTTCTCTCCAAATATAGGAGACTTCTTCAAAGATCCCATCCCTGAAGCGGACCTCTACATTCTGGCTAGAATAGTTCATGACTGGTCTCAGGATAAATGCGTGGAACTGCTCACCAAAGTCCACAAAGCTTGTAAACCAGGTGGGTATTCCCCAGGTAAAGGGTTATATGTAGTCTAAGGTACACAAAAAAGCTGGAGAAACTCAGCGGGTGCAGCAGCATCTGTGGAGCGAAGGAAATAGGCAAGGTTTCGGGCCAAAACCCTTCTTCAGACATCCTTCTTAAAAACATTATATGTAGTCTAGTTTAGTTTAGAGATACAGCGCGGAAACAGGCCCTTCGGCCCATCGAGTGCGGGGATCGTTGACCAGCGATCCCCGCACCGTAACACTATCCATCACACACTATAATAATAATAATAATAATAATAATAATAAGAACTATTTGTATAGCACTTTTCATGCAATTGAATGCAACTCAAAGTGCTTTCCATAAAATCACAGTGGCCGACTAGGAAAAGGGGAGATGCAGCAAGACCTGGGTGTCATGGTACACCAGTCATTGAAAGTGGGCATGCAGGTGCAGCAGGCAGTGAAGAAAGCGAATGGTATGTTAGCTTTCATAGCAAAAGGATTTGAGTATAGGAGCAGGGAGGTTCTACTGCAGTTGTACAGGGTCTTGGTGAGACCACACCTGGAGTATTGCGTACAGTTTTTGTCTCCAAATCTGAGGAAGGACATTATTGCCATAGAGGGAGTGCAGAGAAGATTCACCAGACTGATTCCTGGGATGTCAGGACTGTCTTATGAAGAAAGACTGGATAGACTTGGTTTATACTCTCTAGAATTTAGGAGATTGATAGGGGATCTTATAGAAACTTATAAAATTCTTAAGGGGTTGGACAGGCTAGATGCAGGAAGATTGCTCCCGATGTTGGGGAAGTCCAGGACAAGGGGTCACAGCTTAAGGATAAGGGGGAAATCCTTTAAAACCGAGATGAGAAGAACTTTTTTCACACAGAGAGTGGTGAATCTCTGGAACTCTCTGCCACAGAGGGTAGTCGAAGCCAGTTCATTGGCTATATTTAAGAGGGAGTTAGATGTGGCCCTTGTGGCTAAGGGGATCAGAAGGTATGGAGAGAAGGCAGGTACAGGATACTGAGTTGGATGATCAGCCATGATCATATTGAATGGCGGTGCAGGCTCGAAGGGCCGAATGGCCTACTCCTGCACCTAATTTCTATGTTTCTATGTTTCTATGTAAACAAAAATACAGATTTATATAAAAATATAACATCTAATATATAAAATTGAGTGTAAAACGACAAAGGAAGTTAGGGACAATTTACATTTTTACCAAGCTAATTAGGTTACAAACCTGCACGTCTTTGGAGTGTGGGAGGAAACCGAAGATCTCAGAGAAAACCCACGCAGGTCACGGGGAGAACGTACAAACTCCGTAAAGACAGCACCCGTGGTCTCTGGCGCTGTCAGGCAGTAACTCTACCGCTGCGCCACCGTGCCGCCCTATGTGTAATTTATCTCCTGTAGAAAACGAACCATCTGTATCTTTGATGCCTCTGTTGAGATTGGATATCCATGCCTATCCCAGAAAATCTCCGGCAAATCGTGGGAGCAGTGAGCCTGTTGGAACTGCTGAAGGTCGGGTCCGGAGTTAGTTTAGATAGACACAAAGTGCTGGAGTAACTCAGCGGGTCAGCCAGCATCTCTGGTATTGACCATAGTAATGAGTGATTGCAGATCACTCGTTCTATCCTACACACTATCGTACACTCGTTCAATCCAACACACGAGGGACAATTTACAGAAGCCAATTAACCTACAAACCTGGATGGACACAAAAGACCCACCGTTACACCCTTCAACCTGAAACGCCACCTTTTCTCCAGAAATGCTGTCTGACCCGCGTGTTAGTCCAGCTTTTTGTGTCTATCTACGGATTAAACTAACATTAGCAGTTCCTTCCAACAAACCTACAAACCTGCACGTCTTTCGAACGTGGGAGGAACCCGTAGCACCCAGAGAAAACCCACGCGGTCACAAGGAGAACGTATGAATTCTGTACAGATAGCGCCCGCAGTCAGGATCGATCCCGGGTCTCTGGCGCTGTAATGTAGCAACTCTACCGCTGCGCCACCGTGCCACCCCTTGTGTGTCAGGTTCAAACTCCAGGTCCTAATCTTACTTGGAAAGTAGTGGCTAGGGCATGAGAGACGAAGAGAATTAGTTGCTTAATCCATTGGGAGAAAAGCAATGTCCCGAGGACCTTATCTCCATCCACATCCCCATCCTTGGAGGAAAGGAATAGGTGTTATTTTGGGTTGAGACTGAAGAAGGGTCTTGAGATAGGGTCATGAGTAAATGACTAAACAAGCAACCTAGAATCTATTCACCTCTAGACAAAAATACTGGAGAAACTCAGTGGGTGAGGCAGCACCTATGGAGCGAAGGAATAGGCAACGTTTCCGATCAAGACCCTTCTTCAGACTAATGTGGGACGGGCGGGAAAAAGAAAGGAAGAGGCGGAGACAGTAGGCTGTGGGAGAGCTGGGAATGGGAGGGGAAGGAGGGAGAAAGCAAGGACTACCTGTAATTGAAGAAGTCAATGTTCATACCGCTGGGGTGTAAACTACCCAAGCAAAATATGAAGTGCTGCTCCTCCAATTTACGGTGGGACTCGCTCTGGCCATGGAGGAGGCCCAGGACAGAAAGGTCGGATTCGGAATGGGAGGGGGAGTTGAAGTGCTGTGCAACCGGGAGATCAGGTTGGTTATTGCGAACTGAGCGGAGGTGTTGGGCGAAGCGATCGCCAAGACTGCGCTTGGTCTCACCGATGTTATCGCTCCATAGATGCTGCCTCACCCGTTGAGTTTCTCCAGCATTTTCGTCTACCTTTGATTTTTCCAGCATCTGCAGTTCTTTCTTAAATAGATTCTATCGACCTATTCTTTTTCTCTAGAGATGCTGCCTGAGCCGCTAAGTTACTTTAGCTTTTTGTGTTTGCCTTGTTCACAGTCTCCTTGAGAATAGGAAATTTCAATTCCATTTGGCACAGAGTGTAGGAAGGAACTTTAGATGCTGGTTTACACCGAAGATAGACATAAAATGCAAGAGTAACTCAGCGGGTGAGGCAGCATTTCTATTATAGACAATAGACAATAGGTGCAGGAGTAGGCCATTCGGCCCTTCAAGCCAGCACCGCCATTCAATATGATCATGGCTGATCATCCACAATCAGTACCCTGTTCCTGCCTTCTCTCCATATCCCCTGACTCCGCTATCGTTAAGAGCCCCACCTAGCTCTCTCTTGAAAGCATCCAGAGAACCTGCCTCCACCGCCCTCTGAGGCAGAGAATTCCACAGACTCACCACTCTCTGTGAGAAAAAGTGTTTCCTCGTCTCCGTTCTAAATGGCTTACTCCTTATTCTTAAACTGTGTGGCCCCTGGTTCTGGACTCCCCCAACATCGGGAACATGTTTCCTGCCTCTAGCGTGTCCAAACCCTTAACAATCTTATATGTTTCAATGAGATCTCCTCTCATCCTTCTAAACTCCAGAGTGTACAAGCCCAGCTGCTCCATTCTCTCAGCATATGACAGTCCCGCCATCCCGGGAATTAACCTTGTAAACCTACGTTGACAAGGAATAGGTGAGAAGAATCTATTGTCTATTCAGCCTCATGACCCTATCTCAAGACCCTTCTTCAGTCTCGACCCGAAACGTCACCTATTCCATTCCATTCCATTTCGCTAGAGATGCTGCCTGACCCGCTGAGTTACTCCGGCATTTTATGTCTATCTTCCATGGAGAGATGTGCCTTGTGTAATGTTATTGAATGTCTTTGGGTTCAGGAGTAATTAGGGGTCGACAAGAATGGAATAGTTTAGTTTAGTTTAGTGATACAGCGCGGAACAGGTCCCTCGGCCCACCGAGCCTGCATCGACCAACGATCCCCGCACACTAACACTATCACACACGAGGGACAATGTTTACATTTTTACCAAACCTGCACATCTTTGGTGTGTGGGAAGAAATCGAAGATCTCGGCGAAAATCCATGCAGGTCACGGGGAGACCGTACAAACTCTGTACAGACAGCACCCATAGTTGGGATCAAACCCGGGTCCCCGACACTGCAATAGAATAGAATATTAATAGATTCAATAAGCTAATACAAAGCTCATGGCTCTATCCGTTGCTGCTTCTAATTAGGTGGTGGAGTGCTCCTGATTGAAGCCTTATTGAATGAAGATCGCAGAGGCCCCCTCACCGCTCAGCTGTACTCTCTCAATATGCTAGTACAGACAGAGGGCAAGGAACGAATGGCCTCAGAGTATGCCAACCTACTGGAGCTGGCCGGATTCACGGATGTGCAAGTCCAGAGGACGGGGAAAATTTACGATGCCATTTTGGGCAGAAAATGAGCTGCCGTCTATTGATCAGGCTTCCTCAAGTCTGAAGAAGGGTTTCGGCCTGAAACGTCGCCTATTTCCTTCGCTCCATAGATGCTGCTGCACCCGCTGAGTTTCTCCAGCAATTTTGTCTACCTTCAGGCTTCCTCAACATATTGATTTACTTTAGTTTTGAGGACACAGCATGGAAACAGGCACTCCAGCCCACCGAAGATAGATAACTCAGTGGGTCGGGCAGCATAGCTGTAGAGATATTTTAGGTCGAGACCCTTCTTCAGACGCCTACGTCGTCAATAGACAATAGACAATAGACAACAGGTGCAGGAGTAGGCCATTCGGCCCTTCGAGCCAGCACCGCCATTCAATGTGATCAAGGCTGATCATCCCCAATCAGTACCCCGTTCCTGCCTTCTCCCCATATCCCCTGACTCCGCTATCTTTAAGAGCCCTATCTAGCTCTCTCTTGAAAGCATCCAGAGAACCTGCCTCCACCGCCCTCTGAAGCAGAGAATTCCACAGACTCACCACTCTCTGTGTGGGTTCGGTGGGCCGACGGGCCTGTTACCACACTGTATCTCTAAACAAAATTAAACTTAGTGTCTCGACCCGAAACTTACCAGCAGGGGAGCCATACGATTGGCAGCCTCGCCAACGGTCTGTCTGTTTTTTTGTCTTTTTTTTGTAATTTTTCCTGTGTTTTTAAAGTTTGTGTAAATGTTCTCTGGTTTGTTTTATGTGGGGGGAGGGGGAGGGGGAGGGGGGGAGGGGAGGGGGAGGGGGAAGGGGAAGGGGAGGGGGAGGGGAGGGGGAGGGGGAGGAGGAGGGGGAGGGGGAGGGGGAGGGGGAGGGGGAAACTTTTTTCCGATCTCATACCTTGCCGGAGATGCGATTGTTTTCCAGGTCGTATCTCCAGTCACTCTGCGGCCTAACATCGTGGAGCTAGAGGTCTCGCTCGGGACTGACTTTGAGCCCCACCGCGGGACCGTGGACTTACCATCGGAGCCGATCCCTTGCCTGGGATCGACGCTCAAACCGCAGCCTGCGGATTTCACCATCGAGGAGCTCGCAGTCTCGGGTAGAAACCGATGTCAGGAAGCTCCAAACGACGCGGAAGGTTCGACCAGCCCCGACCCGGGGTCCGATCACTGGTGCGGGGTAGCTGAGATTCCCCCCCGATGCAGGAGCTCGATCGCCCCGACGCGGAGGGCTTGACCTCCTGCTAGTCGGGCCCTGGAGTAAGATCGTCCCGTCAACGGAATGCTCGAGGCCCCCGACCGCGGGAGAACAAAGATGGGACGAGATTTGAATTTTTTTTCGCCTTTCATCACAGTGAAGAATGTGGAGGAGTCACTGTGGTGGATGTTTATGTTAAAATGTATTTTGTGTGTTCTGTTGCTTTTTAGTTGTATGACTGTGTGGCAAATGAAATTCCTCGTATGTTGCAAAACATACTTGGCTAATAAAGTATTATTGTATTGTATTGTGTTGAAATTGTATTGCATTGAAACTCTATTGTATTGGATTGTACCCACCACCCTGTCCAGAGATGCTGCCTGTCCCGCTGAGTTACTCTAGCATTTTGTGCCTACCTAAACTAAACTAAACTAAACTAAACTAAACTAAACTAAACTAAACTAAACTAAACTAAACTAAACTAAACTAAACTAAACTAAACTAAACTAAACTAAACTAAACTAAACACCCCTCAATCCCCTCAGTGGGCTGAAGGGCCTGTTACTATTTTGAATGATTTGGTGACTCATTATTCTAGGACTTGCCTCAGAGGGCGGTGGAGGCCGGTTCCCTGGATGCTTTCAAGAGAGAGCTAGATAGGGCTCTTAAAAATAGTGGAATCAGGGGATATGGGGAGAAGGCAGGAACGGGGTACTGATTGGGGATGATCAGCCATGATCACATTGAATGGCGGTGCTGGCTCGAAGGGCCGAATGGCCTACTCCTGCGTCTATTGTCTATTGTCTATTGACGTGCTCTCCATTTTTGAGATTAAATTGCACGTGGACACTTGCCACTAGAGGGCACACTCAGCTAAGTAAACATCTAAATTATCTGGGAAAATGCAGGCTGAAACATTATACTTTTGCGAATCTTTTAAGACTGTTTCCAAAGTGTCCAGCAGTGCTTTCTTTGTGCGGGATCGCCCCGGTCTGGCATACCAGCATCTCTAAAGAGTTAAACGTCATTGTTTTGTTCTCTGGCCATGTCACGCGCATTTTTATTAATCGTGCACAACAACACCTTTTTGACAACACTGCCTCCAGTAACTGCAACCTTTAAGAACTGCAGATGTTGGTTCATACAGAAAAGAACACAAAGTACTGGAGTAACTCAACCGGTCAGGAAGCATCTCTGGACAGGGTGGTGGGTGTATGGAACAAGCTGCCAGATGGGGTAGTTGAGGCAGGGACTATCCCAACGTTTAAGAAACAGTTAGACAGGTACATGGATGGGATAGATTTGGAGGGATATGGACCAAGAGCAGGCAGGTGGAACAAGTGTAGCCGGGACATGTTGGTCGGTGTGGGCAAGTTGGGTCGAAGGACCTGTTTCCACACTGTATCACTCTATGACTATGATTCAGAAGTATGTCAGTTGATACGGTTTTAAAAAGGACACAAAGTGCTGGAGTAACTCAGAGGGTTAGGCAGCATCTCCTGAGAACATAGATGGGAGGCGTTTCAAAGGATCCCAACCGGAAACGTCATCTCTCCATGTTCTCCGGAGATGCTGCCTGACCTGCTGAGTCACTCCAGCAGATTGTGTCGCATTTTTTTGTAAACCAGCATCTGCAGTTCCTTGTTTCTGCAGTTGATGGGTTAATTGGCCATTTAAAATTATCCCTAGTGCTTAGGTGAATGGTGGAATCTGTGGGAAGTGGATGGGAAGTAGATGAGAATAAGTTACAGGGAAAAATAGTGGGGAAAGGGATTGTACTTGAAACCGGCATAGACTCGATGGACCAAATGTCTTCCTAAGTCACAAGGAAATATGGCTGCCTAAAAGACTATCATCAGTCTTTGCTCAAACGTCGCCTATTCCTTCCCTCTATAGATGCTGCCTCACCACCTGAGTTTCTCCAGCTTTTTTGCCTACCTATCATTAAACAAGCAATATTTGGGATGCAGAGAATGCTTCGACTGGTGATATCTTACAGAAGTGTATAAAAACATGATCATAAGATTATAAGTAAACCTTATGTGACGAATAAACTTGACTTGACTTGACTTAACACCTATACCATTCAATAATCTATCTATCTCCGATCGCGATCCTTTGAAACGTCACCTATCCATGTTCCCAGGAGATGCTGCCTAACCCTCTGAGTTACTCCTACAGGCATGCTTCTGGGATGTGGGAGGAGAACGTGCTACTGCCACACGGAGAACGTGCAAACTCCACACAGACAGCAGCGGAGCTCAAGTCTGAAGGAGGATCCCGACCTGAAACGTCCCAACCCGTATCCCTATGAACTTTTCCTACCTTACAGCACCAGAGACCTTGGTTTGATCCCGACTACAGGTGCTTGTCTGTACGGAGTTTTACGTTCTCCCCATGACCTACGTGGGTTTTCTCCGAGAACTTCGGTTTCCTCCCACACTCCAAAGACGTACAGGTTGGTAGGTTAATTGGCTTTGGTAAATGTAAAAATTGTCCCTCGTGTAGGATAGTGTTAATGTGCGGGGATCGCTGGTCGGCGCGGTCTTGGTGGGCCGAGGGACCTGTTTCCACGCTGTATCTCTAAACTAAATTGTACAACTTACCGAATCCAAACCTGTACATCATTGGAGGGCTGAAGAAAAGGTCACCTATCCATGTTCTCCAGAGATGCTGCCTGACCCGCTGAGTTACTCCAGCACTTTGTATCATTGTGTGTATTAATCAGCATCTGCAGTTCCTTGGAGGTTACAGTTACTGGAGGTGGTGCTTCTTTTTGTGGTCCAAAAGATGTTATTGTGCACGATTAATAAAAATCTATCGAACTCTGCCTTAAAAATATCCATTAACGTGGCCCCCATTGAAGTAATCCAGCTTTACAGGTTAATTGGTTTGGTATAATTGCAAATTGTCCCTAGTGTGTGTAGGTAGCGTTAGTGTGCGGGGATCGCTGGTCGATGAAGACTCAGTTGGCCGAAGGGCCTGTTTCCGTGCTATATCTCTAAACTAAACTTTACAGATAGAAACATAGAAACATAGAACCATAGAAAATAGGTGCAGGAGGAGGCCATTTGCCCCTTCAAGCCAGCACCGCCATTCATTGTGATCATGGCTGATCGTCCCCAATCAATAACCCGTGCCTGCCTTCTCCCCATACCCCTTGATTCCACTAGCCCTTAGAGCTCTATCTAACTCTCTCTTAAATCCATCCAGTGACTTGGCCTCCACTGCCCTCTGTGGCAGGGAATTCCATAAATTCACAACTCTCTGGGTGAAAAAGTTTTTTCTCACCTCAGTCTTAAATGACCTCCCCTTTATTCTAAGACTGTGTGTGGCCCCTGGTTCTGCTCGCCCAACATTGGAAACATTTTTCCTGCATCAAGCTTGTCCAGTCCTTTTATAATTTTATATGTTATGAGAGGAATTTATGAGTGTGGATGTAGCAACTGTGAATCCCTTTTGGAATGAGGAACGAGAAGCGCAAGGATAAACGTTGATTTTTTTTAGAACTGCGATGTGAATTCTTTTCACTCAAACTATTTTGATCGCAAGCCATTGTCTATATTCAAGGTGAAGATGAATAGATTTTTAGATCAATAGATTTTCAGGCTATCTAGAGGACCGTATTGGGCAATAAAGGAGATGAGGTAGAGCATCACTAATCGTGGACACAAAGTGCTTAGCGGGTCAGGCAGCATCTCTGGGGAACATGGATGGATGAGTGATGTTTCGGGTTGAGATGTCTTCTCCAGAATTGCTGCCGGACCCGTTGAGTTCCTTCAGCACTTTGTGTCCTTGTGTATTAATCAGCATCTGCATTCGCTGTTTCTACATCAGTCATAATTGTGCAGGCTTCTTCCTGATCCAGCTTCATCTACATTTAAAAGGTCATCACATATGTTGCCTGAACTTGAGAGCCTGAGCTACAGGTAAAGTGTTTAAGAAGGAACTGCAGATGCTGGAAAATCGAAGGTACACAAAAATGCTGGAGAAACTCAGCGGGTGCAGCAGCATCTATGGAGTGATGGAAATAGGCAACGTTTCAGGCCAAAACCCTTCTTCAGACTGATGGGGGGGGGGGGGGGGGGGGGGGGGGGGCAGGGAGAAGAAAGGAAAAAGGAGGAGGAGGAGCCCGAGGGCTGAGGGAGAGACAGGAAGGGGAGGAGACAGCAAGGGCTACTGGAAATTGGGAGAATTCAATGTTCATGCCCCCAGGATGCAGACTCCCCAAGCGGAATATGAGGTGCTGTTCCTCCAATTTCCGGTGTTGCTCGCTGTGGCCATGGAGGAGACCCAGGACAGAGAGGTCGGATATGGAGTGGGAGGGGGAGTTGAAGTGCTGAGCCACCGGGAGGTCAGGTTGATTAAAGCGGACCGAGCGGAGGTGTTCGGCGACAGAGGTTCACCTGCCTCTCTTCCAACCTCATCTATTGCATCCGCTGCTCTAGATGTCTGCTGATCTACATCGGTGAGACCGAGCGGAGGTGTTCGGCGAAACGACCTGAGCTACAGGTACAGGTTGGGCGGGCAGGGACTTTATCCCATTGGGTGCAGGAGGATGAGCGGTGATATTATAGATGTGTATATAATCATGAGGAGAATTCACAGTCTTTTACCCAGAGTAGGAGAATTAAGAACCAGGGGAAAAATAAGTTTAAGGTGAGAGGGAAAAGATTTAATAAGAACTTGAGTGATACATTTTCCACACAGACAGTGGTGGGTGTATGGAACGAGCTGCCAGAGGAGGTAGTTAAGACAGGTACTATAAAAACATTTAAAAGTTTGTAAGATGAGAGGAGAGTGGATATATTTAAGGCAGAGATAGATAGATTCTTGATTAGTACGTGTGTCAGGAGTTATGGGGAGAAGGCAGGAGAATGGGGTTGATAGATCAGCCATGATTGAATGGCGGAGTAGACTTAATGGCCTAATTCTGCTCCTTTCTCTCACGAACATGAACTTATGAGCTCAGCCGCTGTGGAAAATCTTTTATGGTAATGTCAAGGGTTCAGAGAAGCATAATGTTCCATTTTGAGATTCCGAGTGCCCGGCACCAAATTAGCATATGCTTGGTTCTATCATCGTGAAGCAATCTCACGTCCACACTCCTTTGTTTCAACGGTTCGGAGGTCTTAATGCGGGAGGACAGAATGAGAAGGAGCCCGAGGCGGAGAGGACTGTGAGAAAAAAATTAGCTTGGGACTGTGAGTGTGTGTTGGGGGAAGAAAGATCAGGTCACATGGATAACTTGGCAAACCACATTTCACATGGCCAGACAGGTGGAGATCTAAGTCAGTGTAGACTGTAGCACAGCTCAATGTATCTCAGTGTAAATATATATATGTCATAGAAACATAGAAACATAGAAATTAGGTGCAGGAGTAGGCCATTCGGCCCTGATCATCCAACTCAGTATCCAAGTATTCAGTATCCAGTATTCATAGAGTCATACTGTGTGGAAACAGATGGATTTGTGATTAGTACATGTGTCAGAGGTTGTGAGGAGAAGGCAGGAGAATGGGGTTGAGAGGGGAAGGGAGATCAGCCGTGATTGAATGGCAGAGTAGACTTGACGGGCCGAATGGCCTGATTCTACTCCCATTCCTTATCGTTCGCTCGTATGTCAGACGACGTAAAGCTCGCTGCTGGCTTCCGTAGTTGCCAACGTGTTGGTAGAATTGGCCACCCGACGCGCCACAGAGTGTATCGTGTCGTCTTTTCCGGGGATCGCCACCAGGGGGCTCCTGTCATGATCCCCCCCCCCCCCATTCCTTATGACCGTATGAAACCTGTACATCTTTGGAGTGTGAGAGGAAAAGTAGAGATCATGGAAAAGACCCACGCAGGTCACTCGGGAGGAGGTGCAAACTACGTGCGGACATGGTCAGGATCGAACCTGGGTCTCTGGTGACGTAAGGCAGCAACTCCACTTGTACTCGCTAGAATTTAGAAGATTGAGGAGGGATCTTATAGAAACGTACAAAATTCTTAAGGGGTTGGACAGGCTAGATGCAGGAAGATTGGTCCCGAAGTTGAGGAAGTCCAGAACAAGGGGTCACAGTTTAAGGATAAGGGGGAAGTCTTTTAGGACCGAGATGAGAAAAACATTTTTCACACAGAGAGTGGTGAATCTGTGGAATCCTCTGCCACAGAAGGTAGTTGAGGCCAGCTCATTGGCTATATTTAAGAGGGAGTTAGATGTGGCCCTTGTGGCTAAAGGGATCAGGGGGTATGGAGAGAAGGCAGGTACAGGATACTGAGTTGGATGATCAGCCATGATCATATTGAATGGCGGTGCAGGCTCGAAGGGCCGAATGGCCTACTCTTGCACCTATTTTCTATGTTTCTATGTTTCTACCGCTGTGCCACCATGCTGTTCCAATGTAAGTCTCAGCTAGGCAACGATAAAACATTAAAAAGAACAAGCGCACAAAGAGATTAGGGTTTGACGAGGAGGATTGATTAACATGTTGTGGAAACACATTTTAACATTTCCATGTTTATTCCAACTCGTGATTTTGCTCGGAGAACTTTCTCTTCGCTTAGCCAAACCAGATGGTGATTCGTCCCGTGGGGAAGTGTCTGTGGATGCATACTTTGTCTTGGGAAGCATGTTTAAAAGTGCTAATGTTTACTGCAATGGGAAGAGGCAATAGACAATAGGTGCAGGAGTAGGCCATTCGGCCCTTCGAACCAGCACCGCCATTCAATATGATCATGGCTGATCATCCAACTCAGTATCCCGTACCTGCCTTCTCTCCATACCCCCTGATCCCTTTAGCCACAAGGGCCACATCTAACTCCCTCTTAAATATAGCCAATGAACTGGCCTCAACTACATTCTGTGGCAGAGAATTCCAGAGATTAGTTTTAGTTTTAGAGATATAGCGCGGAAACAGGCTCTTCGGCCCACCGAATCCGCACCGACTAGCGATCCCCCCTACACCAGTTCTATCCTGCACACTAGGGACAATTTAGAGAAGGCATTTAACCTACAAACCTGCACATCTTTGGAATGTGCGTGGAAACTGGAGCACCCGGAGAAAACCCACGTGGCCACAGGGAAAACGTGCGAACTCCATACAGACAGCACCCATAGTCAGGACCAAATCCGGGTCTCTGGCGCTGTGAGGCAGCAACTCTACCGCTACACCACCGCACTGCCCTTAGATTAGCTGCCATGAAAGATCAGGGGTGGGTTCTTGTTTATTCAGATTCACTTAGCATTTCCAGCAACAAAGCCTAACCAAGGTCATATAAGAATACACTTTATGTTACAGGTTCACAAGACATTGGTGAGGCCACATTTGCCCTCTTGTGCTCAGTTTTTGTCACCCTGCCATCGGAAGGATATCATTAAGGTCATGTGATAGGAGCAGAATTAGGCCATTCGGCCCATCAAGTCTACTCCGCCATTCAATCGTGGCTGATCTATCTCTCCCTCCTAACCCCATTCTCCTGCCCTCTCCCCATAACCCCTGACGCTTGTACTAATCAAGAATTAAGTTGGAGAGAGTGCAGAGAAGATTTACGAGGATGTCACCTCGACTCAACGGCCTAAAACTATAGGGAAAGGTTGAGCGGGAGAGGACTTTATTCTTTGGAATGCATGGATAGGAAAGGTTTAGAGGGATACAGGCCAAAAATGGCCAAACGGGACTAGCTCAGATGGGGCATTTGGTCGGCATGGATGAATTGGGCCGAAGGACCTGCTTTTGTGTTGTATCACTCTCTGACTCAGTGACTCTAACTCACATGTGTATACATACATACACACACACACACACACACACACACACACACACACACACACACACACACACACACACACACACACACACACACACACATGCGTGCACACATACAGATGCACACACATACACACACACATGCATGCACACACATACAGATGCACACACGTACACATACGTACACGCACATGCACACACATGCAATCATATGCGCGCACACCTACACATATGCACGCATGCATCCGTACACACACACACACAAACACACACACACACACACACACACACACACACACACACACACACACACACACACACACACACACACACACACACACACACACATGCATGCACATGCATACAGACACACACACACATGCATGCATGCACACACATATAGATGCACACACATACACAAACATACATGCACACATATGCGCGCGCGCACACACACACACATATATGCACATATGAATATGTGCACACACACACACACGCACACAAGAAGATGACCGCATTAAGTGACATTCATTTGTTTGGGCAAGCGGAGAAGCAAAATGTTCTTTTTATACATTTCCTCCTGCAGCCAAGAGCCAGGGGAAGCAACGCTGAGGTTATCCGTCAGACCCCGCGCTTCCTGCTCCATCTTCAATCCCTTCCTGTTTTCGTTCACCAAGGGGAGAAAAGAACAACAAAATATATATGTCAGGCACACCAGAGAGAGATCTCTGCTGCTTTCCCCCTAGGAGGGCTGTCACAGTGGACAGAGTTATTGAGATAAAAGCTGGAAGGAGCCTTGCGGCGTTGTTTGGCAGCTATCACCAGCGCACATATCAGCAGCAATGACCTGCCCCGTGGAAATGTCATCTGAAAAGTTCACTGAGTTTAAGTGATAGACGTCTGCATTTATTGCAGTCCTTGAACTCCCCTTTGCACTCACCAGCAAAGTGAAGTTGGGAATGAACTTGGGCACTGTAGATTAGTGTGTTGGTAATATATACAGTATATATGTTGCCACCCAGATTATGCATGCTGCACCTTCCTTATGAGAATGCAGGGTGACTTGGACAGGATGGGGGAGTGGGCAGATGCATGGCAGATGAAGTTTAATGCGTATAAATGTGAGGTTATCCACTTTGGTAACAAAAACAGGAAGGCAGATTACTATCTAAATGGCGTCGAATTGGGAAAAGGGGAAGTACAACGGGATCTGGGGTCCTTGTACAGCAGTCTATGAAAGTAAGCATGCAGGTACACCAGGCAGTGAAGAAAGCGAATGGCATGTTGGCCTTTATAACAAGAGGAATCCAATATAGGAGCAAAGAGGTCCTTCTGCAGTTGTACAGAGCCCTAGTGAAACCACACCTGGAGTATTGTGTGCAGTTTTGGTCCCCTAATTTGAGGAAGGACATTCTTGCTATTGAGGGAGTGCAGCGTAGGTTGACAAGGTTAATTCCCGCGATGGTGGGACTGTCGTATGCTGAGAGAATGGAGCGGCTGGGCTTGTACACTCTGGAGTTTAGAGGGATGAGAGGGTATCTCATTGAAACGTATAAGATTGTTAAGGGCTTGGACACGCTAGAGGCAGGAAACATGTTCCCGATGTTGGGGGAGTCCAGAATCAGGGGCCACAGTTTAAGAATAAGGAGTGAGCCATTTAGAACGGAGACGAGGAAACACTTTTTCTCACAGAGAGTGGTGAGTCTGTGGAATTCTCTGTCTCAGTGGAGACAGGTTCTCTGGATGCTTTCAAGAGAGAGCTGGATAGGGCTCTTAAAAATAGCGGAGTCAGGGGATATGGGGAGAAGGTAGGAACGGGGTACTGATTGGGAATGATCAGCCATGATCGTATTGCATGGCGGTGCTGGCTCGAAGGGCCGAATGGCCTACTCCTGCACCTATTGTCTATTGTCTATCACTCATACTGCTGATCCGCCCACAGGCTTGATAGTGAGTTCTCTCTCTCTAGTTAGACTAGCTGAATTCATGGAGACTAAAGCACCTTGTGTTTCCTCCGCAGAGTTGCTAATAAGAGACTATGGATTCTAATCACTATGTGTGAGTCTGATCATTTCAACATGGTGTCAGAAGTGGGTTCTGAGTGCAATTGGAGCGCAACATCTCCCGCGACCCGATATTGTGTTCACCCGCTCAGCGTCTGATATCAGGGCAGACCCGAGCCACATTGCCTGCGGCGAAACAGGCATTGGTACTGCATGTGTTCCTGCCGTCAGAAGTCCAGTCCAGCCTACAACAAGAGCGCGACGTTCAGAAAGGGTGGTATGATAAGACGAGCAGACCGCTTCCACCGCTATCCGAGGGACAGGTGGTGCGTCTGCAAACCGATAAAGGTCACGGCCGCATCGGTGTCATTTCAGGAACTGCCTCTGAGCCACTGAGTTCATACTTGGTCAACGTCGATGGCGGCACCTACAGATGTAATAGGCAACATATCCAGCCTGTGAATGAAACATAGAAACATAGAAAATAGGTGCAGGAGTAGGCCATTCGGCCCTTCGAGCCTGCACCGCCATTCAATATGATCATGGCTGATCACCCAATTCAGTATCCTGTACCTGCCTTCTCTCCATACCCTCTGATCCCCTTAGCCACAAGGGCCACATCTAACTCCCTCTTAAATATAGCCAATTAACTGGCTTCAGCTACCTTCTGTGGCAGAGAATTCCACAGATTCACCACTCTCTGTGTGAAAAATGTTTTTCTCATCTAGGTCCTAAAAGATTTCCCCCTTATCCTTAAACTGTGACCCCTTGTTCTGGACTTCCCCCAACATCGGGAACAATCTTCCTGCATCTAGCCTGTCCAACCCCTTAAGAATGTTATAAGTTTCTATAAGATCCCCCCTCAATCTTCTAAATTCTAGCGAGTAGTCTAAACTCAATCTTCTAAATTCTAGCGAGCTAGTGAGCCAGCCCCTCCTCCGTACTATCCTGACCGCACCAGTGTACTTCCATCCACATCGACCCGACTGCACCAGCACCACAACCTGTTTCTGATCCGCTTACTTCGCCCATGGCCACGCCGCCTCCACCCGTGCCAAAGTCTCCTGTTTCAACGCCGGGAATGCCGTTTCAATCTCCGACACCTCCTTGACCACCGATCGTGTCTCCGGTGAAGGGAGGAGATGCAGGACTGTATCGTACACGTGCAGGTCGTGTTTGTAAGCCCACGGTAAATTACCCGGGCTAAGTTTGAACTTTCTCTAGTTTATTGACACATACTATACGTGCTCTGTATAATCAGTAGTTTTATATTTGCATTTAATTCTTTAAGAGGGAGGATGTAGATTAGTGTGTTAGTACTATATCTATATTACTAAAAGTCTGATCTTGACCAACAGGCTTGAGTGACTGAGTGAGCCGTCAGCCCAAGAATCCATTCGGCCCACAATGTCCATACTAGCCCTCTGGAAACCAGTCCCTTCAGCCCACACCACCCATACTAGCGCTCCAGAAAGTCCCTCCCCTGGTTCTGGACTCGCCCAACATTGGGAACATTTTTCCTGCATCTAGCTTGTCCTGTCCTTTTATAATTTTATATGTTTCTACAAGATCCCCCTCATCCTCCTAAACTCCAGTGAATACAAGCCTAGTCTTTTCAATCTTTCCTCAAATGACAGTCACGCCATCCCAGGGATCAATCTCGTGAACCTACGCTGCACTCGACTCGATGGGCTGAATGGCCTAATTCTACTCCTATAACATGTGAACTTGTACTGTAGGAAGTATCCTAGTCACGGAGCTTAACACTCGTTCACACTAGACTTTGGACTTTAGAGTTAACCTCAGCGGATATACTAGCGTTTACTTCAAGTCTGAACAACAATTGCCACCTTAAAACCTCTTAGAGATCTGGGAGCTGCTATCATCACAAGGATTGTCAGAGGATCAAGAAGCAATCTTACTGCCACCTCCTCAAGGTTGTGAGAGATTGTCAATAAATTACTTGTTGGTCTGGCACAATGTTTAAAAATAGAGGGAAAGCAAGTCTATCTCTCCCTCCTAACCTATTCACTGGAGTTTAGAAGGACGAGGGGGATCTTATAGAAACATATAAAATTATAAAAGGACTGAACAAGCTAGATGCAGGAAAAACGTGCCCAATGTTGGGCGAGTCCAGAACCAGGGGCCACAGTCTTAGAATAAAGGGGAGGCCATTTAAGACTGAGGTTAGAAAAAAACTTTTCCACCCAGAGAGTTGTGAATTTATGGAATTCCCTGCCACAGAGGGCAGTGGAGGCCAAGTCACTGGATGGATTTAAGAGGGAGTTAGATAGAGCTCTAGGGGCTAGTGGAGTCAAGGGATATGGGGAGAAGGCAGGCACGGGTTATTGATAGGGGACGATCAGCCATGATCACAATGAATGGCGGTGCTGGCTCGAAGGGCCGAATGGCCTCCTCCTGCACCTATTTTCTATGTTTCTATGTAACCCCATTCTCCTACCTTCTCCCCATAACCCCTGAAATGTTCAAATGCTGCCAAGTGTCACATAAGTGCATTGTACCAAGGCTCAGAAATCTAATTAGAGGATAGACACTAAGTAACCATATAACCATATAACAATTACAGCACGGAAACAGGCCATCTCGGCCCTTCTAGTCCGTGCCGAACACTTACTCTCACCTAGTCCCATCTACCTGCACTCAGACCATAACCCTCCATTCCTTTCCCGTCCATATACCGATCAAGTGCTGGACTAATGCTTGGGCGGCAGGGTGGCGCAGTGGTAGAGTGTTATGCCCCTGTTCCCGGAGGTTCCCGGAGGTTTTTGTCAGTCTCCCTAGCTGCTTCCACTACCTGCAACCTCCGGCAACCACCTGCAACCTCCGGGAACCGCACGGAAACCTTGGGTGGGGCGCAAAGTCTCCAAAGGTTTCCGTTCAGGTTTCCTAAGTGGGACAGGGGAATAAGTGCGCGGGGAAGGCTGGTCGGCACGGACTCGGTGGAGCAAAGGGTCTGTTTCCGCGCTGTATCTCTCTCTAAACTCTCTCTCTCTCTGTCTCTCTCTGTCTCTCTCTCACTCTCTCTCTCTCTCTCTCGCTCCCGCTCTCTCTACCTTGGAGCAGTCTCCAGGCTTTCTGCCTGTCTGATGAACTGATTTACCGCGGAGGACGTCTGAAGGGTAATTTCTGTCTGCTGGTCATTCACAGCGCAGGTGACAAAGCCTTAGTTCTGAAGGAGGATTTTCTTTTGGCGGGCGTGAGGGATGGTGCTAAAGCTACATCTCGTCTCACACCAGTGATAAATAGACTTTTGTTACACCTCATCCTTGGATATTGAATGCCGTTTCAACCTCCGGGACGGCCGTGTTCAATCAAGTTAACGGGACCGTGTATGGAAGAGAGGGAAGAAATATTAGGGTAGCAGTTTAATGATGCCAGTTTGAATCACCGAGTGCGTTAGGGATAGCATAACAGCTGTTAGTTAGGAGAATAACAGTCAGGGTATAGTCAGTATATTAACAAGATATAGACACAAAGTGCTGGAGTAACTCAGCTGGTCAGGCAGCATCCCTGGAGAACATGGTCATAAGGTCATAAGACTCAAATAGAACAAGTTGTCCTACAACTTTAGGCTGTGCACGCCATACGCAAGAAACATATAGAAACATAGAAAATAGGTGCAGGAGGAGGCCATTCAGCCCTTCGAGTCAGCACCGCCGTTCATTGTGATCATGGCTGATCGTCCCCTATCAATAACCCGTGCCTGCCTTCTCCCCATATCCCTTGACTCCACTAGCCCCTAAAGCTCTATCTAACTCTCTCTTAAATCTATCCAGTGACAGGGAATTCCACAAATTCACAACTCTCTGGGTGAAAAAGTTTTTTCTCACCTGTCTTAAATGGGCTCCCCTTTATTCTAAGACTGTGGCCCCTGGTTCTGGACTCGTCCAACATTGGGAACATTTTCCCTGCATCTAGCTTGTCCAGTCCATTTATAATTTTATATGTTTCTAGAAGATTCCCCCTCATCCTTCTAAACTCCTAAACTTCTAAAAAAAAAGATCATAAGACCATTCAGCCCATCAAGTCTGCTCCACCATTTAATCCTTGGTAGAGTCACAGCGCCAGAGACCCGGGATTGATCCTGACTACAGTTGCTGTCTGTATGGAGTTTGTACGTTCTCTCCGTGACCCGCGTGGGTTTTCTCCGGGTGCTCCGGTTTCCTCCCACACTCCAACGACGTGCAGGTTTGTCGGTTAATTGGCTTCTGTAAAATTGTAAATTGTCCCTAGTGTGTAGGATTGTTTCAGTTTCAGTTTGGTCTGGTTTATTGTCACGCGTACCGAGGTACAGTGAAAGGCTTTTGTTGCGTGTTAGTGTGTGGGGTGATCGCTGGTCGGTGCGGGCTCAGCGGGCCAAAGGAGCTGCTTCCGGGCTGTGCCTCTAAAGTGTAAGAAGGTCACCTATCCATGCTCTCCAGAGATGCCGCTTGAGTTACTCCAGCACTTTGTGTGGGTTTTTTTGTAAAACAGCATCTGCAGTTCCTTGTTTCCACAGTAGATAACGTATGTATTGGGAGCAGAGGGAGGGAAACAAAACTTGCAAGGATTTATTTATTTTGTTATTAAATTGTACCCGACACAAACTGTCGACCATGGTTGGGGAAACCTATTCATAATGCAAGATGCTGCGCTTTAGTTTAGTTTAGTTTAGAGATACAGCGCAGAAACAGGCCCTTCGGCCCACCGGGTCCGCGCTAACAGCGATCCCCGCACAGTAACACTATCCTACACACATGAGGGATAATTGTTTTCATTTACCAAGCCAATTAACTTACAAACCTGTACGTCTTTGGAGTGTGGGAGGAAACCGAAGATCTCGGAGAAAGCTCACGCAGGTCACGGGGAGAACGTACAAACTCCGTACAGACAGCACCCGTAATCGGGATCAAAACCGGGTCTCCGGCGCTGCATTCGCTGTAAGGCAGCAACTCTACCGCTGTGCCACCGTGACTGTGTTGAATTATATATCACAGGATCAGAGACCACGGAATGAGCTGCCAGACGATGCGGTAGAGATGGGCGCAAGGGCAATTCTTCAGTCTGAAGAAGGGTCTCAACCCGAAACGTCACCCATTCCTTTCCTCCAGAGATGCTGCCTGTCCCGCTGAGTTACTCCAGCGTTTTGTGTCTATCTTCGGCCATATTTAAAAGACATTTGGGTAGGTACATGAACAAGAAAGGTCTCGAGGCAATGTGTGAGAAGGAACTGCAGATGCTGGTTTAAACAGAAGATAGACACAAAAAGCTGGAGTGACTTTCTCCACAATCACTTTATTGAACCACAAGCAAATATCTGCCAAGACTCCACAGACATGCAGGTTTGCAGGTTAATTGGCTTGGTATAAATGTAAATTGTCCCTCATCATCATTGGGGGTCACTCAAAACGAGTATGACTGTCCTCTCCTGAGGACGCCTGTGCGTGACATTGTTTAACGTGGGGAGACTGGTGCACAGACAGCCACCACACAGTCCATGACAGATCTGGGTCAGGATCCAGTGGCAGGGAGTCCAAGTCCTTTTCTGCTGCAGCCTTCATCCGCCTTCCCAGCCGTTGTGACGCTCCACTAAGGTCAGCCATCGTCCTCCGCCTGTTCCACCGTTGATGTCTTGGTCGGATTGCTCTTTGTCAGAGACCTCCCCCTCGACCTTACAGCCATGGGTGGCCCTACCAGGGGCATAGCTCCAGACGGCATCGCTCTCAGGATCTCAGTTCTCCACCACGACAAGGTGTGCAGAGATTAGTGTTAGTGTGCGGGGATTGCTGGCCAATGCAGAGTCAGTGGGCCGAAGGGCCTTTTCCCGTGCTGTACCTCTAAAATAAGCTGAAAAAAAAAATTTGAGTAGTTTGATACTAACAGAATGTAATCGAGAGTCTTTGAATGTTTTGCAAATTGTTACAACTGGACAGTTTTAGCTCCATCACTGTATCAGCTCCAGAAATGCATGATACTTAATGAACCTTACATGGCTATATTTAGCTTGATCACAGGCAGGCTAAGAAATGGTAAGTATCTCGATCTATGGTAATGTTGGATTGAGTCACACAGCCTAGTAATTCTTCAGGGGCCTTGCAATTCAATTCAAAGGCTGCTCATTTTCTTTGATATGTTTGACTCAACTATTCTTACTTGGGACCGACCCGTCAGCTCAGTCTGCATAAATAGACATAGGTTTATGGTGAGGAGTGAATTTATAGAGGTGTACAAAATCATGAGAGGAATAGACGTACCAATAATAATAATAATAATAATAATAATAATAATAATATATTTTATTGTCATTGCACATAAGCGCAACGAGATTTGGTATGCATCTTCCATCCGATGTCATAACATAAATAACTAATAACTTTTAGATTTAGATTTAGATACCCCGAGAACATGGTTTGTAAAAGAACAGTAAAATAGTCAAAACAGTTCAACAGACTAAAGTGCAGATGTGTCTGTGTGACGTGACCATCCGAGGAAGACAGTCCAGGGGGGGGGGTGGGGGGCACTCAGCAGGGCCGGTTCACAGCCGCTATAGCTCTGGGAATGAAGCTGTTCCTGAGTCTGGAGGTTCAGGCGTAGAAGGCCTTGTAACGTCTGCCGGAGGGAAGTAGTTCGAACAGTCCATTACAAGGGTGTGAGGAGTCTTTATGGATGCTGACGGCCTTCCTGAGGCACCGCGTGTGGTAGATGCCCTCCAAGGCTGGTAGCGGGGTCCCAATAATCTTCTGGGCTCTGTGGACGACGCGCTAAAGAGCTCTCCTCTCCGCCTCCGTGCAGCTGAGATACCACACAGAGATGCCATACGTTAATATGCTCTCTGTGGTGCAGCGGTAGAAGGTTGTCAGCAGCTGTTGGGGCAGACCAGTCTTTTTTAATGTCCTCAGGAAGAACAGTCGTTGCTGTGCCTTCTTGCCCAGAAACTTAAAGCTGGACACTCCTATAGAGGGGAGATGAGGAGTGGGCAGCGTGTAAATCAGCGGTAGAGTTGCTGCCTTTACAGCACCAGAGACCCAGGTTCAATCCCAACTACGGGTGGTTGTCTGTACAGAGTTTGTATGTTCTCCCCGTGACCGCGTGGGTTTTCTCCGAGATCTTCGGTTTCATCCCGCACCCCTCACCCCCAAGACAGCCACCACACAGTCCTTGACAGATCTGGGTCAGGTTCCAGTGGCATGGAGTCCAAGTCCTTTTCTGCTGCAGCCTTCATCCGCCTTCCCAGCCGTTGTGACGCTCCAGTAGGGTCATTGAACATCCTCCGCCTGTTCCACCGTTGAGGTCTTGGTTGGATTGCTCTTTGTCAGAGACCTCCCCCTCGACCTTACCGCCATGGGTGGCCCTACCAGGAGCATAGCTACAGACGGCATCGCTCTCAGGATCTCAGGACCACACAAGCTTCTCCACCACGACAACGTGTGCAGAGGATAGTGTTAGTGTGTGGGGATCCGTTTGAAGGGGACCCGTTACGCAAGTTTGTAGGTTAATTGGCTTGGTATAAATGTAAATTGTCCCTAGAGTGTTTAGGAGAGTGTTAGTGTGCGGGGATCGTAGGTCCATGCGGACTCAGTGGACCGAATGTTCTATCTCCATGCTGTATCTCTAAACTAAATTAAACTACACTAAACTACACTAAACTACAGGAGGAATTTATTTACAGAAGGTGGTAAATTGGTGGAACACGGTGGCACAGAAGGCTGTTGAGTCCAAGTCTTTGGATATTTTTAATGCAGAGATTGATAGGTTATTGATTAGTACAGGTGTCAGGGGTTATGGGGAGAAGGCAGGAGAATGGGGTTGAGAGAAAGATAGATCAGCCATAATTCATAATAATCATAATAAATCATATTTCTATTTTATTAGCCAAATATGTTTTGCAACATACGAGGAATTTCATTTGCCGTATAGTCATACCAATAAAAAGCAACAGAACACACAAATACATTTTAACATAAACATCCACCACAGTGACTCCTCCACATTCCTCACTGTGGTGGAAGGCAAAAAAAGTTCAATTTCTTCCCATCTTTGTTCTCCCGTAGTCGGGGGCCTCGAGCCTTCCTGTCGACGGGATGATCTTAACTCCTGTAGCCGGTGGCGTTTGGGCCCTCGCGTCGGGACGATCAAGCTCCTGCATCAGGAGGGAATCTCAGCTGCCCCACGCCGGGCGATCGGACCCCGGGTCGGGGCTGGTCAAAACCTTCTTTGGAGTTTCCCGACATAGAATAGAATAGAATAGAATGCATTTATTGTCATTCAAACCTAGGTTTGAACGAAATATAATTTCTACAGTTTTTTACATTACAAAACAATCCAAGACCCACACTTAACACAGTTTACATAAACATCCATCACAGTGAGTCTCCAACATCGCCTCACTGTGATGGAAGGCAAAGTCTTTATCTCTTCCCTTTGTTCCTTCTCCCGTGGTCCAGCAGTCCAACTGCAGTGTCGAGGTGAACTGGGGCTCCGATGTTAAAGCCCCCGGTGGGCGATGGTAAGTCCTGAGGCCGTTTAAGCCACGCCGGGCGATGTTAGGCCCCGGCTCCATGTCCTTTAAACCCGCGGTTCCAGCGGGAGAAGTCGCCGTTGCGGAGATCGGAAAAGCGGTCTCCCACCAGGGACCTGCGAGCTCCCGATGTTCCCGTCCACCGGGTCTGCAGCCGGCGCCTCCAAACTCCAAAGTCGGGTCGCAGCCGCGCGCCACCACAGCTCTTCCCGCTCCGAAGTTGGCCAGCTCCGCGATGTCAGTTCCGCAGGCTCTGCAACTGGAGCCCTCAGGTTAGTCCCTGCCGGAGGTCGCCGCCGGCTCCATGATGTTAGGCCCAACGACATCCGAGACCCGACAGGGAATAGTCGGGTCCCCGCACAGGGAAGAGATTTAAAACGGTTTCCCCCACAGCCCCCCCACATATACACAACTATAAAAAAATAATAAAAACTACCTCAAGACATACATTTAACAAGACAAAAATAAAAAAAGACAGACGACTGTAGTCGAGCCGCTGCCGTTAGGCGCCGCCACTAACACATTGGTCTCTTCCCGAGAATGCGAGCTCTTTGATGGCGAAATCCATAGACCGCGGTTGGAGTGTCAAGGGATCCCAGGCAAGGGATCGGCTGCGATGGTAAGTCCATGTCCCCGCGGTGGGGCTCAAAGTCAGTCCCGAGAAAGGTTAGGGTTAAGCTCCATGATGTTAGGCCGCAGAGCGACCGGAGATACGATCCGGAAAACAATCGCATCTCCGGCAAGGTAAGAGATTGAAAAATGTTTCCCCCGACCCCCTCCCACACATAAAACACACCGGAGAACATTAAAACAAACTTTTAAAACACACTAAAAATAACAAAAAGACAGACAGACTGTTGCGAGGTTGCCATCGTCGGCGCCCCCTGGTGGTATGAATGGCTGAATAGACTTGGTGGGTCAAATTATCTAATTCTGCTCCTATAACTTATGAATATGAGATGAGATAAATGCACAAAAACGTTCACCCAGAGTAGGGGAATCGAGGACCAGAGGACATAGGTTCAAGGTGAAGGGGAAAAGATTTAGTAGGAATCTGAGGTGTAACATTTTCACACAAAGGGTGGTAGGTTTATGGAACAAGCTGCCAGAGGAGGTAGTTGAGGCTGGGACTATCCCAACGCTTAAGAAACTAACTTTCGTGGCAGGTACGTGGATAGCACAAGTTTGGAGGGATTTGGACCAAACACAGGCAAGTGGGACTAGTGTAGATGGGACATGTTGGCCGGTGTGGAGAGGTTGGGCCGAAGGGCCTGTTTCCTCACTGTATTACTCTATGACTCTATGACATGGAGAGGATAGTTTTAGAGGTATATGAGCGGGCAGATGGAACTAGTGTAGATGGGGCATGTTGGTCAACATGGACAAGTTGGACCGAAGGGCCTGTTTCCACACTGTATGACTATGAAATATATATATTTACCACAGTCTACACTGACATAGATCTCCACCTGTCTGGACATGTGAAATGCAGTTTGCCAAGTTATCCGTGTGACCTGATCTTTCTCCCCCCAACACACACTCACAGTCCCAAGCTAATTTTTTTCTCGTAGTCCTCTCCGCCTCGGGCTCCTTCTCGTCCTGTCCTTCCACATTAAGACCTCCGAACCGTTGAAACAAAGGAGTGTGGACGTGAGATTGCTTCACGATGATAGAACCAAACATATGCTAATTTGGTGCCGGGCACACTGCACTCGGAATTTAAAAATGGAACATTATGCTTCTCTGAACCCTTGACATTACCATAAAAGATTTTCCACAGCGACTGAGCTCATAAGTTCATGTTCGTGAGAGAAAGGAGCAGAATTAGGCCATTCGGCCCATCAAGTCTACTCCGCCATTCAATCATGGCTGATCTATCTCTCCCCCCTAACTCCATTCTCCTGCCTTCTCCCCATAACCCCTGACACCCGTACTAATCAAGAATCTATCTATCTCTGCCTTAAAAACATCCATTGGGCCTCCACAGTATTCTGTGGCAATGAATTCCACAGATTCACCACCCTCTGACTAAAGAAATTCCTTCTCATCTCCCTCCTAAACGAACATCCTTTTTATTCTGAGGGTATGACCTCTGACCTTAGACTCTCCCACTAGTGGAAACATCCTCCCCACATCCACTTTATCCAGGCCTTTCACTATTCGGTAATGCCCCTGTCCCACTTAGGAAACCTGAACGGAAACCTCTGGAGACTTTGCGCCCCCCCCCCCAAGGTTTCCGTGCGGTTCCCGGAGGTTTTTGTCAGTCTCCCTACCTGCTTCCACTACCTGCAACCTCCGGCAACCACCTGCAACCTCCGGGAACCGCACGGAAACCTTGGGTGGGGCGCAAAGTCTCCAGAGGTTCCCGTTCAGGGTTCCTAAGTGGGACAGGGACATAAGACTGAGTGCCTGTTAAACATGACAGGTATGGCTGGAGGAACTGAAATTCAAAGACCGATTATTGGATGAATGTGCAAATCCTACCTTTGGAGTTAAAAGGGCATTCCCTCAAGGCCCAGGACATAGCTTGAACACAAGTCTAGGCGAGGGGGTAAAGATGCCGTTGCAGAAGGATAGAGTTGTGACTGACCAAGAATATGGAGTAAGTATTGTAGGAAGGAACTGCAGATGCTGGTTTACATCTGAGTTAGACATGAAGTGGTGGAGTAATTCAGCGGGGCGGGCAGCATCTCTGGAGAGAAGGAGTGAGTGACGTTTTGGGTCGAGACCCATCTTCAGACTGAGAGTCAGGGGAGAGGGAGACCTGAGATATGGAAGGGTAAGGTGAGAAAACGACACATCAAAGCAGTCAAGTCAAGTCAAGAGAGTTTATTGTCGTGTCCCAGATAGGACAATGAAATTCTTGCTTGCTGCAGCACAACAGAATATTGTAGGCTTAAATACAGATTAGATCAGTGTGTCCATATACCATAGAATATATATATATATACACACACACAAAAAAATAAACAGATAAAGTGCAATAGGCTGTTATAGTTCAGAGTCTGTTTGAAGTTGTGTTTAATAGTCTGATGGCTGTGGGGAAGTAGCTGTTCCTTAACCTGGATGTTGCAGATTTCAGGCTCCTGTACCTTCTACCTGATGGCAGCGGAGAGATGAGTGTGTGGCCAGGATGGTGTGGGTCCTTGAGAATGCTGCCAGCCTTTTTGAGGCAGCGACTGCGATAGATTCCCTCGATGGTAGGAAGGTCAGAGCCAATGATGGACTGGGCAATGTTTACAACTCCTGGACGCACAAGTTGCCGAACCAAGCCACGATGCAACCGGTCAGCCTGCTCTCTACTGTGCACCTGTAGATGTTCGAGAGAGTCCTCCTTGACAAACCGACTCCGTAATCTTCTCAGTAAGTAGAGGTGCTGATGTGGTTTCTTTATAATTGCATCAGTGTTCTGGGACCTGGAGAGATCCTCGGAAATATGCACGCCCAGGAATTTGAAGTTCTTGACCCTTTCCACCATTGACCCGTTGATATAAACGGGACAGTGGGTCCCCATCCTACCCCTTGCGGCCGATTTTAAGCCATGTGGGGCGATGAAAGGCCCCACGTAAGAGCCGATTCAGCCCTCAGAAAGCATCTGAATCTTTCAAAAACTACAATGTGATAAATAACACAAACAAATAAAACTGAAGCAAATAAAGATGAACAGAAGAACCAACTTTGGAGGGGGGAAGAGAGAGAGAGAGAGAGAGAGAGAGAGAGAGAGAGAGAGAGAGAGAGAGAGAGAGAGAGAGAGAGAGAGAGAGAGAGAGAGAGAGAGAGAGAGAGAGAGAGATGGGAAAAACATACTAAATAATGTGAGTGACCGTGACTGGTGGCAGGGACTTACCTGCAAGCCAGCCACGAAACCCATTCGACCGGAGCCCTGACTGACCTGACCCGTTTAATTCCGATCCATGTTTAAATCTTTCCCATCCACCAATACATCCAATGAGTTCAAATGGTAACTGTACCCGCATCAGACAGCTTTAAGAAATTCTCCATGAATACCTTCAGTAACACTTGAAGGTCAAAACACAGTTGGTGACACATCGTGTTAATACGATGTTAATAGAGACATTTAACAAGCGCTTAACCATGACACCCCCACTGTCTCATAGCAAAAGGATTTGAGTATAGGAGCAGGGAGGTTCTACTGCAGTTGTACAGGGTCTTGGTGAGACCACACCTGGAGTATTGCGTACAGTTTTGGTCTCCTAATCTGAGGAAAGACATTCATGCCATAGAGGGAGTACAGAGAAGGTTCACCAGACTGATTCCTGGGATGTCAGGACTTTCATATGAAGAAAGACTGGATAGACTCGGCTTGTACTCGCTAGAATTTAGAAGATTGAGAGGGGATTTTATAGAAACGTACAAAATTCTTAAAGGGTTGGACAGGCTAGATGCAAGAAGATTGTTCCCGATGTTGGGGAAGTCCAGAACTAGGGGTCACAGTTTAAGGATAAGAGGGAAGTCTTTTAGGACCGAGATGAGAAAATCATTTTTCACACAGAGAGTGGTGAATCTGTGGAATTCTCTGCCACAGAAGGTAGTTGAGGCCAGTTCATTGGCTATATTTAAGAGGGAGTTAGATGTGGCCCTTGTGGCTAAAGGGATCAGGGGGTATGGAGAGAAGGCAGGTACAGGATACTGAGTTGGATGATCAGCCATGATCATATTGAATGGCGGTGCAGGCTCGAAGGGCCGAATGGCCTACTCCTGCACCTATTGTCTATGTTTCTATGTCTCCCGGAAAGCGGAGATTTTAATAGATTTTCTTCCACTGAATTTCAAAATCCAGATTACAAAACATGGGGAGTATTATCCCCCACCTCTCAAAGCATGGAAGGGACGTGTCCCCCCTGTCCCCCCCGCCCTGGGATTTCCGCCCATGCCCACACTGGCCGACATTCCCCAGTTACACTAGTCCCACCAGCCCGCTTTCGGTCCATATCCCTACAAACTTGTCCAATCCATGTACCTATCTATCAATTTCTTAAATGTTGGGATCGCCCCAGCCTCAACAGAGGCCAAGTCAATAGACAATAGGTGCAGGAGTAGGCCATTCGGCCCTTCGAGCCTGCACCGCCATTCAATGTGATCATGGCTGTTCATCCATAATCAGTACCCCGTTCTTGCCTTCTTCCCATATCTCCTGACTCCGCTATCGTTAAGAGTTCTATCAGAGGATATATTTAAGGCAGAGATAGATAGATTCTTGATTAGTATGGGTGTCAGGAGTTATGGGGAGAAGGCAGGAGAAATGTAGTTAGGAAGGAAAGATAGATCAGCCATGATTGAATGGCGGAGCAGACATGATGGGCCGAATGGCCTGGTTCTGCTCCTATCACAATGAATTTATGAAATCTCAGCGAAATTAGGAAGTGAAATTAGAAATCAAGGTGGAATATTCACCTTTAAATAATTTAATTTGCTATTTGCGCGCAATAAATGGCAGCACCTTTTGGAGGTGTTGGTATTTGGCTCTGTTCCGCTTGTGATTAGTAAAGCACACTGCAGCTGACGGCTTTCAATAGACTTGGAATATTTTATGTGCTGCCAGTATGTTCTGTGAACCGCATGGTTTGTTTCTCATTTGCCGTCTAGCCGCAAGCAGTAAGACTGAAAGGGAGGTGATTTAACTCGTGACAGTAATTGGTTTTCCTTCCGAATACCTTTGGGAGAAGGTGACTGGCGAAACACCGACGTGGTAGCTTTATTAAAACGGACGCAAACAGGGGCAAAAGATTACTTACCTTGGGAAAGAACAAAGGCCCAAAATATTTCCTTTATTTATATCGGCACACATTCCTAACAGTGACAATACTTCAAGAGCAATGTACATTTGCTCGTGTCCTTTAGTTTCAAAACGATCAAGTAAGTGCGTTCGATGAATTTTTGTTCTTGCTGCCACTGAAGCTTCAAGAACACCTTCAGAAATCAGAGCAGCATCTCAGAGAAAACAAGGAAAGACCCTCTGAACCATGAATACTCCTTAGCTGGCCCATAAACTCACCATATTCCGCTTGTGGGCAGCTTACAACCCAGTGGTATGAATATTGATTTCTCTCACTTCAGGTAGCCCCGGCATTCCCTCTTTCTCTCTCTATCCATCCCCCACCCAAGTCACACTCGCTTCTTGTTTTCACCCTACAAACAGCTAATGCCCCTGTCCCACTTAGGAAACCTCTGGAGACTGCGCCCCGCCCAAGGTTTCCATGAGGCTCCCGGAGGTTGCAGGTGGTTGCCGGAGGTTGCAGGTAGTGGAAGCAGGTAGGGAGACTGACAAAAACCTTCGGGAACCGCACGGAAACCTTGGGTGGGGCGCAAAGTCTCCAGAGGTTTCCGTTCAGGTTTCCTAAGTGGGACAGGGGCATAACAATGGCCTGTTTCCTTTGTCACTGTTACTTTTTTTTGCGCATCTTTCATTCGATGTTCTTTATCTCTCCACATCTCGCCATCTATATCTCTCGTTTCCCTTATCCCTAACCAGTCTGTAGAAGGGTCTCGACCCGAAACGTCACCCATTCCTTCTCTCCAGAGATGCTGCCTGTCCCCGCTGAGTTACTCCAGCTTTTTTGTGTCGATCTTCGGTTTAAACTAGCATCTGCAGTTCAATAGACAATGGACAACAGGTGCAGGAGTAGGCCTTTCGGCCCTTCGAGCCAGCACCGCCATTCAATGTGATCGTGGCTGATCATCCACAATCAGTACCCCGTTCCTGCCTTCTCCCCATATCCCCTGACTCCGCTATTTTTAAGAGCCCTATCTAGCTCTCTCTTGAAAGCATCCATAGAACCTGCCTCTACCGCCCTCTGAGGCAGAGAATTCCACAGACTCACCACTCTCTGTGAGAAAAAATTTCCCCGTCTCCGTTCTAAATGGCTTACTCCTTATTCTTAAGGAAGTTCCTTCCTACTTCTTAAACGTACCATTCTCTTTATCACCCTGCGTACCAGTTAGCCCATCAAGTGGAGACTCTGCATCCAACAGCGTATCATGGGTTTGGTTCACACTGTAGACATTTCAGGTGAGTGTTATATTTGTTCTGTGCTGATGGGGTGCTGTACTGTCAAAGGTGCCTTTTATGGACAAAAACGCCCAATATGGTTCCCATGTCGACAAGGGGTGCCTCACAGCACCAGAGACCCGGGTTCGATCCTGACCTTGGGTGCTGTCTTTGTGTAGTTTCAGATTCAGATTCAGATTCAGATTCAACTTTATCAGTGTAAAGTTGTCAGTGTACAATACAGAGAAAAACAAAATGCAGTTAGCATCTCCCTGGAAGAGCGACATAGAATATGAGCAATAAATAAATATATTTACGTGCATACAGTCATAGTGTTTTTCCTGGTGGGAGGAGTGACCGGGGGGGGGGGGGTGATTGGCAATCACCGAGGTACAGTGTTGAGTAGTGTGACAGTCGCAGGGAAGAAGCTATTCCTGGACCTGCTGGTCCGGCAACAGAGAGACCTGTAGCACCTCCCGGATGGTAGGAGAGTAAACAGTCCATGGTTGGGGTGAGATCAGTCCTTGGCGATGTTGAGCTCCCTCCGCAGACAACGCTTGCTTTGGACAGACTCAATGGAGGGGAGCGTGGAACCGGTGATGCGTTGGGCAGTTTTCACCACCCTCTGCAGTGCTTTCCGGTCGGAGACAGAGCAGTTGCCATAACATACTGTGACACAGTTGGTAAGGATGCTCTCGATGGTGCAGCGGTAGAGGTTTGCACAATGTCTCTGTGACTGTGTGGGTTTTCTCCAGGTGCTCCGGTTTCCTCCCACATTCCAAAGTCGCGCAGCTTTACAGATTAATTGGCCTCTGTAAAATTGCTCCTAGTGCGTGGGGAGTGGGTGAGAATGCGGGTTGATGGAGAACTAGTGTGAACGGGTGATTGACGGTCAGTGTGGGACAAAGGGCCTATTTCCATGCCCTATCTTTCAATACAATTCAGTTCGATTCAATTCAACAAAGATCCCCTGATGCCTGTTTAGAGATAGACAATAGACAATAGACAATAGGTGCAGGAGTAGGCCATTTGGCCCTTCGAGCCAGCACCGCCATTCAATGTGATCATGGCTGATCATCCCCAATCAGTACCCCGTTCCTGCCTTCTCCCCATATCCCCTGACTCCGCTATTGTTAAGAGCCCTATCTAGCTCTCTCTTGAAAGCATCCAGAGAACCTGCCTCCACCGCCCTCTGAGGCAGATGTGTTTTGGCCTGAGATGTGATGTTTAGGCAGATGAGATGTGTTTTGGCCCAAGTTTTGACAGCATCCAGGCTAATCTGCGGTCTTCTTTCCTCAAAGTTCAGAGATACTTGGAATGCCCGATCCAATTAACAGCACAGTGGCACAGTGGTGGTAGAGCTGCCGCCTCACAGCGCCCGTGACCCTTGTTTTCAGCCTGACCTTGGGCGCTGCCTTTCAGTAAGTTTGCTCGTTCTCCCCGTGGCGATGCTCCTTTCCTCCGGGTGCTCCGGTTTCCTCACAAATCCCAAAGACGTGCGTGTCTATAGGTTAATAGGCCATTGTGAGACTGCCCCCAGTGTGTAGGGAGTGGTGTAAAAGTGGGTCAACAGAGAACTGATGAGTGTAAGAAAGAACTGCAGATGCTGGTTTAAATTGAAGGTAGACACAAAATGCTGGAGTAACTCAGCAGGAGTGGCAACATCTCTGGAGAGAAGGAATGGGCGACATTTCATAGAAACATAGAAACATAGAAAATAGGTGCAGGAGTAGGCCATTCAGCCCTTCGAGCCTGCACCACCATTCAATATGATCATGGCTGATCATCCAACTCAGTATCCTGTACCTGCCTTCTCTCCATACCCCCTGATCCCTTTAGCCACAAGGGCCACATCTAACTCCCTCTTAAATATAGCCAATGAACTGGCCTCAACTACCTTCTGTCGCAGAGAATTCCAGAGATTCACCACTCTCTGTGTGAAAAATGTTTTCCTCATCTCGGTCCTAAAAGATTTCCCCCTTATCCTTAAACTGTGACCCCTTGTTCTGGACTTCCCCAACATCGGAAACAATCTTCCTGCATCTAGCCTGTCCAACCCCTTAAGAATTTTGTAAGTATCTATAAGATCCCCCCTCAATCTTCTAAATTCTAGCGAGTACAAACCGAGTCTATCCAGTCTTTCTTCATATGAAAGTCCTGACATCCCAGAAATCAGTCTGGTGAACCTTCTCTGTACTCCCTCTATGGCAAGAATGTCTTTCCTCAGATTAGGAGACCAAAACTGTACGCAATACTCCAGGTGTGGTCTCACCAAGACCCTGTACAACTGCAGTAGAACCTCCCTGCTCCTATACTCAAATCCTTTTGCTATGAATGCTAACATACCATTCGCCTTCTTCACTGCCTGCTGCACCTGCATGCCTACGTTTAATGACTGGTGTACCATGACACCCAGGTCTTGTTGCATCTCACCCTTTCCTAATCGGCCACCATTCAGATAATAGTCTACTTTCCTGTTTTTGCCACCAAAGTGGATAACCTCACATTTATCCACATTATACTGCATCTGCCATGCATTTGCCCACTCACCCAGCCTATCCAAGTCACCTTGCAGCCTCCTAGCATCTTCCTCACAGCTAACACTGCCCCCCAGCTTCGTGTCATCCGCAAACTTGGAGATATTGCATTCAATTCCCTCGTCCAAATCATTAATATATATTGTAAATAGCTGGGGTCCCAGCACTGAGCCTTGCGGTTCCCCACTAGTCACTGCCTGCCATTGTGAAAAGGACCTGTTTACTCCTACTCTTTGCTTCCTGTCTGCCAGCCAGTTCTCTATCCACATCAATACTGAACCCCCAATACCATGTGCTTTAAGTTTGTATACTAATCTCTTATGTGGGACCTTGTCGAAAGCCTCCTGATAGTCCAGATATAACACATCCACTGGTTCTCCCTTATCCACTCTACTAGTTACATCCTCGAAAAATTCTATAAGATTCGTCAGACATGATTTACCTTTCATAAATCCATGCTGACTTTGTCCAATGATTTCACCACTTTCCAAATGTGCTGCTATCCCATCTTTAATAACTGATTCTAGCAGTTTCCCCACTACCGACGTTAGACTAACTGGTCTGTAATTCCCCGTTTTCTCTCTCCCTCCCTTTTTAAAAAGTGAGGTTACATTAGCTACCCTCAAATCCTCAGGAACTACTCCAGAATCTAAAGAGTTTTGAAAAATTATCACTAATGCATCCACTATTTCTGGGGCTACTTCCTTAAGTACTCTGGGATGCAGCCTATCTGGCCCTGGGGATTTATCGGCCTTTAATCCATTCAATTTACCTAACACCACTTCCCGGCTAACCTGGATTTCACTCAGTTCCTCCATCTCATTTGACCCCCGGTCCCCTGCTATTACCGGCGGATTATTTATGTCTTCCTTAGTGAAGACAGAACCAAAGTAGTTATTCAATTGGTCTGCCATGTCTTTGTTCCCCATGATCAATTCACCTGTTTCTGACTGCAAGGGACCTACATTTGTTTTAACTAATCTTCGGGTCGAGTCGAGACCCTTCTTTAGACTGATGTCAGGGGAGGTGGCGGGACAAAGATAGAATGTAATCGGAGACAATAAACAATAGACAATAGGTGCAGGAGTAGGCCATTCGGCCCTTCGAGCCAGCACTGCCATTCATTGTGATCATGGCTGATCATCCTCAATCAGTACCCCGTTCCTGACTCCGCAATTTTTAAGAGCTCTATCTAGCTTCTCCTGAAAGCATCCAGAGAACCGGTCTCCACCGCCATCTGAGGCAGAGAATTCCACAGACTCACCACTCTCTGTGAGAAATAGTGTTTCCTCATCTCCGTTCTAAATTGCTTACTCCTTATTCTTAAACTGTGGCCCCTGGTTCTGGACTCCCCCAACACCGGGAACATGTTTCCTGCCTCTAGCGTGTCCAAACCCTTAACAATCTTAGACAGTAACACTAGCGGGAGAACTGGGAAGGGGAAGGGGTTGGAGTGAAAAAGCAAGCGCTATCTGTAGTTAGAGAAGTCAATGTTCATACCACTGGGGTGTAAGCTACCCAAGCGAAATATGAGGTGCTGTTCCTCCAATTTGCGCTGGGCCTCACTCTGACAATGGAGGAGGCCCAGGACAGAAAGGTCAGATTGAGGAATGGGAGGGGGAGTTGAAGTGCTGAGCCACCGGCAGATCAGGTAGGTTAAGACGGGCTGAGCGGAGGTGTTCAGTGAAACGATCGCCGAGCCTGCGCTTGGTCTCGCCGATGTAGAGAAGTTGACACCTGGAAGAGCGGATACAGTAGATGAGGTTGGAGGTGGTGCAAGTGAACCTCTGCCTTACTAATGAGAACAGATGATCGATGGTCGGCATGGACCCAGTGGGCTGAAGGGCCTGTATCCACGCTGTATGTATCTTTCATTTAAATTTTCAATTCAAAAATATCTTGTGGTACTGTTTTGAGATACGCGTGGGAAGGAACTGCAGATGCTGGTTTACACTAAAGATAGACACAAAATGCTGGAGTAAAGGCCCTGTCCCACTTTCCCAAGTTACTCACAAACTCTCCCGAGTTTTCCCCTTGGTTTGAACTCGGGGAATGTCGGATAATGTCGGTAGTGAGCTCATAGGAGTCCGTAGATGTTTCATAGCGGCTCGTAATGCCAGCCGTAGGAACTCGGGGCATCAGGTAAGTCAGGAAGTTTTTTCAACATGTTGAAAAATGTCCACGAGTTAAAAAAATAGCACTGAGTATGGCTATTACCGTAATTCCCCAGGTTTGAATCAAAGGGAAAACTCGGGAGAGTTCGTGAGTAACTCAGGAAAGTGGGAAAGGGCCTTAACTCAGCGGGCCAGGCAGCATCCCTGGAGAAAAGGAATGGGTGACGTTTCGGCTCAAGATCCTTCTTCAGACTGAGTGTTAGGGGAGAGGGAAACTTAGAGATATGGAAGGGTAAGGTGTGAAAACGAGACATCAAAGGGGATGAAGCTCAATGAAAATGTAGAATCGATTAACATTGTTAGCTAAGGGAGGTGACCACGAAGCATAACGTTTTGACTGCGTCCAGACCAATGTAGTCTTCTTTCCTCAAAGTTCAGAGATACTTGGAATCCCCGACCCAATTAATAATAATAATAATGGATAGGATTTATATAGCGCCTTTCTAATACTCAAGGCGCTTTACATCGCATTATTCATTCACTCCTCAGTCACACTCGGTGGTGGTAAGCTGCTTCTGTAGCCACAGCTGCCCTGGGGCAGACTGACGGAAGCGTGGCTGCCAATCTGCGCCTACGGCCCCTCCGACCACCACCAATCACTCACACACATTCACACACATTCACACACAGGCAAAGGTGGGTGAAGTGTCTTGCCCAAGGACACAACGACAGTATGCACTCCAAGCGGGATTCGAACCGGCTACCTTCCGGTTGCCAGCCGAACACTTAGCCCATTGTGCCATCTGTCGTCCCAGAATTAGCGGACACCTTGAGGAACATTCGTCTCAGCAGACCCACCCTGTCTGTTGCTACAGAAACCGTTCAAAAGTCCAGAACCAGGGCTCACAGTTTAAGAATAGGGGGTCGGCCATTTTGGACTGAGATGAGGAAAAACCTTTTCACCCAGAGAGTTGTGAATCTGTGGAATTCTCTGCCACAGAAGGCAGTGGAGGCCAATTCACTGGAGGTTTTCAAGAGAGAGTTATGGGCCTCTCCCACTTAGGCGATTTTGTTGGTGACTACAGGCGACTAGGCTGACACCACATGGTCGTGGGGTGTCGCCTATATGTTCGTGAGTAGTGTCCTCAAGTCGTCCAAAGAGTCGTAGCGTTTTTCGGGTCGCCGTTGGATTTTGAAATGTTCAAAACTTTTCGGCAACCGTCGGCGACAGTTGGCTTGACGCATAGAAACATAGACACATAGAAAATAGGTGCAGGAGGAGGCCATTCAGCCCTTCGAGCCAGCACCGCCTTTCATTGTGATCATGGATGATCGTCCCCTATCAATAACCCGTGCCTGCCTCCTCCCCATATCCCTTGATTCCACTAGCCCCTAGAGCTCTATCTAACTCTCTCTTAAATCCATCCTGCGGCTTGGCCTCCACTGCCCTCTGTGGCAGGGAATTCCATAAATTCACAACTCTCTGGGTGAAAAGGTTTTTCCTCACCTCAGTCTTAAATGGCATCCCCTTTATTCTAAGATTGTGGCCCCTGGTTCTGGACTGGCCCAACATTGGGAACATTTTTCCTGCATCTAGCTGGTCAAGTGACACCAATGATTGTAGCTTGTTTTCTGATGTAGGTGCTGTCGTAGGTTGTCGCCGGTGCTGACCGGTGAATTCCATTGGCGACTACCTACGCCAACCGACGACAAGTACCAGCGACTGAATTGTCTTAAGTTGTTGCCGACAGGGTCATAGCCTGTCGTAGCTTGTCGCGGGTTGACTTAGGTTGTCGTAGGTGGACGTCCTAATGGGTTGCCGGTTGTCGGTAGCTTGCCGTAGCTTGATGCCGACTAGGTGGTAGGTTGTCATAGACATTGTCGTAGGGGGGTCCAGTCGACGGTTTTTCGGCGACCTGCTCCGACTATGACAGTCGCCGAAAAAATCGCCTAAGTGGGACAGGGTCATAAGATATAGCTCTTAGGGCTAAAGGAATCAAGGGATATGGGGAGAAAGCAGGAATGGGGTACACAATCAACCACAATCATATTGAATGGCGGTGCTGGCTCGAAGGGCCGAATGGCCTACTCCTGCACCTATTTTCTCTTTCTATGTTTCTAGATCATTGTCAGCTAGGAGAAGTCGACAACGAAGCATAACGTTTTGACCGACGCAGTCTTCTCTCCTCAAAGTTCAGAAATACTTGGAATTCCGGATCCAATTAGCCAGCATCTTGAGCGCAGCAAGAAGGAACAACCTTCTCAGATGTCTCGCCCTGGCAGAAGGAGGTTTGTTGCTGCAGAAACTGTCCAAAACCCAGGCCCACCTGCTGTAACCTGGCACCACGCCAGACAGCTCCTGTTCTTCCAGTAAGCTGCCTGCACAAGCCTATCAAAAGTCTTATCTGGATTCACCGCAAGCTCCGCTCTCTCAAGAAGAGCCTGATTTGTGGAGGTATCGAAATCCCAGCATGTAATGTTGGAACGTGACAAAATCTAACCTGGCTGCTTCCAGCTTCTCCACTACACTTGTTTTAATGACCTCTATGTGTACAGTAGACTCCCGAGGTAGTATAGCTGCATCCAAACCTTAAGCACGAGCTTTGCTTATCAGAGACTGAAATGAATTGTACATTTCAACAATTCCTGATTTCCTCAGGCTGCTGTTTACCAATTTACCCATTAGTTTAGTTTAGCTTAGTTTAGTTTAGTTTAGAGATACAGCACGGAAACAGGTCCTTCGGCCCACCGAATCTGCGCCGACCAGCGATCCCGTGCATCAACACCATCCTTTCTTTCTTTCTTTTAAAATCTGTTTATTATTAGAAAAAACAAAAGTTCAAGTTCAAGTTCAAGTGAGTTTATTGTCATGTGTCCCTGATAGGACAATGAAATTCTTGCTTTGCTTCAGCACAACAGAACATAGTAGGCATTGACTACAGAACAGATCAGTGTGTCCATATACTATAATATAATATATACACACACATGAATAAATAAAATGATAAAGTGCAAATAACAGATGATTGGTTATTAATAATCAAAGTTTTGTCCGAGCCAGGTTTAAAAAACAAAACAAAAAAGAGTAATGATAAACATAACAATGATATTGATACATAGGGATCAGGATTACATTAATAACAGGTATAATCTAAATATGAGTCCAGAGTCAAAATACACATTGAATATAGACCTCCCGGTAGACACTATCTTACACACACCAGGGACAAACCAATGAACCTACAAACCTGTACATCTTTGGAGTGTGGGAGGAGACCGAAGTTCTTGGCGAAACCCCACGCGGTCACGGGGAGAACGTACAAACTCCACTCAGCTACGTACTCCGTAGGTCACCCGCTCCAGTTTTGTGGGTTTTGTGGTTCTTCTTCTTGCGTTTGGGGCAGCAGCAGTTATGTAACGGTCTAGATGTGATGCTCTAGATGTCAGCTGATTTACATCGGTGAGACCAAGCGGAGGTTGGGCGATCGTTTCGCCGAACACCTCCGCTCAGTCCGCAATAACCTACCTGAACTCCCGGTGGCTCAGCACTTCAACTCCCCCTCCCATTCCCAATCCGACCTCTCTGTCCTGGGTCTCCTCCATTGCCAGAGTGAGCAACACCGGAAATTGGAGGAACAGCACCTCATATTCCGCCTGGGGACCTTGCGTCCGGATAGCATTAACATTGAATTCTCCCAATTTTGCTAGCCCTTGCTGTCTCCTCCCCTTCCTTAACCCTCTAGCTGTCTCCTCCCACCCTCCCATCCGCCCGCCCTCGGGCTCCTCCTCCTCCCCCTTTCCTTCCTTCTCCCCCCCCCCACCCCCCATCAGTCTGAAGAAGGGTTTCGGCCCGAAACTTCGCCTATTTCCTTCGCTCCATAGATGCTGCTGCACCCGCTGAGTTTCTCCAGCAATTTTGTGTACCTTTGATCTTCCAGCATCTGCAGTTCCTTCTTGAACAGTTATGTAACGGTCTCCAGGCGCTGCAGCCAGTTCAATGTGCTGGTGTCGAGGGCCGTGAGGTCTACCCCTCCACCAGGGGGGCTGAGGACAGCGCAGTCGAAAATGCCGTGCCGCTGCTGCGCTGTTTGCTGGTCTGCTCCACACACGCAGGCAGACCCCAGCGTGGCATGTTGGCGTTGAACCGGCCGACCCCTGTACGGAGCCGGTTCAGGGCGACCCACTCTTTGCGGGCCAGGTCCGTGCTGGGTGGGTCTGTGGTGTTCGGTGCAACAGTGAATTGAGGAGGTGGCGAAGTCTGTTCCCAGGTGGTTCTCCATGCTCCTAGTGTATTGAAACCGGAACCACAGAGGGTCGCTGCATGACGGGAGAAGGGGCGATGAGATGACAGGCGTTGAGGTCCCAGTTGCTGTGTGTCCTGGGTGAGCTGGTGCAAGAGATCTTTGGCATCTGATGGGGTCTTACACACCAGCCTGTGGGTGAAGTACTCTCTGCGTAGCTTGGCGGGTGTGATACCTGCGAGCACCGGCAGAAGATCCGTCAGAGTAGGGCGTAGGCAGCCGGTGATGATCCACATGGCGTCGTTGAGGATGGCGTCTAGCTTGCTAGTATGAGCGCTGCGGTATCATGCTGAGGTTTTGAGGTGACCAAAGAGGTCTGCTTAGTCTTCCAAAGGTCACAAGTTCACAAGTTATAGGAGTAGTACTAGGCCATTCGGCCCATCGAGTCCACTCCGCCATTCAATCATGGCTGATCTCTGCCTCCTAATTCCCATTTTCCTCCCTTCTCCCCACAACCTCTGACACCGTTCAAATCAAGAATTTGTCTATCTCTGCCTTAAAAATATCCACTGACTTGGCCTCCACAGCTCTCTGTGGCAATGAGTTTCACAGATTCCAAAGATGGACAGGTGGATAGTTTAGTTTAGTAATGCCCGTCTCACTTAGGAAATCTGTACGGAAACCTCTGTAGACTTTGCGCCCCATCCAAGGTTTCCGTGCGGTTCCCAGAGGTTTTTGTCAGTCTCCCTACCTGCTTCCACTACCTGCAACCTCCGGCAACCACCTGCAACCTCCGGGAACCGCCCGGAAACCTCGGGTGGGGCGCAAAGTCTCCAGAGGTTTCCGTTCAGGTTTCCTAAATGGGACAGGGGCAGTTTGGCAAAAGAATAAATCAGGGAAGGTAGCGCATCCGTGGATAACAAGGGAAATCAGGGATAGTATCAAAACAAAAGATGAAGCATACAAATTAGCCAGAAAAAGCAGCCTACTGGGAGAAATTCAGAGACCAGCAGAGGAGGACAAAGGGCTTAATTAGGAAAGGGAAAATAGATTATGAAAGAAAACTGGCAGGGAACATAAAAACTGACTGCAAAAGCTTTTATAGATAAGTGAAGAGAAAAAGATTAGTTAAAACAAATGTAGGTCCCTTGCAGTCAGAAACGGGTGAATTGATCATGGGGAACAAGGACATGGCAGACCAATTGAATAACTACTTTGGTTCTGTCTTCACTAAGGAAGACATAAATAATCTGCCGGAAATAGCAGGGGACCGGGGGTCAAATGAGATGGAGGAACTGAGTGAAATCCAGGTTAGCCGGGAAGTGGTGTTAGGTAAATTGAATGAATTAAAGGCCGATAAATCCCCAGGGCCAGATAGGCTGCATCCCAGAGTACTTAAGGAAGTAGCCCCAGAAATAGTGGATGCATTAGTGATAATTTTTCAAAACTTTTTAGATTCTGGAGTAGTTCCTGAGGATTGGAGGGTAGCTAATGTAACCCCACTTTTTAAAAAGGGAGGGAGAGAGAAAACGGGGAATTACAGACCAGTTAGTCTAATGTCGGTAGTGGGGAAACTGCTAGAATCAGTTATTAAAGATGGGATAGCAGCACATGAAGAGTGAGAGTGCAGGACTTGCCTAAAGTATCCTCCAATGAGGCAGGAGCTGTAAGCCCTTGGGAGATGTGAAGAATGAATGGCTCGCCAAGAAAACATCTCTAAACATACAGTTCTCTGACATTAATCTTTCGCTTCTGTTAGAGACTTGCTATAAAATGGAGCAACTGACAAGATAATACAATTCAGTAATCACGCCTCCCAGCTGGTCACTGATTTACAGGTTGGTAAGCAGATGCAACAGTGGAGGATACTTTAGGCAAGTCCTGCACTCTCACTCTTCATAGCACACAATGATGCAGCAAGTGGAACTGTTGTCTTTGAGTTCCAGCTACCCTGGTTCAGTCCTGGCCTCAGATGATGTCTGTGCACAGTCTCTCTGTGGCAACATAGTTGAGATCAATCACTGTTGCTGATTTGATCCACGTCTGGTTTTTCTATAGCTGACCCGATCCATAATCCATGTCGGGTTTCCACTATGTCATCTTGTGGAATGCGAGTAGCCATACTGTTTTAGTTTTACCTAATGGCCCCGTCCCACTGTACGAGTTCATTCAAGAGTTCTCCCGAGTTTGCCCTGAATCGAATTCGGAGATTTACGGTAATGGCCGCTCGTCGGTACGCGGGACTCTCGTGGAAATTTTTCAACATGTTGAAAAATCTTCACGAGTCTTCCCGAGCTTACCGCATTTCCCGAGTACCTGCCGTTAGCGTTACGAGCCGCTAAGAGACGTCCCCGAACTCCGGTACATACATTCTATGTACTTCCACGAGTTTGATTTTTTTAAAACTCGGGAGAGCTCTTGAATGAACTCGTACAGTGGGACAGGGCTTTAAGACTTCAAGCCTACAGCGCCTATTGCTATGGTCTCTGTATGTATTCCGATTAAAGTACTTATTATGAAGTTTAATGACTCCGTGTCAATAGTACTTTACACACATAGAATCCTTTGGATATTCTGGTGTACTCACACATTCCAAAGACAGGTTGGTAGATAACTGTCCACTGTAAATTGCCCCCAGTCTGTAAATGAATGATAAAATCCAGTTGGAGATGATGACAATGTGGTCCAATGGTTAACTGTTTCAATGACTTAGGGTTTTCGACTTTAGAGGTACTGCACAGAAACAGGCCCTTCAATCCACCATGTCCGCAATAGCCAGCGATCGCCCAGTACACTATCTGCTATCCTACACATTCGGGACAATTTGCTATTTTACTGAAGCCCATTAACCTACAAACCTAGACGTCTTTGCAGTGTGGAAGGAACCTGGAGCACCCAGACAAAACCCACATGGTACAAATTCCATACAGACAGCACTCGTAGTCAGGATCGAACCCGGGTCCCTGGTACTGTAATCCTGATTTCCGAAGGTCTTTCCTGGTCCCAGAACACTGATGCAAATATAAAGAAGGTACATCAGCGCCTCCACTTCCTGAGAAGATTACGTAGAGTCGATTTGTCAAGGAGGATTCTCTCGAACTTCTACAGGTGCACGGTAGAGAGCATATTGACTGGCTGCATCATGGCCTGGATCGGCAACTTGTCCGTCCAGGAGCGGAAAAGACTGCAGAAAGTTCTGACCACTGCCCAGGCCATCACAGGCTCTGACCTCTCCACCATCGAAGGGATTTATCGCAGTCACTGCCTCAAAAAGGCTGCCAACATCATCAAAGACCCACACCATCCTGGCCACACACTCATTTCACCGTTGCCATCGGGAAGAAGGTGCAGGAGCCTGTAAACTGTAACGTCCAGGTTCAGGAACAGCTTCTTCCCCACAGCCATCAGGTTCTTAAACATGACAACAAATAAGCTATGAACAATAACATTCTATTATTATTATTGCACTATATCTGTTTATTTATTGTGTATATATGGTCTATGGTCTATAGACACACTGAACTTTTATCTTCCGTTTTGTATTATGTTTACATATTCTGTTGTGCTGCAGCAAGCAAGAGTTCCATTGTTCTAACTGGGACAGACAATAAAACTCTCTTGACTTGACTTAATTCTAATCGTAATTAATTTATTAGCCAAGTATGTTTTGCAACATACAAAGAATTTGATTTTGCCATACCAATTTGATTTTGAAATTAGAAGATTGAGGGGGGATCTGATAGAAACTTACAAAATTCTTAAGGGGTTGGACAGGCTAGATGCAGGAAGATTGTTCCCGATGTTGGGGAAGTCCAGGACAAGGAGTCACAGTTTAAGGATAAAGGGGAAATCCTTTAGGAATTTGATTTTGAAATTAGAAGATTGAGGGGGGATCTGATAGAAACTTACAAAATTCTTAAGGGGTTGGACAGGCTAGATGCAGGAAGATTGTTCCCGATGTTGGGGAAGTCCAGGACAAGGAGTCACAGTTTAAGGATAAAGGGGAAATCCTTTAGGACTGAGATGAGAAAAACATTTTTCACACAGAGAGAGGTGAATCTGTGGAATTCTCTACCACCGAAGGTAGTTGAGGCCAGTTCATTGGCTATATTTAAGAGGGAGTTAGATGTGGCTAAAGGGATCAGGGTGTATGGAGAGAAGGCAGGTACAGGATACTGAGTTGGATGATCAGCCATGATCATATTGAATGGCGGCGCAGGCTCGAGGGGCCGAATGGCCTACTGCTGCACCTATTTTCTATGTTTCTCTGTTTCTATACAGCCATACCAAATAAAAAGCAACAAGACACACAACTACATAAAAATTAACATAAACATCCACCACAGCGGCTCCACCACATTCCCCACTGGGATGGGAGACAATAAAATCTTATCTTCTTTCCTCTTCTACTGCTGCGGCCACCGAGCCACCCGATTTCCGAAACGCCAGTTACTAAAACAAGCTGGATTGTGAAATTCTGGATCGCCGAGCGAGGTCGTCTCTGTAACAGATTGTCACTGTAATACTCAGCATGGCTCTTGCATGCACAAGTCGGCATATTCTGGCACCATTTGCACAAAAGTCCAGAGTCCGGTCCACACGGTGGATGTTCAAAGGTATTTTATTGTCACGTGTACCAATCCAGATAGAGTGAAACTCAATTTACCATACAGTCATACTAGAAAAAGCAACAAGACACACAACTACATTAAAGTTAACATAAATATCCACCACACCAGATTCCCCACATTCCTCACTGTGATGGAAGGCAAGAAAGTCCACTCTTCTTCACTCTTGATGCCCGCCCGACTCTGTGTCCCCGGGAGTGACTCCTGCAGCCGACCATTGATGTGACTCCTGATTCTCTTGACTCGACTTGAGATCTGACTGCATTGATTGAAGATTGTTAAGGGCCCGGACAAACTAGAGGCAGGAAACATGTTCCCGATGTTGGGGGAGTCCAGAACCAGGGGCCACAGTTTAAGAATAAGGAGTAAGCTATTTAGAACGGAGATGTGGAAACACTTTTTCTCTCAGAGAGTGGTGAGTCTGTGGAATTCTCTGCCTCAGAGGGCGGTGGAGGCAGGTTCTCTGGATGCTTTCAAGAGAGAGCTAGATAGGGCTCTTAAAAATAGGTGAGTCAGGGGATATGGGGAGAAGGCAGGAACGGGGTACTGATTGGGGATGATCAGCCATGATCACATTGAATGGCGGTGCTGGCTCGAAGGGCCAAATGGCCTACTCCTGCACCTATTGTCTATTGTCTATTGTCTATTGCATGATGTTGCAGGTAAACACACTTGCTTCTTTGAACTAAATATTCACGATTTTAGTGCTTTTTTTGCAGCTGGGAGATTTAAAAAAATAGGCTGACCTATTAAGCAAGCTGAGCTCGTTGTAGCATGTAGATTAGTGTGTTAGCACTATCTATATATATAACATATGTATATATATATATGTTACCACACAGATTATGCATGTTACACAATCCGGAAGTGGCGGCGCTGGGAACGGCTGCGGCTCGCCTGCAGTCCGTTTGTCTTTACTTTTTTGTGTTGTTTTTTTTCGTTTTGTCTAGTTGTGTTTTTGGTTTTTAGGTTGTGTTTATGTGGGGGGTTGAAACGGGGTTTGCTGTCTCTCCCTTGGGGAGAATGCGACTTTTTCGTCGTATCCCCCCTCTCTGCCTCCGTCTGCGCTGAGTCCTAATGGCGGAGCTGGCGACCTCGGGACTCCGGAGGCAGAGCCAGTCAGGACTTGCCCTGGGCTCGCTCCCGTGAGGGCGGCCCGGCTCGGGGCTGGAACTGCGCTCCCGTGAGGGCGGCCTGGCGAGGGGCCGAGACTCTCCCGTGAGGGGCTGTGGCACTCCCGTCGGAGTGGCCCAGCCCGAGGGAGGAACGGCACTCCCGTGAGGGCGATCCGGCTCGGGGCTGGAACGGTGCTCCGGTGGCTGGGACGGCGTTCTGGCAGCGGTGACCTGAGTCCTGGGTTCAGCCGCGGGCCAGCGGCTGCGTCTGCTGGACTGGAGGCGGCAGCTTCGACCACCCCGGGCCGCGGTGTTTGAGCCGGCCCGTTGCGGGGTTCGGTGAGCCGCGGGACTATTTTTAACATCGCCCGGTGGGGAATCGCCTCAGCGCAGAGGGAGAAGAGGAGGGAAGAGACTGCAGCCCTAAGATTTTTGCCTCCACCACAGTGAGGAGGTGCTTGGTGGATACACTGTGGTGGATGTTAATTTGTGTTTATTGTTGTTATTATTGTATGATTGTATGTATGACTGCAGGCACGAAATTTCGTTCAGACCGTAAGGTCTGAATGACAATAAAGGCATTCATTCAATTCAATTCAATTCAATTATGTCACTCATACTGCTGATCCGCCCATAGGCTTGATATTGAGCTCTCTCTCTCTCCCTCTCTAGTGAGACTAGCTGAATGCATAGAGATGAAAGCACCTAGTGTTTCCTCCACAGAGTTGCTAGTAAAAGACTATAGATTCTAATCACTATGTGTGGGCCTGATCATTTCAACATAGCATTACTTGTCTATTGTAATATGTGAATTCAAATCCAGCACACCACCCTCTGAGTTTAACATTATCATCTCGCCTCATCCCCTAATCAAACAAATAAAATGAACACGGCATCTGAAATATCAACTGTGATTTTAAAAAAAATGTTTAGTATAGGGATACAGATACAGCACGGAAACAGGCTCTTCCATCCGCCCCACACACTAACTCTATCCTACACAGACTATGGACAATTTACTATTTTTTACCAAAGCCAATTAACCTACAAATTGTATGTCCTTGGAGTGTGGGAGGAAACCGGAGCACCCAGTGAAAACCCACGCAGGTCACGGGGAGAACGTACAAACTCCGTACAGACAGCATCTGTGGTCAGGATTGAACCCGGGTCTCCAGCGCTGTAAGGCAGCAACTCTACCGCTGCGCCCTGTTTCGGTTCAGCGTCACATTTGTTTAAGGTTTAATATACTGTAAGAACTCTGTAAGCTAAGAATACTGTAAGCTTTTCACACAAGGGTGGTGGGTGTATGGAACAAGCTGCCAGAGGAGGTAGTTAAGGCAGGGACTATCCCAACGTTTAAGAAACAGTTAGACAGGTACATGAATAGGACAGGTTTGGAGGAATATGAACCAAGCGCAGGCAGGTGGGACTAGTGTAGATGGGACATGTTGGCCGGTGTGGGCAAGTTGGGCCAAAGGGCCTGTTTCCACACTGTATCACTCTATGACTCTACGACTCTAACCATTGTGACAATGTGTAACAATTCTGTGGTGCTTTAGAGCAAGACTGATTTGTAAATACCTCAGCAATTCAATCCTGGCTGTCAGTTATATAGAGCAGCATTGATATGTATTACCTCTCTAATCAATTTCCATCGAAGTTAAAGGAACTACAATTCAGAAGCACACCGCAATCCGCAGAAACTGATCTATGCACTGTTTTGCACAATTGCCTCGTATTAATCTCAAGGCACATGTGCAGATCAATTCAACTGATTCCACAGATTTCTCAAGGAAAGCAAACAGTCCGTGAAGAAGAGCTAAACCATTTAAAATAAGAATGAGATTCCCACAAGCCCATAAAGATGCTGACGGATTCATGGATTAAAAACATTCAATGTCTATGGTCTTCCCATCATTACTTTGATGATTCATTGCGCATTTAACCAGACAAATGGCTTGAGATTGAGGTCAACCGCCCTTGCCCCACAAAGAAATTACACTTGCTGTAGCATGCAATGCAAATTGAATAGAATACTATTGACGAGTAAAGGGCCTGTCCCACCAGCATGCGACTCCATGCGGCAAGCGTGACCTAACGTGGTCGCTTGAGCCGCACGTCCTCGCGGGGCCGGTCCCACTTCGATCGCCGGAGCCATATGGAGTTGTGCGGAGCTGGTCCCGACATCGCGCGGGGCTCCGAAAAACTGACACTGTTCAAAGATTCCGTGCGGCAACGGCCTGCCGGCCCGCAGCCGCCACGACGCCGTACGCACCACCTCGACGGGCGTGTGCAGCGTCTCGACGCCATACGCAGCGTCTTGACGCCGTACGTCACGCGCGAACTTCCCGCGGACTTCGCTCGAACTTCACGTCACTCACTCGACCTCCGCGCGACCCCCGCTTCCGATTTAGTCGCGCTCGCCGCATGCGGTCGCATGCTCGTGGGACAGGCCCTTTAGGAGACACACTATTTGCAATACGCGGACCTAATGGGTTAGAATGTGATTTGAGTCAAGGACAAGAGAATATCTTGCTATAGTATCGTTTCTCAACAGGGAACCCTGGAACGCTGGGATTGCTCGAGAGGTCACCTGGGGTTCCGAGAGAAATATTATTATTATTATTATAATATATTTTTTAATTGTCCCGCCACCTCCCCTGACATCAGTCTGACGAAGGGTCTTGACCCGAAACGTCCCCCATTCATTCTCTCCATAGATGCTGCCTCACCTGCTGAGTTACTCCAGCATTTAGTGTCTACCTTTAATCATATGAAAATGCATTTTTGAGTCATTTTTTTGTTTAATTTCATATTCGTACTTTTATTATACACGTACGGCATATTTAGCGACATCATAGTTAGCGACGTCTAAACGGCGCCAGTGTGAAACGGCCTTTAGTGGTCAGTGGACAGGAGCTGTACGTGACGGATTTGTGTATCATCAAGTGACTCACTCGAGTACAGCCGCACGCACGGTCTCCATCCATCCTGCCTGTGCTTCCTGGGGGTACAGTCCCTCATTCACCCATGTTATTTAGTCATTTGTACCCATCATTTAGGGATGTTAAATGAAATTTAATTATGTTTATGCTTATTTTGGTTAGATTATCAAAAGTTATTTAAGTGAGTTTTTGTTGTTTATGAAATGTTTATGTGTGTTGTTTTCTCTCCCTCTCTTTCTCTCTCTCTCTCTCTCCCTCTCTCTCTATCCCTCTCTCTCTCTCTCTCTCTCTCCTCCAAGGTTAGATTTTCTGTTTGCCTTTATTTGCTTCAGTTTTGAACAAACAGTTTGATTTCAGTTGTTTTTGCATTGCCAATAAACTTGAGAAAAACGTAAGTTATTTTTGCTTAAACCAGTTATCAGAAAAATATGTTGTGTTGGCCTTATGAACTTTAAATTTATGAAAGAGAAAGAAAGAGATTAATAAAGATATATAATAATTTTTATGTAGGGGTTCCCTGAGACATGAAAATTATTTCAAGGGTTTTGCAAGGGTAAAAATGTTGATTTATCAAGTCATAGAATCATAGAGTGATACAGTGTGGAAACAGGCCCCTCAGCCCAACTCGCCCACACCAACCAATATGTCCCAGCTACACTAGACCCACCTGCCTGCTTTTGGCCCATATCACTCCAAACCTGTCCTTTCCATGTACCTGTCTAATTGTTTCTTATACATTGCAAAAGTCCCTGCCTCAACTATCTCCTCTGGCAGCTCGTCCAATACACACACCATCCTTTGTGTGAAAAAGTCACCCCCGAATTCCTATTAAATCTTTCTCTCTTTACCATAACCCTATGTCCTCTGGTTCTCAATTCACCTACTCTGGGCAAGAGACTCTGTGCGTCTACCTAATCTATTCCTCTCATGATTTGATACACCTCCATAAGATCACCCCTCATCCTCCTGCACTCCAAGGAATAGAGTCCCAGCCTACTCAACCTCTCCCTAAAGCTCAGCCCCTCAAGTCCTGGCAACACCCTTGTGAATCCTCTCTGTAGCCTTTCCACCTTGACAACATCTTTCCTGTAACATGGTGCCCAGAACTGAACACAATACTCTAAATGCAGCCTCACCAACGACTTATATATCTTAGAAAACTGCAACTTGCAATATTTAAATGTCACTTTGGAAATTGGCAATCAGAAAAAAAGCAGTCTTTGATTTAAAAAAGTGTTTCATGTAGCCTCTCAGCAGTTATAAGAAGCATAGAAACGCAAAAGTGTCTCTTAAGGACACATGGTTACTTTTATGGTGGTTGTGCAGTGATATTGACAAGCGATTGTTGCCATTGATACATATGCAATGTTACTCCAAATAATGTAACAGCCTTCATTCCGTGTTAGTAACTTGCAGCAACAGATAAATACTTACAGATATTAAAAATACCTTTATTTTTTGAAAATTCTGTCTGGAAATTTGTGTAGGATAGTGCTAGTGTACGAGGATGGCTGTTCGGCACAGACTCGGTGGGCTGAAGGGCCTGTTTCCATGCTGCATCTAAATTTAAAAAAAATAGTACATTTCAAAAGTATCTTAATCAATCTAAGTCAATCACAAAAAATGTGACACAAAACTAAATGTATAGGAAGTGTAGGAAGGAACTGCAGATGCTGATTTAAAATCAAAGATAGGCACAAAATGCTGGAGGAACTCAGCAGGTCAGGCACCATCTCTGGAGAATAAATATATGTGATGTTTCGGGTCGAGACCCTTCTTCAGACTGAGATTCAGGGGAGAGGGAAACTAGTGGTAACAAAGGGTTCAGAAGATTGAGGGGGGATCTGATAGAAACTTACAAAATTCTTAAGGGGTTGGACAGGCTAGATGCAGGAAGATTGTTCCCGATGTTGGGGGAAGTCCAGGACAAGGGGTCACAGTTTAAGGATAAGGGGGAAATCTTTTAGGACCGAGATGAGAAAAACATTTTTCACACAGAGAATCTCTGGAATTCTCTGCCACAGAAGGTAGTTGAGGCCAGTTCATTGGCTATATTTAAGAGGGAGTTAGATGTGGCCCTTGTGGCTAAAGGGATCAGGGGGTATGGAGAGAAGGCAGGTACAGGATACTGAGTTGGATGACCAGCCATGATCATATTGAATGGCGGTGCAGGCTCGAAGGGCCGAATGGCCTACTCCTGCACCTATTTTCTATGTTTCTATGTTTCTAAATCAGAGCCAGCACTGATGACCCAGGAAAGGTGGAGCCCACAATGGTCCATTGCTGGCTGTGGAAGAGGTGATAATGAAGGGATATATGGATGCAAACAATGGAACCAGCAGGATGACTAGGGCGGGGGAGGGATGGAGAGAAAGGGAAAGCAAGGGTTACTTGAAGTTAGAGAAATCAAAATTCACACTGCTGGGTTGTAAGCTGCTCAAGCGAAATATAAGGTGCTCGTCCCCCAATTTGTATGTGGCCTCAGCCTGGAAGTGGAGGAGGCCCAGGACTGAAAGGTCAGGGTGGGAATGGGAAAGGGTTTGGCAACCGGGAGATCGCGTAGACCAAGGCCAAGATCTCCCAGTTGCCAAACACCCTTTCCACCAGCTATCTCCCAGCAACACCCTCATAAATATTCTCTGTGAATTGTCCGTAATGAGTAAGACTTCAACTAATGTGCGGGTGATTGTTGGCCAGAGTGGACTTGGTGGGCCGAAGGGCCTGTTTCCACGTTGTATCTCTAAACTAAACTAAGCTGAATTAACTTTTAACACTTCAACCGCAAACTTAATTGTCCCAACATGCATATATATGGATAGGACAGGTATGGAGTGATATGTGTCAAATGCAGGCAGGTCGATGTGGGCGTTGGGCTGAAGGGCCTGCTTCCGTGCTGGATGACTCTATGACTATACCGTAAGTGGTTCTGCCTTCAGTTGTCAAACACCTAACTCTGGAATTTCCTATCTTTGCCATCTCTCCTTCCTTTTCAAGATGCCCCATAAATCATGCCTCTTTGACCAAACACTGTGTGTCTTAATATCCCTCTATGCCCTGTGCCACATATTGGGATTGTAGGAGAGAGACCATGTGTTTACAATACAATACAATACAATACAATACATTTATTTGTCATTTGGACCCCGTTGAGGTCCAAACGAAATGCCGTTTCTGCAGCCAAACATACAAAATAAAAAAGACCCAAGACACAACACAATTTACACAAACATCCTTCACAGCGCATCTTCTCCTCGCTGTGAAGGAAGGCAAAAAAAAAAACATATCTCTCCCCTGCACTCCCCTCTTCCCCCCGCATGTCAGAGTCAAAGACAGAGTCAAAGCCCCCGGCGGGCGATGTTAAATGTCCCGCAGCCATTAAAGCCACGCCGGGTGATGCAAGGCCACGCACCGGGTCTTGGTGTTGGAGCCCCGGCAGGCTCTTGGTGTTGGAGCCCCGGCGGGCGCTCACAAACTCCCGCGGCCATTCCAAGCCGCGCGGGGCGGTGATGTAAGGCCCCGCTCCAGGTAATCTTCAACCCCGCAACTCGGGCGGGAGAAGTCGCCGTTGCGGAAGCCCCGAAAAGCGGTCTCCCAGCAGGGACCCGCGGGCTCCCGGTATCACTGTCCACAGACCTGCGGTAGGAGCTTCCGAATCTCCGGGTGTCAGGTCGCAGCCGAGCGCCACCACAGCTCCACCCGCTCCGGACTCGGCCAGCTCCGTGATGGTGAGTAGATCCGCAGCTCCGCGACTGGAACCCCAGGTCGTTCCTGCTGGAGGCCGCTCCACGTTGCAGCCCCAACGACAACGGAGACCCGACAAAGAAAAGGTCGGGTCTCCCGTGCAGGGGAAAGACCTTAAAGTTCCCCCACCCCCCCACACACACACACACATACCCCGACAAAAAAAACCCAATAAAAACTACATAGAAACAAGACAGAAAACAATAAAAAAGACAGACGGACTGCAGAGGCCGCTGCTGACAAGAGTCGCGCCGCCCACCGTCATTGAGTGATATAGTGTGGAACTAGGCCCTTTGGCCCAACTCGCCCAAACTGGCCTACATGTCCCATCTACACTAGCCCCATGTGCTTGCATTTGGTCCATATCCCTCCAAACCTGTCCTATCCATGTACCTGTCTAATTTTTTTCTTAAACGATTGAAAACACTTATTTTGAAAGCACTCCTATGATGTTTTACCACATCGAAGGTGCTACGTCAATGAAAACTGTTTCATTTTCCAGGCTGTTCGGAGGCCCAGCTGGTATCAGTCAACTGAACCATCCTCTCACCAACCAAAGAGCAGTCCTGACCTACCACTTGGACTATCTTTAATAAGTGATAGGAGTAGAATTAGTCCGTTCAGCCCATCAAGTCTACTCCGCCATTCAATCATGGCTGATCTATCTCTACCTCCTAACCCCATTCCCCTGCCTTCTCCCCATAACATAGAAACATAGAAACATAGAAATTAGGTGCAGGAGTAGGCCATTCGGCCCTTCGAGCCTGCACCGCCATTCAATATGATCATGGCTGATCATCCAACTCAGTATCCCGTACCTGCCTTCTCTCCATACCCTCTGATCCCCTTAGCCACAAGGGCCACATCTAACTCCCTCTTAAATATAGCCAATGAACTGGCCTCGACTACCCTCTGTGGCAGGGAGTTCCAGAGATTCACCACTCTCTGTGTGAAAAAAGTTCTTCTCATCTCAGTTTTAAAGGATTTCCCCCTTATCCTTAAGCTGTGACCCCTTGTCCTGGACTTCCCCAACATCGGGAGCAATCTTCCTGCATCTAGCCTGTCCAACCCCTTAAGAACCTCTGACACCTGTACTATTTAAGAATGTATCTATCTCTGCCTTAAAAATATCCACTGACTTGGCCTCCACAGCCTTTTGTGGCATAGAATTCATCACCCTCTGACTAAAGAAATCTCCCCTCATATCCTTGCTAAAAGAACATCCTTTAATTCTGAGGCTATGACCTCTAGTCTTATCTTTAATTGGATTTAAACTTGCACTGAATGCTATTCCCTTTATCCTGCATCTGTACATTGTGGACGGCTTGATCATAATCATGTATTGTTTTTCCGCTGACTAGACAGCACTGCAATAAAAAAAGCTTTTCACTGTAGAGACAAAGAACAGCAGGGCTGGATCACACCAAAACAGACACAAAGTGCTGGAGTAACTCAGCGGGTCAGGCAGCATCTCTGGAGGATAAGGATGGGTGATGTTTCAGGTCGGTACTCTTCTACAGACTCCTTTCATTGTACCTCGGCAAACTGAAAAGTTACTGCCGTCAAAGGAAAGGACTTTTGCCGACATTGGGATTTTAATCCAAAGCAATGTTAACCTTGGATTGGCAGCATCTCTGAAGAGAAGGAATGGGTGACGTTTCGGGTCGACTGAAGAAGGGTCTCGACCGGAAAAGTCACCCATTCCTTCTCTCCAGAGATGCTGCCTGTCCCACTGAGTTACTCCAGCTTTTTGTGTCTATCTTCGGTTTTAACCAGCACCTGCAGTTCCTTCCTACATACAGGGCCGGTGCTAGGAATTGCGGCGCCCAATTAGAAAACTGATGGCGGGGCCCCTACGCTACAAAAGTAAAAATTTATGTATGTTTATATTTCGTGTAGTATGCTCGTCTTTAACCAAAAAAAACATTAAATGCTTGATATACTAAAATTTTGAAAAACTATATGAAAGTTTTATTTTTTTTAATACAAAGTAAGGCAATTACAGACACAGGTCTTTTAGAAAAAGACTTTTCTGGCTTTTTTATTTGCAAAGTCTCTCAAAATATTTTCAAGGTCAATGGTTTTAGCAATGTCATTTTCTATAGATATCATTGCCAAATTGTTTAGTCTCTCTTGTGAAATTGTTGACCGTAAGTATGTTTTAATCAGTTTTAGTTTTGAAAAACTTCTTTCACCTGATGCGATTGTTACAGGCATTGTTAAGTAAATCCTCAAAGCAATAAAAACATTAGGAAATGCTGTAAATCGATTGTTTACTATCAGGTATTCAAACAGAGCATGAGGCTTAATGATACTGGAGGGAAGAAAAGGTTTCAGAGCTTCAAGTTCTTCAGCCAATAGGCTATGTTTACATTCATTACAAACATTCATTACAAACAGGTGATTCCTAGCCAAACCTACTGCTAGATAAATTTTGAGTCATCTAACGAAACCAAACCAAACCTAACCTGCGATTGCACTTTTCATAATATAACATTAATTTAGACCACATGTCGCGGATCTACTTACCCGGGCGGAATGATTTGGCGGCGCCGGGCTGAAGGATTTGCCGACGGTAATGCGGTGCGTTCCCCAAAAGTAAAAACTCCCCTATATAAGTATCCATGGAACACGAAAAATAATCATTATATTCAGAATCAGCTATTCCACCCACAAGCCATTTTTGATGCATTGTTTACATTCATGACAGCTGATCGTAGGCTAGACATATTTCCATTTCCATGGCTAATTTCGTACTGTTCTTATGTAGTCTTTCTCTATGATATCCCAAACACTCTCTAACACTGTCATATCATTATCATGCACTAAATATATATAAATATCCATGGAACACGATAAATAATCGGTATATTCTGAACCAGCTGATCACTCACCAACCATTATTTCGTCTTCGGAGACGCACAATATTCACACTGTCATATGTCATTTATATGGCTAATTAGCCCACTCTTTCTGTTTCGTTTTTTTCCATACACTAATGTTTTGTAAAATTATGTTGTTACAGCACAATATATCCTTAAATACGTGACAAAACACGATATATCCAAAGAGCAATGATACTCACTTGAAGAAAACAGTCTTTACCATTCAGATAATAGTCTACTTTCCTGTTTTTGCCACCAAAGTGGGTAACCTCACATTTATCCACATTATACTGCATCTGCCATGCATTTGCCCACTCACCCAGCCTATACAAGTCACCTTGTAGCCTCCTAGTTTAGAGGGGTTTAAACGGTTTAGAGATGTTTAGAGGGCTTCAGATGGGTTCAGAAGTGTTCAGGAGTGTTGTAGAGGGAAATAGGGGGGAATAGACGGGATTTAGAGGTGTTCAGAGGGTCCCAGAGGGGTTTAGAGACGTTATAAGCCCCCCGTAAGAAATTGTATTTCTCTGAAATTGAAGATAGACATAAAGCTGGAGTAACTCAGCAGGACAGGCAGTGCAGCGACTCTGGAGAGAAGACCCTTCTTCAGACTGAACTGAACTCTCGTTGGTGAGAGTACTTGTGATTGGCTGAAGAAGGGTCTCGACCAGAAAGGCAACCCTCTCCCCAGAGCCGCTGCCCGTCCCACTGAGCCACCTTCAACTTCAGAGCCAAACAATAAACACAGAGTGCTGGAGGAACTCAGCGGGCCAGGCGAATGCCTCACCCGCTGGGTTTCTCCAGCATTTTTGTCTACCGCTAAACGTCAATGATTCCGGGAATGCTGAGACAGGGTGATAGAGTGGGAGAGCTAGAGAGAGACGAGATGGGGAGCGGGAGAGAGAGCGAGAGAAAGGGAGGGAGGGAATAGAGGGAGGGAGAGAGCAAAACACAGGGAGACACAACGTGGGTCGGTAGGTGAATGACTAACCTGCCCACCAGGAAGAAGCCCCAGGAGGTTTTATTATTTGCCAAAATATATTTTTCAATGTTTCTTGTTTAAAGCCTGCACAATCACCCAAACCACTTATTTATTTATGTCGCAATGTGAGTACAAACTTCCCCAAGCCCTGCCTTGCAATCACAGTGGGCACTGCATTGAGAAATATATTTTGGCAAATATTAAAATCTCCTGATTCTGTCCAACTAACAGCTGACAATTATCCCATTCCTTAGCTTGCATCTGAGTAAAATTTATTTCCAAACGCATTGAGAGTTTACGATTATTTAAATGGTAAATGGAGCTTCAGAAGCGTGTTCATTTTGCATGTTAAAACCCACCTGAGAACAATGGGCGATTTTGCAATTTTACTGAAGGATTTCTAACTTTTAATACTTTTCATCTAACAAATGAATAAAGATAAAAAGTCAATAATGCCTTACTTTTGATGAAATGCAGCGAGCAAACGCGATAATTCCCGATATTTTGAATCTTTAAATCTCCACGGCAAATGTCCGCTATCAACTTCCGCTGTTTTGACACCTTCAGCTCCCTCTTGAATTTACCTTAGTTTCTTTCTTTTTTTTTAACTGTAAATTTAGGTAGCTGTTCCTCATGGTCACCCCGACTGGTACAGTTAATTGCAGCTCAAAAACTGGCCGTTTTCGATGTTTTTAACGGGTGTGAAAGTGTGTGTTTTCCCATTCACTAACATGTACCGGAAGTGACGCTTGTCCCCCAGTTAAAATTTGCGGTCACGTGGGTGCGGATCTACGCTCCAGTGACCTTTCGTGAAATCACCCTATACGTGTTCGTTTAAAAAAATAAATCCGCATGGCGAATTTAAAAAAAAAATCTTTATTTAACAAAGAGAATTCGTATCTCCGTACGAAATACGGAACAGTAGTGCGGGGCCCCCATTAGGCGCGGGGCCCAATTGGGGGCAATCGGTCAAATTGGCTTAAAGCCGGCCCTGCCTACACATAAACCTCGGATTCCTCATATGGAATTTGTAAGCAAGCCTCTAGTTTAAGTAAATCCCTGCCACTCCCTGTTCTCCCCTCTCCCATCGGACAAAAGGTATAGAAGTATGAAAACGCACACCGCCAGATTTAGGGACAGTTTTTTCCCAGCTGTTATCAGGCAACTGAATCATCCTACCTCAACCAGAGAGCAGTGCTGAGCTACTATCGACCTCATTGGTGACCCTTGGACTACCCTTGATCAGACTTTGCTGGCTTTACCTTGCACTAAACGTTATTCCCTTATCATGTATCTACACACTGTAAATGGCTCGATTGTAATCATGTATTGTCTTTCTGCTGAATGGTTAGCGTACAACACAAGCTTTTTGGTACACGCACGATAAACTAAACTGAACTGAACTAAAAGTCAGTGAAACTTAAATGGCCATCACATAGTCATCGTCAAGGGCAAATTGATTTTGCTTGCAGGATTGTATGTGCCAATTGACATTTAGATGCAGACTGTGTTATAACTCATGCACAGTCCCAGCTGATCGATAAATTCTGCCAGCTATGTGCCGACACAGTATCATGAACATTTTAGGTAGACAAAAATGCTGGAGAAACTCAGCGGGTGAGGCAGCATCTATGGAGCGAAGGAAATAGGCAACGTTTCGACACGAAACGTTGCCTATTTCCTTCGCTCCATAGATGCTGCCTCACCCGCTGAGTTTCTCCAGCATTTTTGTCTACCTTCTGATTTTCCAGCATCTGCAGTTCCTTCTTAATCATGAACATTTTAGTTTAGTTTAGAGATACAGCACGGAAACAGGCCCTTCGGCCCACCGAGTCCGCCCGACCAGCGATCCCCGCACATTAACACAACCCTACACACACTAGGGACAAATTTTACATTGATACCAAGCCAATTAAGCTTGGTATTTCTTTGGAGTGTGGGAGGAAACCGAAGATCACGGAGAAAACTCACGCAGGTCACGGGGAAAACGTACAGACAGCACCCGTAGTCAGGATCGAACCTGGGTCTCTGGCACTCTAAGGCAGCATCTCTACCGCTGTGCCACCGTGTCTTGCCGAATGTATTCTGATGAGGTAGGGTGGAGGGTGGTGAGAGGAAGCCATCTGCACAGCAGACATCAGCACAACCAAGTTCAAGTTCATGTTTATTGTCACTTAAGGGCCTGTCCCATGAGCACCTAACGTGGTCGTTTGAGCCGTATGGCCTCGCGGGGCCGGTCCCACTTCGATCGCTGGAGCCATATGGAGTTGTGCGGAGCTGGTCCCGACATTGCGCGGGGCTCCGAAAATCTGACCGTGTTCAAAAATTCCGCGCGGCATCGGCCTGTCGGCCCGCAGCCACCTCGACGCCATACGCACCGTCTCGATGCCGTACGCAGCGTCTTGACGGCGTACACCTAGCACGAACTTCCCACGGACTTCGCTCGAACTTCACGTCAACTCTTTTAAATTCTTTTAAATTCTTTTTAAAACACCTATTTATTTTTACTAATAAGTGTACATATGTGTCAATGGTTGTCGTGTTTGTATTGTTTTTAACCGGAGGAGATGTAATGGAATTTCGTTGCACAGTATTGTGCAATGACAATAAACGTATTCATTCATTCATTCATTCATTCATTCATTCAACTCTAAGGGATCACTCGACCTCCGCGCGGCCCCCGCTTCCGGTTTGGTCGCGCTCGCCGCATGCAGTCGCATGCTCGTGGGACAGGCCCTTTAACCAACTAAGGTACAGTGAAACTTGAGTTACCATACAGCCATACTCAGTGAAAAGAACACAATGCACACATAAAATAAATTTAACATAAACATCCACCACAGTGGAATCAACATTCCTCACGGTGATGGAAGGCAATAAAGTTCAGACATCTTCCTCTTTGTACAGCCGTGATTGGGGCCTTGAACCCCCCGCAGTCGCTGCTGCCGACGGTCCGATATCCAGGCCCTCTTGTCGGGATGATCGAAACTCCAGCTTCGGGACGGATCGCAAGATGGAGCTCCCGAGTCGGCCTCTTCTTACCGGAGACCGCGGGCTTCACGGTGTTAAAATCCACAGGCCCCGCGGTCGGAGCTCTTCTTCTGGCGACCCTCGGCAAAGGGTCCCCAGGCTCCGCGATGGTAAGTCCGCGCCGCGCCTGCGGCTTGAAGCTCAGGGGCCGGTCTCCAGGAAAGGCCGCACCACTCCACGTTGTAGGCCACAGGGGGGGGGGGGAGATGCGACACGGAGAAAAATCACATCTCCGTCGAGGTAGGTGACTGAGAAAAAGTTTCCCCCTATTACCCCCCCCACCCCCCACATAAATTAACCAAGAAACATTGAAACAATCTTTTAGAACATACTTAAAATAATAAAAACTGTAGAAAGGACACACAGACTGTTGGCGAGGCCGCATACACGAGGTGGCGTCACACACCCGAATCGTTTGATTTGGCATTGCAATTAAATGAAAATTGAAATTAATTTCCTGCTCCTTGAAGTTTGTAACCTCACTGAAAATGTCTGACTGTCTGGAGAAAAGGATCAAAGTGTCACCCCAGTCACTCACTCTTCTCTCCTCTCCCATCAGGCGAGAGGTACCGAAGTGTGAAAATGCACACCTGCAGATTCAGGGACAGCTTCTTCCCAGCTGCTATCAGCCAAGTGAACCATCCTATCAACAACTAGAGAGCAGTCCTGAGCAACATAGAAAATAAGTGCAGGAGGAGGCCATTCAGCCCTTCAAGCCAGCACCGCCATTCAATATGATCATGGCTGATTATCCAGAATCAGTACCCCATTCCTGCTTTTTCCCCATATCCCTTGATTCCTTTGGCCCTAAGAGCTAAATCTAACTCTCTCTTGAAAACATCCAGTGAATTGGCCTCCACTGCCTTCTGTGGCAGAGAATTCCAGAGATTTACCACTCTCTGGGTGAAAACGTTTTTCCTCATTTCAGTCCTAAATGTCCCCCCCCCCCCCCCCCCCTTATTCTTAAACCGTGACCCCTGGTTCTGAACTCCCCTTGAACCCTAATTCTTGACGGATTGCTGCAGAGCTGCAATAAAAAGTGAAATCATAGTCGTTTAGAACTGAAACTGGCCATTCAGCCCATCATGTCCATGCTGACCAACAACCCATATATATTTATATACTTATACTATTACTATCACACAGTGACGCAGCTGTAGAATGGCTGCCTCACAGCGCCAGAGACTCTCGTTCAATCCTGGCTATGGGTGCTGTTTGGATAGAGTTTGTATGTTCTCCCTGTGACCGGGTGGGTTTTCTGTGGGTGCTCCGGTTTCCACCCACAATTGGCTACTGTAATTTTAATTTATCCCTAGTGTGTAGGATAGTGGTATTGTATGGGGTGATCGCTGGTTAGTTCGGACTCAGTGGGCCGAAGGGCCTGTTCCCGCATGGTAACTTTTGAGTAAAGTAAATAAAGCAGAAAGTCGATGATCTTTGATCAGAAAAGTCACCAACATCTGTTTCTTTACCACAGATGCTGTCTGATCTGCAGAGTGTTTCCAGCTCTTCCTGTTTTGGTTTCAGAATTCCAGCAACTCTGTCTTGTCTCAGCCCAACATTGCTCTGTACTCTAATCAGGCACAAAATGCTGGAGTAACTCAACGGGTCAGGCAGCATCGCTGGAGATAAGGCAATCGTGACGTTTCGGGCCAAGACCATTCTTCACACTAAGAGTCAGGGGAGAGGGAAGATTCAAGATTCAAGTGAGTTTATTGTCATGTGTCCCAGATAGGACAATGAAATTCTTGTTTTGCTTCAGCACAACAGAATATAGTAGGCATAAATAAATACAGAACAGAACAGATTAGTGTGACCATATACCATTGAATATAATATATACACACATAAATAAACAGATAAAGTGCAATGTTCAGAGTTTTGTTTGAGGAGTTTAATAGCCTGATGTCTGTGGGGAAGCAGCTATTCCTGAACTTGGATGTTGCAGATTTCAGGCTCCTGTACCTTCTTCCTGAAGGCAGCGGGGAGGTGAGTGTGTGGCCAGGATGGTGTGGGTCTTTGATGATTCTGCCAGCCTTTTTGAGGTAACGACTGCGATAGATCCCCTCGATGGTGGGGAGGTCAGAGCCGATGATGGACTGGGCAGTGTTTACTACTTTTTGCAGACGGGAGATATGAAAAGGCTCAGAACAAAGCAGTGCTGGCACCAATGACCAAGGACAGGTTTAGTTTAGTTTAGAGATACAGCGCGGAAACAGGCCCTTCGGCCCACCGAGTCCGCCCGACCAGCGATCCCCTCCCACTAACACTATCCTACACACACTGGGGACAATTTACAATTACACCAAGCCAATTAACCCACAAACCAGTACGTCTTTGGAGTGTGGGAGGAAACCGAAGATCTCGGAGAAAACCCAGGCAGGTCACGGGAAGAACGTGCAAACTCCGTACAGACAAGCACCTGTAGTCAGGATCTGACCCGGGTCTCTGGCGCTGTAAGTGCAGTAAGGCAACAACTCTGTGCCACCGTGGTCCACCAAACTAGAGCACTGTCTGGCTGATTGCCAACCAAATAGCCGTCCTGAACTGGCTCTGATCAATATCAGAATCATACTAACAATGTTAAACCACACCTACAAACAGAAGGTTTGACGTTTAACGTCTGCACAGATGATGGAACTAATCGCCAGTGGGAAAGGCATAATAACCTTCATTTAATGAGCTCTCTTGGGGGGATCTATTAAGCATTTGTATTGATAATGTGGAATGCAAATCTTCATTGATCACCAAGTACTTTGCTCAGAAGATCATCTCAATCTTTTTTACACAGAGTGATGAATCTCTGGAATTCTCTGCCACAGAAGGTAGTTGAGGCCAGTTCATTGGCTATATTTAAGAGGGAGTTAGATGTGGCCCTTGTGGCTAAAGGTATCAGGGGATATGGAGAGAGGGCAGGTATGGGATACTGAGTTGGATGATCAGCCATGATCATATTGAATGGCGGTGCAGGCTCGAAGGGCCAAATGGCCTACTCCTGCACCTATTTTCTATGTTTCTATGTTTGCCTTATACAATAATATATCATGATAGACACAAAATGCTGGAGTAACTCAGTGGGACAGGCAGCACCTCTGGATAGAAGGAATGGGTGACGTTTCGGGTCGAGACCTTTCTTCAGACATAGATTCAGGGTAGAGAGAGAATCTAGAGGTTCTATCTGTTCCTGCCACCTGCCCCGCTGAGTGACTCCAGCATTTTGTGTCTACCTTCGGTTTAAACCAGCATCTGCAGTTCCTTCCCCCAATTAGCAAAGTGTACAGAATTAGTCCATAGCATGCAAGAGGCACCATGTTATACACCGGGAATTTAAACCCACAGGAAGGTTTTAGGAGGTCAGGGTTACTAGGCTATCATAAATAGCGGCACGGTGGCGCAGCGGTAGAGTTACTGCCGTACAGCACCAGAGATCCGGGTTCTATCCTGGCTGGGTGCTTGCCCGTAGGGAGTTTGTACGTTCTTCCCCGTGCCCTGCCGTGGGTTTAACATAGAAACATATAAAATAGGTGCAGGAGTAGGCCATTTGGCCCTTCGAGCCTGCACCGCCATTCGATATGATCATGGCAGATCATCCAACTCAGTATCCCATCCCTGCCTTCTCTCCACTATGGGAACTTCACTCGCCCCCCTGCAGGAACTATACATCAGGAGGTGCAACTCCAGAGCCAACAATATCATGAGAGACCCCTTCCACCCCTGCAACGGACTGTTCCAGCTGCTACGGTCAGGCAAACGCCTCCGTTGCCATGCGGTGAGAACGGAGAGGTTGAGAAGGAGTTTCTTCCCAGAGGCCATTCGGACTGTAAACGCCTATCTCACCAGGGACTAACTCTACTGAACGTTTTTCCTTCCATTATTTATTATGTAAAAGAATATGTGTGTTATGATTGTGTTTATAGTTTGTTTGGTTGTTTGTCTTTTTGCACAAAAGTCCGCGAGCATTGCCACTTTCATTTCACTGCACATCTCGTATGTGTATGTGACAAATAAACTTGACTTGACTTGACTTGACTTGACTTTCCATACCCCCTGATCCCTTTAGCCACAAGGGCCACATCTAACTCCCTCTTAAATATAGCCAATGAACTGGCCTCAACTACCTTCTGTGGCAGTTTACTCCGAGATCTTCGGTTTCCATGTTTCAAGTCGATGCAGTTGTATAGGACATTTGGAGTATTGCATGCAGTAAAGGTCAGCCCATTCCAAGAAGGTTGTGGAGGCCTTGGCAAAGAAGTTTTACCAGAATAATGCCTGGATTTGGGGGGAGTTAGCTACAGTGAGAATTTGGACAGACTTGAATTGTTTCCTCTACAATGTCAGAAATTCAGGGGAAACCCGATAGAAGTAGACTGGGGTGGCGCTAGTGGCACAGGGGTAGAGTTGCTGCCTTACAGCGTTTGCAGTGCCAGAAACCCGGGTTTGATCCTTACTACGGGTGCTGTCTGTACGGAGTTTGTACACTCTCCCTGTGACTGCGTGAGTTTTCTCCAGGTGCTCCGTTTCCTCCCACACCCCAATGATGTACAAAAGTGGTTTGTAGGTCAATTGGCTTCAGTAAAATGGTATATTGTCCCCAGTGTGTAGGGTAGTACTACTGTACGGGGCTAATTGCTGGTCGCCACAGATTCGGTGGGCCGAAGGGCCTGTTTCCACGCTGTATCTCTAAAGTCTAAAGGATGGGCGTGTGGATATGCAGGAAATGGAGGTGTATGGATTTTGTGCAGATAGATAGGAGTTGCTGTTGACATCATGTTGGGCACAGACGTTGTGGGCCGAAGGGCCTGTTCTTCTGCTGTACCGTTCTATGTTCTACACTCTGTATCGGCAGGGATATTCAGTTGCAGTGACAGAGCGACCTAGTTTAAAGGAAAGAAATGACTGGAAGAATTTTACCCCTAAGGAATCAATCACTGAACGTGGACAAATTAAGCTGACAGGTTCACACTAGTATTAATCTGATGAGTACATGTTCCTATGCAAATACAGTGGCTTGCAAAAGTATTCATACCCCTTGTCACGTAACAACCACAAACGTAAATGTATTTTATTGGGATTTTATGAGATAGACCAACACAAAGTGGTGCATAATTGTGAAGTGGAAGGAAAATGATACATGGTTTTCACATTTTTTTACAAATAAAAAACTGAAAAGTGTGGCGTGCAAAAGTATTCAGCCCCCCTGAGTCAATACTTTGTAGAACCACCTTTCGCTGCAATTACAGCTGCAAGTCTTTTGGGGTATGTCTCTACCAGCTTTGCACATCTAGAGACTGAAATGTTTATCCATTCTTCTTTGCAAAATAGCTCAAGCTCAGTCAGATTGGATGGAGAGCGTCTGTGAACAGCAATTTTCAAGTCTTGCCAGAGATTCTCAATTGGATTTAAGTCTGGACTTTGACTGGGCCATTCTAACACATGAATATGCTTTGATCTAAACCATTCCATTGTAGCTCTGGCTGTATGTTTAGGCTCGTTGTCCTGCTGGAAGGTGGACCTCCGCCCCAGTCTCAAGTCTTTTGCAGAGCCTAACAGGTTTTCTTCCAAGATTGCCCTGTATTTGGCTCCATCCATCTTCCCATCAACTCTGACCAGCTTCCCTGTCCCTGCTGAAGAAAAGCATCCCCACAGCATGATGCTGCCACCACCATGTTTCACAGTGGGGATGGTGTGTTCAGGGTGATGTGCAATGTTAGTTTTCCGCCACACATAGCGTTTTGCATTTAGGCCAAACACTTCAATTTTGGTCTAATCTGACCAGAGCACCTTCCTCCACATGTTTGCTGTGTCCCCCACATGGCTTGTGGCAAACTGCAAACGGGACTTCTTATGGCTTTTTTCAACAATGGCTTTCTTCTTGCCACTCTTCCATAAAGGCCCGAGTTGTGGAGTGCACGACTAATAGTTGTCCTGTGGACAGATTCTCCCACCTGAGCTGTGGATCTCTGCAGCTCCTCCAGAGTTACCATGGGCCTCTTGGCTGCTTCTCTGATCAATACTCTCCTTGCCCAGCCTGTCAGTTTAGGTGGACGGCCATGTCTTGGTAGATTTGCAGTTGTGCCATACTCTTTCCATTTTCGGATGATGGATTGAACAGTGCTCCGTGAGATGTTCAAAGCTTGGGATATTTTTTTATAACCTAACCCTGCTTTAAACTTCTCCACAACTTTATCCCTGACCTGTCTGGTGTGTTTCTTGGGCTTCATGATGCTGTTTGTTCACTAATGTTCTCTAACAAACCTCTGAGGCCTTCACAGAACAGCTGTATTTATACTGAGATTAGATTACATACAAGTGGACTCTATTTACTAATTAGGTGACTTCTGAAGGCAATTGGTTGCACTGGATTTTATTTAGGGGTATCAGAGTAAAGGGGGCTGAATACTTTTGCACGCCACACTTTTCAGTTTTTTATTTGTAAAAAAATTTGAAAACCATGTATCATTTTCCTTCCACTTCACAGTTATGCGCCACTTTGTGTTGGTCTATCACATAAAATCCCAATAAAATACATTTACGTTTGTGGTTGTAACGTGACAAAATGTGGAAAAGTTCAAGGGGTATGAATACTTTTGCAAGCCACTGTATGTGAGAACAGGAGATCACGGTTCCTTGTTAAAGTCCGATGGGAAGAAAGCGTGGGGCACCTGGTCACGGAAGGAAACTGGAGCGTCACGGTGGCGCAGCGGTAGAGTTGCTGCCTTACAGCACCAGAGACCCGGGTTAGATATGGTGGTAAAGATGGCGTATGGTGCGCTGGCCTTTATTGCAAGGGGCATCAAGTGCAAGAATCAGGAAGTCATGATGCAGCTATATAAGTCATTGCAGAGGCTGCATTTGGAGCGATGTGTGTGGTTCCAGTTGCTCCATTAAAAACATCCTCGATGGGGGCGCCGTCGAGTATGGCTGCCCTGCCTGCAGCTGTTTGTCCTTTCACCCTTTTTTTAAATTTTAGTGTGTTAAAAGTTTTTGTTTTGGAGGTCAAGTCTTTTATGTGGCGGGTGGGGGGGGGGGGGGGAAGGGGGAAACTGTATTTCTCAGTCCCTACCTGGTCGGAGATGTGTCTTTCCTCCGAGCCGCATCTTCGCCCCTTCCTCGCGGCCTACCAACGGGACTGGAGCGGCGTTTCCTGCCGGGACCGGCCAGGACTTCAGCTTCGGCGGCGGCGCAGCGCCGAAGCACCATCGAGGAGCGAGCGATGCCTTACCCGGGTCGCCGTGTGGTAAGCTCCGGCGTGCTGAGACCGCCAACTCGAACATCGCGGAGCTATGGCTGCAGAGTGTCCAGCTGCGGGTGGCGCTGAGTCTGCGGAGCCTGGGATCTTTCGCCGAGATCACCAGTGTTGGAGCTCGGACCAGTGTGGCCTGTGGAATTCGGGAGCCGCAGTCCCCGGGGAGGAAGCGGCCGTTCCAGACACTCCAAGCCGCTGAGAGTGTTCTCCCGACACCGGAGTTCCATCATCCGGTGAGAGGGCCTGAAACATCGGGCCGCCGTCGCGGCGACTGCGGAGGCTTCAATAGGCCCGACCATGGGTGAACAAGAGGAAGAGGACTGGACTTCGCTGCCTTCCCTCACAGTGGGAACCATTGTGGGGGGATGGTTTTATTTTTGGTGTTAAATTCTTTAATGTTGTGTCTATTTTTATTGGTGTGCTGCATTGGCAACTCAAATTTCACTGCACCAATTGGTGTACGTGACAATAAATGTCCTTTGTCCTTTGTCCTTTGTCCATTACGGGAAGGCTGTGGAGGCTTTGGAAAGTGTGCAGAGGAGGTTTACCAGAATGCTGGCAAAAAAAAGGGTGGAGTAACTCAACGGGCAGGCAGCATCTCTGGAGAAAAGGAATAGGTGATGTTTCGGGTCGACACCTTTCGTCAGACTGATAGTCGGGGGCGAAGGAAACGAGAGATCTAGGACCAACGAATGGAAGATATGCAATAACTAACAATAATCTAGGAAAGGTGGAGCCCACAACGGTGCATTGTTGGCTGTGGGGTAGGTGATAACGAGTTGAACAGACACTGAAACTCAACAGGATGTCAGCGAAACAAGTACGACGTCTAGGGTGGGGGAGGGACGGAGTGGGAGGAGATGCAAGGGTTTACTTGGAGTTGGGAGAAATCGACATTCATACCGCCGTGCTTTAAACTGCCCAAGCGAAATATGAGGTGCTGTTCCTGCAAATTTAAATCTGGCAACACTCTGACTTATTTAAAGATAAGGGGGAAGTCTTTTAGGACCGAGATGAGAAAAACATTTTTCACACAGAGAGTGGTGAATCTCTGGGATTCTCTGCCACAGAAGGTAGTTGAAGCCAGTTCATTGGCTATATTTAAGAGGGAGTTAGATGTGGCCCTTGTGGCTAAAGGGATCAGGGGGTATGGAGAGAAGGCAGGTACGGGATACTGAGTTGGATGATCAGCCATGATCATATTGAATGGCGGTGCAGGCTCGAAGGGTCGAATGGCTTCTACTCTTGCACCTATTTTCTATGTTTCTAATTACCAGAATGTTGCCTGGACAAGAGGGTATCAGCAATAAGAAGAGGTTGGATAAACTTGGGTTGTTTTCCCTGGATCGTCAGAGGCTGAGGTGAAACTTGTCAGACGAATATGAGATTATGAGAGGCATCGAGAAGGTAGACAGTCAGAACCTTTTTTTCCCAGGGTGAAAACGCCCAACACTAAAAGGCATAGCTGTAAGGTGAGAGGGAAAATGTTCACTGGAGCAAGTTTTTTACACAGAGAGTGGTCGGGGCCTGCAACGCATTGTCAGGGGTAGTGGCGGAGGCAGATATGATAGTGGCATTAAGAGGCTTTTAGATAGGGCAGGGAATATAGAGGGATATGGATCATGCACAGTCAGATCAGATCAGTTCAACTTGGCATCAATGTTCGGCACAGGCATTGTGGGCCGAAGGGCCCGTTCTTGTGCTGTTCTGTTCTATGTGTAGGAAGGAACTGCAGGTGCTGGTTTAGACCAAAGATAAGACACAAAAAGCTGGAGTAACTCAGCGGGACAGGCAGCATCTCTGGAGAGAAGCAGTGGGTGACGTTTCAGGTCGAGACCCTGCTTCAGGCAAGAAGTGTCTCGACCCGAAACGTCACCCATTTCTTCCCTCCAGAGATGCTGCCTGTCTCGCTGAGTTACTCCAGCTTTTTGTGTCTACCTTCTGTAATGTTTATATTCAGGAAAAGAAAGAGTTAAAAGCTCTGCGTAAAATTGCTGCATAGATGACATTCTGCTCCAATGTTTATATATAAACAGCGCAAGAGAAGGAAAGGAAAATCACAGTGCAATTATTTTTCACTTCACAACAACCATTCAATGGAACATTATATGCCATGAAATTATCTTCTCCGCTCTGGGGCAAAATGGAACAGAGCGCGGCATTCACATATTTTGAAAATGTAAAATGGTTCTTCCATTTGAAGACGTTTCGCTCCTGTGACTTGTCACAGTGTTTACATATTGATGATTAATGTGCAAGGCTTCTTCACACTGAGGATCAGTCTGATTTGTGTCCGTGCCCTTACTTAGGCCACTATCTGGGTCACCCCGTAAAGTTTGGCCGAATGAGAAACAGTTTTCGAACAAGAAAACACTCATCCAAGTGATGGACTTCATTGGACTTCATCCAAGTCTGATGAAGGGTTTCGGCCCGAAACGTCGCCTATTTCCTTCGCTCCATAGATGCTGCTGCACCCGCTGAGTTTCTCCAGCAATTTTGTGTACCTTCGATCTTCCAGCATCTGCAGTTCCTTCTTGAACACTCATCCAAGTGAGCTGCTTTGAGTTTAGTTTTCAGATACAGTGCGGAAATAGGCCCTTTGGCCCACCGGGTCCGCACCGACCAGCGATCCCCGCACACTAACACTGTCCTACACACACTCAGGACAATGTTTACATTTACCGAGCCAATTAACCTACATAACTGTGCGGCTTAGGACAACGGGAGGAAACCGAAGATCTCGGAGAAAACCCACACAGATCACGGGGAGAACATGCAAACTCCGTACAGACAAGCCAATAAACCTACAAACCTGTACAACTTTGGAGTGGGGGAGGAACCCGAAGATCTCCGAGTGCTCTGGTTCCCTCCCACACTCCAGAGACGTACAGGTCTCGTCTTGACTGTTTTGTGTGGGGGGTGGTGTGGGGGAGTGAGGGGGATACCGTTTTGGTCGCCTCCTCCACGGAGAGGCGACTTTTTCCAGGTCGCCTCTCCCGTGGCCTAACATCGAGGATCAGGCGGCCTTTCCTGGAGACGCGCCTGGGACTTCAGCGGCGGGCGCAACGCGGACTCTCGGCATGGAGCGGGTGAGCCCTCGCTGGGGCTCGCCAGAGGGGAGCGCTCAGATCGCTGGCCCGCGGCAGCCGGCAGCCTGAAGCCGCGGTCTGCAGAGCTCCAGCTGGTGCAGCGTCTGCAGCCTGGGATCCCTCGTTGGGGACCCGGGAGAAAAAGAAGCCATCACTGCCGGCCCGCAGCCAACTTCTACCGCGGGTCCGGCATGGACTTACCATCACCCCTGGAGGGGAGCTTCGACCGCTGGCCCTGCGGTCTGCGGTGCTTCTGGCTGCGGCGCGGCGGGGACTTTAAATCTTCGACCGCGGCCTGCGGCCTACACCAATCTCCGGTGGGGAAGAGCCGACTCTGGACTTACCTGGATTTTTACCTGTCTGCACATCTGGACGCCCGCAGCAACGGCTGCGGAGGGTTGAGGTCCCGACCACGGGGGAAAATGGAGGAGGACTGGCCAAATGTTGTGCCTTCCACCACAGTGATGAATGCTGTGGTGGATGTTTGTGTTAACTTTTTAGTGTGTTTTTCATTGTATCGCTGCTGACAAATTCATTTCACTTGCACTTTATGTGCAATGTGACGAATAAACCGTATTGTATTGTATTGTATTGTTTGTGGGCTAATTGGCTTTGGTAAAAATTGTAAATCGTCCCTTGTGTGTGCAGGATAGTGTTAGTGTACGGGGGTCCTCACTGCTCGGCGCAGGCTCGGTGGGCCAAGGGCCTGTTTCCACACTGTATGTTGTCGACCTCCCCGTGGTGAACCCTGTCACCTCACCTCAGCCAGGCGAACGACAGCTAACAGCGACAGCAGCAGAAATAACAACAAACAAACAAACAACAACAGCCCTCGACTACAGCTCATTGAACTGGCTACAGCGCCTGGAAGGCATTAAGCAAGTAAGTAAGTAAGTAAGTAAGTTTATTGGCCAAGTATTCACATACAAGGAATTTGCCTTGGTGCTCCGCCCACAAGTAACAACATGACATACTGTGACAGTTACGAATGACTCAGAAAACACTAAGCATTAATAATAATAAAACATTAATGATAAAACACCATTGATCAAGCATGTGAACCAACAAAATACCAGATCAAAGGGAGGCTACAGATTTTTGGCTGTTGAGTAGAGCAACTACTCGTGGATAAAAACTGTTTTTTATGTCTGGCTGTGGCAGCTTTGACAATCCGGAGTCGCCTTCCAGAGGGAAGTGATTCAAAGAGTTTGTGGCCAGGGTGAGAGGGGTCAGAGATGATCTTACCCGCTCGCTTCCTGGCCCTTGCAGTGTACAGTTCATCAATGGAGGGAAGGTTGCAGCCAACAACGTTCTCTGCTGATTGGACGATTCGCTGCAGCCTCCAGGTGTCGTGCTTGGTGGCTGAGCCAAACCGGACCATGATGGAGAAGGTGAGGACAGACTCTACGATGGCCGTGTAGAATTGGACCATACATAACGTCTGCAGCCTCAAACGCAAGAAGAAGAAGAAGGTCTCTAATGTCACCTACCCATGTCCTTCAGAGATGTTGCTTGTCCCGCCGAGTCCCTCTATGCAAGATCCCATCATCTGCTCTACCTTCTGCCTCCAATCGCGGGGAGAACATGCAAACTCCACAGAGACAGCACCAGAGGTCGGGACTAAACATGACTGTTGGAGCTCTGAAACAGCAGGTCTGTTAAGTTTCTCACCATGATCAGAAATACTCCAGGGAACCACTGTGGTGATGGTTTGTCAAGTTAAACTTGGTATGTTGCTCTTGTTTTAAAAAAATTGGAAAGATTTTGTATTCAGCAAAGTGTGTTCGTTTTTCTTCATCTATCAGGACGTCTGACTATCATCATTTTGCTTCTGACAAGTCTTTCCAACATCATCATTTCCCAAGAGAGAGACGAGAGCTGCTATTTGGGATGAAAGCCATGGATTTTGAAACATTGTTCTCCTCAGGAGTCTAGTGCCGGAATTATTAGTTTAGTTTAGTTTAGAAGAACATCGCCTCTAAACAGGCCCTTCGGCCCACCGAGTCCACGCCAACCAGCGATCTCCGCACACTAACGCAATCCTACACACACTAGGGGCAATTTACGTTTAAATTCCAAGCCAATTAACCTACAAACCTGTACGTCTTTGGAGTGTGGGAGGAAACCGGAGAACCTGGAGAAAACCCACGCAGGTCATTGGGAGAACGTACAAACTCCGTGCAGACAGCGCCCGTAGTCAGGATTGAACCCTGGTCTCTGGCGTTGTAAGGCAGCAACACCGCTGCACCACCCTTTGTTAGCAAGACCTGAGACGTCACCCATTCCTTCTCCCCAGAGATGCCGCCTGCCCCGCTGAGTTACTCCTGCATTTTGTGTCTGTCTTCGGTGTAAACCAGCATCTGCAGTTCCTTCCCACACACAAAAATTTGCAAACAGGTCTGATTCCAAAACCACTCTGCTTCTCTGTGCTGGCTATTCCACAAATGGTTGTGGAAGCATTTAAATCCCTGCATTATCATCTACGGTTTTAATACAGACAGTAAAAACAAATAGAATAACCTTCCATTAAAAATAATACTCAGTCATTCATATTCAAATAGCGTTTATTTGCTGCGTCCATTGTGCCATCGTGCTTAGATCCACTGCCACTGAACCATGCACCACAATGTCTATTAGTACAAATGGGCCATCTCACACACATACTGAAAGGAAAGCTGTGCTTGTGGTTCAATTGAACTATTGCATCTAGGCCAAGACAAGCCATCTGGTAGTACTGGAAAATTGCCAGTAGTGGAGGTCCATCCAGCGCGGCCTTGTTGGTTTCGGAAGCCGCGGTCTCGAGTAAGGAGGCGGCCGTTCCAGGTGTCCCATGCCGCTGAGAGGATTCTCCCGACGCCGGAGCACCATCACCCGGCGAGAACGGCCTGGAACATCGGGCCTCCGTAGTGGCGACTGCGGAGGCCTCAATAGGCCTGACTATGGGTGGACATGGGGATGGGGACTGGACTTAGTGCCTTCCCTCATAATGGAAACCATTGTGGGGGGATGTTTTTTATGTTAAAGTTCTTTATTATTGTCATGTTTGTATTCTTTTTTATGTGCTGCATTGCAACAAGAATTTCACTCCACCAATTGGTGTAGGTGACTAATAAATAAACATTTGAACCTTTGAACCTTTGAGGAAACCATCTCAAACAACTGCTCAAACTGTAAGTAGGGTAATTTCAACAGAGAAAACACAGTGTCATTGAATCATGGAGTGCAGAAACAGGCCCTTCAGCCCAACTCTTCCATGCAAGCAAACTTTGAATGAATGAATGATGCTTTATTATCACATGTGACTTGTGGCAGTGAGATAGGATCTGACATGGACAACACACACTGCCACACTGGTGAAAAAGGCAAGGCAGCGCCTTTACCACCTCAGGCAGCTGAGGAAATTCAGAGTCTCTCTGAGGATCCTCCAGTCCCTCTACTCTGGGGCTGTAGAAAGCATCCTGATCGGAAACATCTCGATGTGGTTTGGCAACAGCTCTGCCCAGGACAGGAAGGCTCTGCAGAGAGTAGTGCGTTCGGCCGAACGCATCACGGGAACTACACTCGCCCCCCCTGCAGGACCTATACACCAGGGGGTGCAGATCCAGAGCCAGCAAGATCATGAAGGACTCCTACCACCCCAGCAACGGACTGTTCCAGCTGCTACGGTCAGGCAAACGCCTCCGCTGTCACGCTGCGAAAACAGAGAGGATGAGACGGAGTTTCTTCCCACAGGCCGTCAGGACTGTAAACTCTGATCTCACTGGGGAGTAATTACTGTTGTGTCTTTTTATTTAATGTAAATACTGGTTCTGTTCTGTTGTTCTGTTGTATTTGCACAATCCGCAGGCATTGCCACTTTCATTTCACTGTACATCTTGTATGTGTATGTGACAAATAACCTTGACTTGACTTGATATTTTGTTTTGCGTACCCACGGTATGCGAAGTGTGGCCACATAAAGGGCACCGACAAAGTTACAAAGTATCCCATTCAGCCCCCGATGGTTCCGCTTCGTTCTCGGCTCCCCCCCCCCCACCCCCATGCCGGGTCCCCCTTGGTTCTCAGTCGGCGCGTTCAAACTCCGTCACCCACCCACTTTTATACAGACAGGACTTAAAACAACACCGTATGTAGGAAGGAACTGCAGCTGCTGGCTTAAAACTACGATAGACACAAAAAGCTGGAGTAACTCAGCAGGTCGTAGAGTCATAGACAATACAATCAATACAATACAATCAGTTTTATTCGTCACATTGCACATAAAGTGCAAGTGAAATGAATTTGCCAGCAGCGGTACAATGAAAAAGAACACACAAAAACACACTAAAAACACATAGAGTGATACAGTGTGGAAACAGGCCCTCCGGCCCAACTTGCCCACACCGGCCAACATGTCCCAGCTACACTAGTCCCACCTGCCCGCGTTTGGTCCCTATCACTCCAAACCTGTCCTATCCATGTACCTGTCTAACTCTTTCTTAAATGTTGGGATAGTCCCTGCCTCAACTACCTCCTGTGGCAGCTCGTTCCATACACCCACCACCCTTTGTGTGAAAAAGTTACCCCTCAGATTCATAGTAAATCATTTCTCCTTCACCTTAAACCCACGTCCTCTGGTCCTCGAATCCCCTACTCTGGGCAAGAGATTTTGTGCGTCTACCTGATCTACTCCTCTCATGATATTGTACACCTCTATAAGATCACCCCTCATCCTCCTACGCTCCAAGGAGTAGAGTCCCAACCTGCTCAACATCTCCCTATAGCTCAGACCCTCGAGTCCTAACAATAACTTCATAAATCTACTCTGTCCCCGTTCCAACTTGACAACATCTATCCTATAACATGATGCCCAGAACTGAACACAATACTCTAAATGCGGCCTCACCTATGTCCTGTTTTCTTCCTCATGCTCCAGCTCCCTCAATATCTGTCTGGAGTGGATGCCTCAAGGAATTTTGTGCAAATGTTCCAGGAACAATTACCTGGGACAGGTTCATGGATAGGAAGGGTCTGGAGGGATAGTGATCAAATGAGACCAGCTCAGATGAGGCGTCTTGGTCGGCATGAACAGGTTGGGCCAGATACCTTGTTTCCGTGCTGTTTGACTCTAGGACTCCTTGACCTCAACAAATGGAGATTTAGTTTGATTGAATTAATTGAAAGATACAGCATGAAAACAGGTCCCACGGCCCACCGGGTCCACGCCACCCATCGATCACCCGTTCACACTAGTTCTATGTTGCCCCATTTTCCCATCCACCCCTGACACACTAGCGGGCAATTTACGGAGGCTAATTAACCAACAAACCCGCATGTTCTTCTGCAGTTGTATAGGGCTCTGGTGAGGCCGCATCTGGAGTACTGTGTACATTTTTGGTCCCCTAATTTGAGGAAGGACATCCTTGTGATTGAGGCAGTGCAGCGCAGGTTCACGAGATTGATCCCTGGGATGGCGGGACTGTCATATGAGGAAAGATTGAAAAGACTGGGCTTGTATTCACTGGAGTTTAGAAGGATGAGGGGGTATCTTATAGAAACATATAAAATTATAAAAGGACTGGACAAGCTAGATGCAGGAAAATTGTTCCCAATGTTGGGAGAGACCAGAACCAGGGGCCACAGTCTTCGAATAAAGGGGAGGTCATTTAAGACTGAGGTGTGAAAAAAACCCAGAGAGTTGTGAATTTATGGAATTCCCTGCCACAGAGGGCAGTGGAGGCCAAGTCACTGGATGGATTTAAGAGAGAGTTACATAGAGCTCTAGGGGCTAGTGGAGTCAAGGGATATGGGGAGAAGGCAGGCACGGGTTATTGATAGGGGACGATCAGCCATGATCACAATGAATGGCGGTGCTGACTCGAAGGGCCAAATGGCCTCCTCCTGCACCTATTTTCTATGTTTCTATGTTTCTATGTTTCTAAAAGGCTTCACCCATCTCAAGTAATGCAGGATAGCATTAATCTTTTTATTTGCTACAATGTTGTACACCGCCACATTTCACATCGGGACACGAAGTACTAAATCCTTAATCTTGCTTGGGGCTTATTAATTTTGTATTAATTTTCTCTATTCATGTCAAATTCTAAATTGGATGCTTTCCTCCTTGATGAAAGTATGCCAGCAAGTGTTGTACTGCAGTGCCAGGAAGGTGGTTTTCAATGTGAAAGGTGCCACAAGACTTACAATTAGATGGCCTGCTGCAAGACTTCAGCATATTTAGTTCAGTTTCCTTCAGAGATACAGTGGAAACAGGCCCTTCGGCCCACCCGAGTCCATGCTGACCAAACACTGATTCTATCCTACACGTTACAGAAGCCAATTAACCTGCAAACCTGCACGTCTTTGGAGTGCGGGAGGGAACCGGAGCATCGGGAGGAAGCCCACGCCGTCACGGGGAGAACGCGCAAACTCCGCGCAGGCAGCACCCTTAGTCAGGATCGAACCCGGTTCTCTGGCGCTGTAAGGCAGAAACTACCATTGTGACAATGTGCCGGCCAGGAGTGTGAAAGACTGTGAAAGATTTCAGAAATCTCAAAGAATCGCTTTTGAATCTGAGAGGGGCAAGGTTTAAAGGAGATGTGCAGGGCATGTTTTTTACCGAGATGACAGTGGGTGCTGTGGAATGTGCTGCCAGGGGGTGTGTTTAGATTACTTGAGAGATACAGCAAGGAAACAGGCCTTTCAGTCCACCGAGTCAATGCCCACCGTAGATCGTCTGTTCACACAGGTTCCCTGGTATCCCACTTCCTCATCCACTCTTGTTATTGAGGGAGTGCATCGTAGGTTTACAAGGTTAATTCCCGGGATGGTGGGACTGTCATATACTGAGAGAATGGAGCAGCTGGGCTTGTACACTCGGGAGTTTAGAAGGATGAGAGGGCTTCTCATTGAAGCATATAAGATAGTTAAGTGTTTGGACACGCTAGAGGCAGGAACCATGTTTCCGATGTTGGGGGAGTCCAGAACCAGGGGCCACACTTTAAGAATAAGGAGTAAGCCATTTAGAACGGAGACGAGGAAACACTTTTTCCCACAGAGAGTGGTGAGTCTGTGGAATTCTCTGCCTCAGAGGGTGGTGGAGGTAGGGTCTCTGGATGCTTTCAAGAGGCCCTTCGAGCCTGCACCGCCATTCAATATGATCATGGCTGATCATCCAACTCAGTATCCTGTACCGGCCTTCTCTCCATACCCCCTGATCCCTTTAGCCACAAGGGCCACATCTAACTACCTGTTAAATATAGCCGATGAACTGGCCTCAACTACCTTCTGTGGCAGAGAAGTCCACAGATTTACCACTCTCTGTGTAAAAATGATCTTCTCATCTCGGTCCTAAAAGACTTCCCTCTTATCCTTAACCTGTGACCTAGTCCTGGTCTTCCCCAACATCGGGAACAATCTTCCTGCATCTAGCCTGTCCAACCCCTTAAGAATTTTGTAAGTTTCTATAAGATCCCCCCTCAATCTTCTAAATTCTAGCGAGTACAAGCCGAGTCTATCCAGTCTTTCTTCATATGAAAGTCCTGCCATCCCAGGAATCAGTCTGGTGAACCTTCTCTGTACTCCCTCTATGGCAAGAATGTCCTTCCTCAGATTAGGAGACCAAAACTGTACGCAAGACTCCAGGTGTTGTCTCACCAAGACTCTGTACAACTGCAGTAGAACCTCCCTGCTCTTATACTCAAATCCATTTGCAATGAATGCTAACATACCATTTGCTTTCTTCACTGCCTGCTGCACCTGCATGCCTACTTTTAATGACTGGTGTACCATGACACCCAGGTCTCTTTGCATCTCCCCTTTTCCTAATCGGCCACCATTCAAATAAAAGTCTACTTTCCTGTTTTTGCCACCAAAGTGGATAACCTCACATTTATCCACATTATACTGCATCTGCCATGCATTTACCCACTCAGCCAACCTATCCAAGTCACCTTGCAGCCTCCTAGCATCGTCCTCACAGCTAACACTGCCCCCCAGCTTCGTGTCATCTGCAAACTTGGAGATGTTGCATTCAATTCCCTCATCCAGATCATTACTATATATTGTAAATAGCTGGGGTCCCAGCACTGAGCCTTGCGGTACCCCACTAGTCACTGCCTGCCATTGTGAAAAGGACCCGTTTATTCCTACTCTTTGCTTCCTGTCTGCCAGCCAGTTCTCTATCCACATCAATACTGAACCCCCAATACCGTGTGCTTTAAGTTTGTATACTAATCTCTTATGTGGGACCTTGTCGAAAGCCTTCTGAAAGTCCAGATATAACACATCCACTGGTTCTCCCTTATCCACTCTACTAGTTACATCCTCGAAAAATTCTGTAAGATTCGTCAGACATGATTTACCTTTCATAAATCCATGCTGACTTTGTCCAATGAATTCACCACTTTCCAAATGTGCTGCTATCCCATCTTTAATAACTGACTCCAGAATTTTCCCCACCACCGATGTTAGACTAACTGGTCTGTAATTCCCCGTTTTCTCTCTCCCTCCCTTTTTAAAAAGTGGGGTTACGTTTTCTACCCGCCAATCCTCAGGAACTACTCCAGAATCTAAAGAGTTTTGAAAAATTATCACTAATGCAGCCACTATTTCTGCGGCTACTTCCTTAAGTACTCTGGGATGCAACTTATCTGGCCCTAGGGATTTATCGGCCTTTAATCCATTCAATTTACCTAACACCACTTCCCGGCTAACCTGGATTTCACTCAGTTCCTCCATCTCATTTAACCTCCGGTCCCTTGCTATTCCCGGCAGATTATTTATGTCTTCCTTAGTGAAGACAGAACCAAAGTAGTTATTCAATTGGTCTGCCATGTCCTTGTTCCCCATGATCAATTCACCTGATTCTGACTGCAAGGGACCTACATTTGTTTTAACTAATCTTTTCCTCTTCACATATCTATAAAAACTTTTGCAGTCAGTTTTTATGTTCCCTGCCAGTTTTCTTTCATAATCTATTTTCCCTTTCCTAATTAAGCATTTTGCCCTCCTCTGCTGGACTCTGAATTTCTCCCAGTCCTCTGGTGGGCTGCATGTTCTGGCTAATTTGTACGCTTCATCTTTTGTTTTGATACTATCCCTGATTTCCCTTGTTATCCACGGATGCACTACCTTCCCTGATTTATTCTTTTGCCAAACTGGGATGAACACTTGTTGTAGTTCATCCATGCAGTTTTTTTTTTTTACCGGAGACCGCGGCTTCCAAAGTCCACAGGCTCCGCTGGATGGAGCTCCAACACTGGCGTTACTCGGCAAAAGGTCAACGTTTCCCAGGTTCCGCGATGCTAAAGTCAGCGCCGAACCCGCGGCTAGAAGCTCCGCAGACCACAGCTCCACGATGTTAAAGTCAGCAGGCCCGCGATCGGAGCTCCAACACTGGCTATCCTCGACAAGGACCTGCTGCTGAAGCTCTGGGTCGGTCTCCGGCAGGAAAGTCCGCGCCAATCCAGTTGATAGGCCGCGAGGGGGCGAAGATGCGACACGGAGAAAAAACGCATCTCCGTCCAGGTAAGTGACTGAAAAATGGTTTCCCCCTATTCCCCCCCCCCCACATAAGACATACTGAGAAACATTAAAATATACATTTACACTCACTGAAAATAACAAAAAAAGGTGAAAGGACTGAGGAGCTGCTGGCGAGGCAGCCACTGCGGTGGCGCCACCCGATGGAAGCATCTGTAAACTCCGATTGTAATCGTTCCACTGGCTGGTTAGCATGCAACAAAAGCTCTTCACTGTACCTCGTTGCACATGACAATAAACTAAACTAAACTGAACTGATTATAGTCATTGAGACAGCATTGATTAGTATGGATGTCAGAGGTGATGGGGAGAAGGCAGGAGAATGAGGTTAGGAGGGAGAGGTAGATCAGCCATGATTGAATGGTGGAGTAGACTTTTTTTTTAGAGGTACAGCATGGAAACAGACCCTTCAGCCTACTGTGTCCGCGCTGACCAACGATCCCCGCACATTAACACTATCCTACACACACCAGGGACAATGTACACATACTCCAAGCCAATTAACCTACAAACCTGTACGTCTTTGGAGTGTGGGAGGAAACCGAAGATCTCGAAGAAAACCCATGCAGTCACGGGGAGAACGTACAAACTCCGTACAGACAGCACCTGTACTCGGGATCGAACCCGGGCCTCCGGCGCTGCAAGCGCTGTAAGGCAGCAATTCTACTGCTATGATACCCCGATGATGGGCCGAATGGCCTAATTCTACTACTATTCATTATGACCATATAATGCGTTACTGTTGTACAGACAAGGGTGAGGATGCACTTGAAGATACTGTGCTCAGCTTTGGTCACCCTGCTATAGGAGAGATGCCATTAAGCTGGAACGGGTGCAGGGACGAGTTACAAGGGTTGTAAGTAAAAAACACAGTGGTGTTTATGAGCCAGGGAAGAAGATGCGGATGTTGGCAACTTACCCAATGCTGTTTTGCATTCATTCATGAGATGTGGACACATAGCTGGCAATGCCGCTGTTTAGCATCCATCTGTTTCTCCATCCTCGCTCACTGGATCACTTCAGAAGCATGTCAAAGTCCGACACATTGGTGACTTTGCAAGCTCATATATTACTCTCCTTCGAGTACATAGACATAGACATAGAAAATAGATGCAGGAGGAGGCCATTCGGCCCTTCTAGCCAGCACCGCCATTCATTGTGATCATGGCTGATCGTCCCCAATCAATAACCCGTGCCTGCCTTCTCCCCATATCCCTTGATTCCACTAGCCCCTAGAGCTCTATCTAACTCTCTCTTAAAATCCATGAGTATGAGTTTAGTTTATTTCCTCTTGTTCTGAGGTACAATGGAAAGCTTTTATTTCAGCTTAGAGATACAGCTCGTAAACAGGCCCTTCGGCCCACTGAGGCCGTGCCGACCCAGCGATCCCCACACACTAATGCTAACCTGCACACACTAGGAACAATTTACAATGATACCAAATCCAATTAACCTGCAAACCTGTCCCAGATCACGGAGGAAAAACCCCATGCAGGTCGCGGGGAGAACGTGCATACTCCGTAAAGGCAGCGGCCGTAGTCAGGATCGAGCCCGGGCCTCTGGCACAGTGACGACATGGTGGCGCACTAGTAGAGCTGCTGCCTTACAGCGCCAGAGACCGGGGTCCTGGGTTCGATCCTGACTACGGATGCTGTCTGTGCAGCGTTTGCACAGGTTCTCCCCGTGACCCGTGTGGGTTTTTCCCAGGTGCTCCGGTTTCCTCCCACATTCCAAAGCTGTACAGGTTTGTAGGTTAAATAGCTTGGTAACATTGTAAATTGTCCCTGGTGTGCGTAGAATATTGCTAACGTGCGGGGATCGCTGGTCGGCGCGGACACGGTGGGCCGAAGGGCCTGTTTCTACACTGTATCTCCAAACTAAACTAAACTTTAATGTTAGAGCTGGGATTAATTATAGACACAGAAATTTGATGCATTTGCCAAAATTTGTTTAAAACATTCCTTTTTGCCAAATAATACTATTAACCAAATAAATATCCTTCACCTGATCTATGTGAAGGAGAGGCGGAGGTAATTTCTAATGACAGGGTTGGAAACTGAAGGCGAGAGATCTTACAATCATTGTCTGGCATATATTTTTGAAATGTATTAATTTATTTTTGCTGAATTCACAGAATCAGACAATACAGAAACACACCCCAAGGACACGAAGTGTCAGAGTAAATCAGGCAGCATCTCTGGAGAACACGGGTATGTGACATTTTGGGTCAAGACCCTTCTTGAGACTCGACCCGAAATGTAACCTATCTATGTTCTCCAAGGATGTTGCCTGACCCACTGAGTCACTCCAGCATTTTATATCCATTTGTGTGTTAAACAGCATCTGCAGTTCTTCATTTCTACAGACACAGGCCCTTTAGACCACTGAGTCTATGCCAGCTACCCATTTACATTCATCCTACATTTATCCCATTTTCATTTCATGAATATCCTGGCTGTATTCCTTCCAATTGCCATTTTATTGGAATGAGGGAATGTCCATACACTCAGCATGAGAAGCATTGCATTTGGAGCCACAAGAGACTTCTGATGCTGGAATCTGGAGGAAAAGGTCCATTAATACAGGAATTCATCCACTGGGTCAAGTAGCATCTGTGGAGGGGAAGGTACGGTGGCCATTTTAGGTCAAGATCCTGCATCAGGACTGAGAGTGTAGAGGGAATATCGTCAGTGTAAAGGGGTGAGGAACTCAAAGAACTTCCATCATTCTCTTCATCAGCGAGACCAAGCGCAGGCTCAGCGATCGTTTCGTTCAACACCTCCGCTCAGTCCGTCTTAACCTACCTGACCTCCCGGTTGCTCAGCACTTCAACTCCCCCTCCCATTCCCAATCTGACCTTTCTGTCCTGGGCCTTCTCCATTGACAGAGTGAGGCCCAGCGCAAATTGGAGGAACAGCACCTCATATTTCGCTTGGGTAGTTTACACCCCAGCGGTGTGAACATTGACTTCTCTAACATCAGACAGTCTTTGCTTTCTCTCTCCATCCCCTCCCCATTCCCAGTTCTCCTTCCAGTCCTACAGTCTCCGCCTACATTCAATCTCTGTCCCGCCCCCTCCCCTAATGGCAGTCTGAAGAAGGGTCTCGACCCGAAACGTCACCCATCCCTTCTCTCCAGAGATGCTGCCTGTCCTGCGGAGTTCTCCAGTATTTTGTGTCTCCCATCATGGTGACTTAAGTTTCGACTTTACGCTTTAGAGATACAGCGCGGAAACAGGCCCTTCGGCCTACCGAGTCCATGCCGACCAGTGATCACCCCGCACACTAGCACTATCCCACACGCTAGCAACAATTTGCAATTTTACCGAAGCCAATTAACCGACAAACCTAGATGAGAAGAATGTCTTCAAAGTGGGCAATGCTTGAAGTGGCTTTGAATGAATGAATACCTTCTTGTCACATGTTACAAGTCACAATGAAAGGTATACAAACAGTCACCAGATAAAGGGTGCTTACAAAATATAGATAGGGTAAATCAGGACAGGGGAATGAAACACTAGGGGGCATAGATTTAAAGCAAGAGGGGAAATATTTAATTGGAACCAGAGGAGCAACTTGTCCACACATATGGATATATGGCCCAGGCTGGTATTGCGGCAGGTCCAATAACAATAATTAAAACAGGTTTTGACAGGAGTATGTAATAAGCGAAGCTTGTTGGTGGGAGCTCTACGCAACTCGCAGCTCGGTTCTGATTGCTGAATGTTAGGAGATACAATTGTTGACTGGAGACATTGCCTTTTTCGTTAACCACGCAGGCTGGCTTCAATCTTAATCTTACAGGCAAGCTGCATTAACTGCAACGGTTTCGCAATAAATGGTGGCAAATGTGCATTATTGTTCAAGGCAAGTGCTGTGAGCTTGGTTTTTCCTACAAGTTCAATGTGGAATATTAAGTGCGTTTCATGTAGGGAGGAACTGCAGAAGCTGATTTACACCGAAGGTAGACACAAAATGCTGGAGTAACTCAGCGGGACAGGCAGCATCTCTGGAGAGAAGGAATGGGCGACGTTTCGGGTGGGACTAGCTGAGATGAGGCATCGTGGTCGGCATGGAGGTATTGTGCAGAGGAGCCTGTTTATCTGCTGCAGGACTCCAAGCCACTAATTACATGTTTGAGCCACATAAACAACCTTCCATCTGTTCCACATTAACAAGCTTTTTATTTTAATCTCTTTGATGGCACCAGAAGTGATTGTATCATCTGGACAATCTAACAGAAACAGTTCCAATTCCATCTTCATATCACCCACACACTGGTTCCCTATCCCATCCCTCCCCCTCTACCCAACATCCCAACCAGAGAGCAGTCCTGAACTACTATCTACCTCATTGGTGACCCTTGGACTATCTTTCATCGGACTTTACTGGCTTTACCTTGCACTAAAGGTTCTTCCCTTATCATGTATCTATACAGTGTGAATGGCTCGATTGTAATGGTGTATTGTCTTTCCGCTGACTGGTTAGCACGCAACAAAAGCTTTTCACTGTACCTCGGTACACGTGACAATAAACTAAACTGAAATAGACAAGAAATTGTCTACCTTCGATTTTCCAGCATCTGCAGTTTCTTCTTAAACATCTAAACTGAATTATTTGGTTCCACTCATCACCTTCCAATCTGTTCAGATTCCTTAATTCCTTTTCATTGACTCCATTTACATTCGGCAAGGCCACCAACATAATCAAGGACCAGCAAAATTATCAACACCTAGAGAGCAGTCCTGAGCTACCATCTACCTCATTGAAGACCCTCGGACTATCTTTAATTTGACTTTGCTGGACTTTATCTTGCACTAAATGTTATCCCTTTCTCATCCCCCTGTCTCTAGTTGCTAATGGGATGATTCAGTTGCGGGATAGCAGCTGGGAAGAAACTGTCCCTGAATCTGGAGGTGTGCTTTTCCACACTTCTGTACCTTTTGCCCGATGGGAGAGGGGAGAAGAGGGAGTGGCCGGGGTGAGACGGGTCCTTGATTATGCTGCTGGCCTTGCCAAGGCAGCGTGAAGTGTAGATGGAGTCGATGGGAGGTTGGTTTGTGCGATGGACTGGGCTGTGTCCACAATTCTCTGCTTTTATTTTTGCTCTGGAATTTGAGTGATTGGTTTAGATTAATTGAGTTTTGTTTAGATATGCAGCACGGAAACAGGCCCTTCAGCCCACCAGGTCCACTCCAACTAGCAATCCCCGTATACTAGCGCTATCCTACATATATAGCACGGTTTTTATTTTTACTGAAGCCAATTAACATCGAAACATGGAAAAATGGGTGCAGGGGTAGGCCATTCGGCCCTTTGAGCCAGCACCGCCATTCAATATGATCATGAGGACCATCTAAAATCAGTACCCCATTCCTGCTTTTTACCCCATATCTCTTGATTCCTTTAGCCCTAAGAGCTAAATCTAGCTCTCTTGAAAACATCCAGTGAATTGGCCTCCACTGCCTTCGACCATCGCAGCACTCCCTCAGTAGCAATAATGTCCTTCCTCAAATTAGGAGACCAAAATGGCACACAATACTCCAGGTGCCATCTCACCAGGGCCCTGTACAACTGCAGTAGGACCTCCTTGCTCCCAAACTCATATCCTTGCCTAACCTATGTCTTTGGAGTGTGGGAGAAAACCGGAGCACCCAGGGAAAACCCTCGCAGGTCACGGGGAGAACGTACAAACTCTGCACAGACAGCACCCGTAGTCAGGATCGAACCCGGGCCTCTGGCGCTGTAAGACTGCAACTCTACCGCTGCGCCACCGTGCTGCCAATGCGTGATAGCTTTTTCTATCTTTTTGAGACCATCCCTTGCAGCGAAATCAGCGCTTATCTTTATAACGGTACGTAACAGTACCTCTAAAAAAATTAAAAACTAGATCATGTTTAATTTTTAACACGCATCGATTTTATATCAGTTTATTAAATTTGAAGTGAATAGACCTCAAAATTAAAACAGATTTTGAATTTTGGCGGTCATGGTGGCGCAGCGGTAGAGTTGCTGCCTTACAACGATCGCAGCGCCAGAGACCCGGGTTCGATCCTGACTACGGGTGCTGTCTGTACGGAGTTTGCACGTTCTCCATGTGACCTGCGTGGGTTTTCTCCGAGATCTTCGGTTGTCTCCCACACTCCAAAGACCTGCAGGTTTGTAGGTTAATTGTCTTGGTATAAATGTAAAGAAATTGTCCCTAGTGGGTGCAGGATAGTGTTAATGTGCGGGGATCGCTGGTCGGCACGGACCCGGTGGGCCGAAGGGCCTGTTTCCACGCTGTGTCTCTAAACTAGAATGGGGGGGAAGAAACACAACGGAGAAAAATAGAGTTGATGGATGTGGCTTAATCTTTAATTGATATGCGTACCAGCATCTTCATATCTACAGAATGAAACATGGCGCTGCAACCGAGCATGAGTGGAAGTGAAGCCTCCAGCTTTTAGTGGGGTTCGCTTGAGTTCTTTCGGAAGGTCACTTTGTTCCCTGCTCTCTGTGTGAGTCATCGGAGCAGAATGAATCCTCAACGCCCAGTGACATTTTATGGATGTCATTATCATTCTCTGTTTGTGTGTGATGTGATTATCATTTCAGTCACTGCTGCCAAACGATGCAGCATTTGTGCTTATAGGAAGGAACTACAGATCGACACAAAACGCTGGAGCAACTCGGCGGGACAGGCAGCATCTCTGGAGAGGAGGAGAACGGGTTGACGTTTCAGGTCGAGACCCTTCGTCACCCATCAGACAATAATCTACCTTCCTGTTCTTGCCACCAAAGTAGACTCTTCAGCGCCTGAAGAAGTGTCTCGACCTCGAAACGTCACCCGTTAGGAGTCTGAAGAACTCCTGAATTTTTTTTGCATTTTTGTGTGTTCTTTTTCATTGTACTGCTGCTGGTAAATTCATTTCACAAGTGACGAATAAAACTGATTGATTGATTGATTGGTCTTGACCCGAAACGTCACCCATTCCTTCTCTCCAGAGATGCTGCCTGTCCCGCTGAGTTACTCCAGCAGTTTTGTGCCAAACAACATAACACGGTTGTTGCCTGAATCTGCGCCCATTGTCTACCTCACTCGCTGCATTCAGGAGAACCGTGCTCCTGGGACCCTCTTTCATGCACCGCCAACGTAAGATGTGCACGCTTTCATTCTCTTCTGCAAAGGAAGCTGCCAGGAACGTGTTGTCTGCCCTGCTGCAGGATGGCATTAAGCTGGAAAGTATGCGGAGACGGGGCGGCTTGGCGTCACAGCGGTAGAGTTGATGCCTCGCCGCGCCAGAGACCCGGGTTCGATCCTCATCACGGGGCGCTGTGTGTACGGTGTTTGTACGTTCTCCCCGTGACTGCGTGGGTTTTCTCCGGGTGCTCCCGTCTCCTCACACATTCCAAGGCACCTTCAGAGTCGGCTACAGGAGGTGACCCTGGGACACAAACATGGCCGGGCGAGGGGAGGAGAGAAGAGGAGAGGGGTGCCGGTTCGTGGGAACTGCTCCAGTTCATCGAGCGCACGGGCCGACCGGACTTTAAACCCTTAATAATGGCGCACAAAATGGCGTTGCCTACATCGGCATTACATCTTATAGAAGTATACAAAATCATGAGAGGAATAGATCGGGTAGATGCACAGTCTTTTACCCAGACTAGGGGAATCGAGGACCAGAGGACACAGGTTCAAGGCGAAGGGGAAAATATTTGATAGGAATCCAAGGGGTAACTTTTTCACACAGAGGGTGGTGGGTGCATGGAACAAGCTGCCAGAGGAGGTAGTTGAGAATGGGACTATCCCATCATTTAAGAAACAGTTGGGCAGGTACATGGATAGGACGGGTTTGGATGGTTATGGACCAAGTGCAGGCAAGTGGGACTAGGGTAGCTGGGACATTGTTGGCCGGTGTGGGCGAGTTGGGCCGAAGGGCCTGTTTCCACACTGTATCACTCTATCACTCTATGTGACAAGAATAATTTCACCGTTCAGTTGCATATTTGACAAACAGAGCACTCTTGATTATTGGCTATTGAGACGTACATCTTTGTTGGTCTGACCTGTCTGACCCGCTGAGTTACCCCAGCATTCTGTGTCTATCTTTGAAGGTTAATTGGCTTCTGTAAATTGTACTGGGGGCGGGTGGAAGTAGTGAAGAGGGGCCACCTTGGTGAGCATGGGCCAGTTGGGCCGAAGGGCCTTTTTTCATGCTGTATGACTCTATGAATAGTGACAGGTGTGGGAGGAAAGGCAAGGAGGTGAGATAGATAAAACATTAGAGCAAAAATGCCAACTGAAAAGAAGAATTATTGCAGGTAAATAAAACACACGATATTCTTTATTCTGGAATCGCTAAATGAGCAGCAGAAATTATTGGGAGCCAGAGATACAGTATGCATTTTTTTGTATCTTCATAATCTTACTAATTCTAAATTTGGGTGGCGCAGCGGTAGAGTTGCTGCCTTACAGCGCCAGAGACCCGGGTTCGATCCTGACTACGGGTGCTGTCTGTACGGGGTTTGTACGTTCTCCCCATGACCTGCGTGGGTTTTCTCCGGGATCTCTGGTTTCCTCCCGCGCTCCAAAGACGTACAGGATTGTAGGCTAATTGGCTTGGTATAATTGTAAATTATCCCTAGTTTGTGTAAAAGAGTGTGAATGTGCGGGGAATCGCTGGTCAGCGAGGACTCGATGGGCCGAAGGGCCTGTTTCTGTGCTGTATCTCTGAACTAAACTAAACTAAATTATTTTTTCTGCATTTGAAAAAAAAAGTCACGTTTCACGCTGATAAACATAGAAACATGGGAATATAGAAACATAGAAAAATAGGAGCAGGAGAAGGCCATTTGGCCCTTCGAGCTAGCACTGCCATTCAATATGATCATGGCTGATCATCCAAAATCAATACCCCGTTCCTGCTTTCTCCCCATATCCCTTGATTCCGTTAGCCCTAACAGGTAAATCTAACTCTCTCTTGAAAACATCCAGTGAATTGGCCTCCACTGTCTTATATAGGAGAGAATTCCACAGATTCACAACTCTCTGGGTGAAAAAGTTTTTACTCATCTCAGTTCTACCCCTTATTCTTAAACTGTGACCCCTGGTTCTAGACTCCCCCAACATCGGGAACATTTTTCCTGCTTCTAGCCTGTCCAATCCTTTAAGAATGTTATATGTTCTATAAGAAAACCTCTCATCCTTTTAAAATCCAGTAATCACAAGCCCAGTCGACCCATTCTTTCATCATACTGTATGTCAGCCCCGCCATCTCGGGAATTAACCTGGTGAACCTACGCTGCACTCCCTCAATTGCAATAATGTCGTTCCTCAAATTAGGAGACCAAAATTGCACACAATCCTCAGGTGTGGTCTCACCAGGACCCTGTACAACTACAGTAGGACCTCCTTACTCCTAAACTCAAATCCTCTCGCAATGAAGGCCAACATGCCATTAGCTTTCTTCACTGTCTGCTGCACCTGCATGCGTACTTTCAGTGACTGATGGACAAGCACACCCAGGTCTTGTTGCACCTCCCCTTTTCCTCATCTGACACCATTCAGACAATAATCTACCTCCCTGTTCTTGCCACCAAAGTAGATAACCGCACATTTATCCACATTATACTGCATCTGCCATGCATCTGCCCACTCGCCCAACCTATCTAAGTCACCCTGCAGCCTCCTAGCATCCTCCTCGCAGCTCACACTGCCACCCATCTTTGTGTCATCTGCAAACTTGGAGATGTTACATTTAATTCCCTTGTCTAAATCGTTAATATATATTATAAATAACTGGGGTCCCAGCACCGAGCCTTGCGGCACACCACTGTGGTATAAAACAGTGTATTTGCATCATGGCATAAACATATTTAAATGTATAGCAGAGATTATCCACAGTTTGATTCTGAAGGGTGCACGTCCTTATCATCAGGTAAGCCATGTTCCTCTGTACACTTGTAACAAAAGGTTTGGGAGCTGAATAACACAGGGTTTCCCCTTTCTCAATCCGGCATTGGAGGAGGTCCAGAAGAGGTTTACAATAATAATCCAGAAGATTTATTGGGGTAACGTACCTGTATGATGAGCGTTTGACGGCACTGGGCCTGTACTCGCTGGAGTTTCGTAGGATGAGGAGGGATCTCATTGAAACTTACCGAATAGTGAGAGGCCTGGTTAGAGTGGATGTGGGGAAGATGCTTCCAGTGGTGGGAGAGTCTAGGACCAGAGGGCGCAGTCTCAGATTTAAAGGATGTACCTTTAGAATGGAGACGAGGAAAAATTCCTTTAGCCAGAGGGTGGTGAACCTGTGGAATTCATTGCCACAGATGGCTGTGGAGGCCACGGCATTTTTATAGTGGAGATTGATAGTTTTGATTATAGCCCTGTCCCACGGTACGAGTTCATTCCAAGAGCTCTCCTGTGTTTAAAAAAATCAAACTCGTGGTAAGCACGGAGAATGAACGTAGCGGGTACGTCGGAGCTCGGGGACGTCACTTAGCGGCTCGTAACGCTAACGGCAGGTACTCGGGAAGACTCGCTAACGGCAGGTAAGCACGGGAAGACTCATGAAGATTTTTCAACACGTTGAAAAATGTCCACGAGAGCCTCGAGTACCGACGAGCGGCCATTACCGTAAATCTCAGAGTTCGAATCAGGGCAAACTCGGGAGAGCTCTTGGAGTGAACTCGTACCGTGGGACAGGGATTTTAGCAAGGGTGTGAAAGGTTACGGGAAGTAATGAAGAGAATGGGGTTCAGAGGGAAAGATAGATCAGCCATGATTGAATGGCGGAGCAGACTCGATGGGACGAATGGCTTAATACCGCTCCTGTGACGTGATCTTATGATCCATGGGGTGAATGGCGATTTTCTCAATCCCAGCTCTGGCGGAGACATTGAAACACAGCGAGGAAATCCTACAAGGGCCTGGCATGCAATCAAACGCTGAAAGGGAAATCATGTTTGACAAATCTTTTTATGGTTGTAACTAGCAGATAAATTACCAGAGTGCATTGAGGATATGTTAACAGAGAGAAGAATGAGAAGTGATTTTTATTTCAGTTTACAGATACAGCGGGGGAACAGGCCAACTGGGTCCACAGCGACCAGCGATCCCCGCACATTAACACTATCCTACACATGCTAGCAACAATTTACATTTAGACCAAGCCAATTAACCTACAAAAGCTGGATGTCTTTTTGCCGTCTGGGAGGAAACCGAAGATCTTGTAGAAAACACGCAGGTCAGGGGGAGAACGTACAAACTCCGTACAGACAGCACCCCTTAGTTGGGATCGAACCCGGTTCTCTGGCGCTGTCAGGCAGTAACTCTACCGCTAAGCCACCGTACCCCATGCCATTCCTACAAAAGTGATAGGTGCATACAGGTGATGGGTGGGGAGAGCGATGGGGGAGGAGGTTTATTGGACAAAGGTCATCGATGAAAAGACAGGCAATAGACAATAGGTGCAGGAGTAGGCCATTCGGCCCTTCGAGCCAGCATCACCATGTAATGTGATCATGGCTGATCATCCCCAATCAGTACCCCGTTCCTGCACAGAAAGTGTGAGGTGAAGGGATAAGGACATAAGCGTGAAATGTGAAGCCAGAGGAAGGAATATAGATGGAAGGGGATGGGAGCAGGGCAAAGGGGAGAAATGGGTGCACATCCAGGTGGGGCACTGGGAAGAGAGGGGGTATGAAAGAGTGGGGGGAGTTTGTTGGTTCTTCTTGTCTTCCATCCTCATCTGGCCTCTTCTTTCCTTATGGTATGATGTGATCTGATATGATAAATCTGATCTTAGAACTTTACTTATCCCAGGAGGGAAGTCGGTCTGCCAACAGTCATAAAAACACAACAACATACATGAAACATGTAATTAAAGTGACAAGTGGAACATCCAGGATTGGGGATGTATAAAGATTGTGGGCTGGGGCAAGTTGGAAGGGGAGTCAGTCTACCCCACGACAGAGGGGGTTGCACAGTTGTCTTACACTCTTATCTTTTCATCTCTGGACTTTTATCTTTGGGGTGTAGGAGGCTGATGGATGACTTTATTGAAGTGTAGGAAACCAAGAGCCAAGAGTGAGTGTTAAGGGCCTGTCCTACTTTCACAACTTAATTCACGACCTCTGCCGAGTTTGCCCTTGACCCATACTCGCAGCATGGTCGTCACGAGATCGTAGGTAGGTCGTAGCAGGCCGTGATGCTAGTCGTAGGTACTCATGGCATCAAGTAGGTCGGGGCGTTTTTTCAACATGATAAAAATGTCCACGAGTAAAAAAGGTCTTGAATTAGGTCATGAAAGTGGGACAGGCCCTTTAATCGGGAAGAGTCCCGACCCAAAATGCCATCTATCTATGTTCTCCAGAGATACTGTGCATAGGAAGGGGTTAGAGGCATATGGGCTCTATTATTATTTTCATTATTAATGTTTAATGTTTTTTGTGTCATTCCTAACTGCCACTGCATGTCATGTTGTCACTTGTGGGCGGAGCACCAAGGCAAATTCCTTGTATGTGAGTACGTGGCCAATAAACTTATTCATTCATTCATTCATTCATTCATTAAATGCGGGCAAACAGTGGACACACAGAGTTTCTTACCCAGAGTGGGGGAATCGAGAACCAGAGGCATAGGTTCGTGAAGGGGGAAAGATTATACAGCAATCTGAGGGGCAACCTTTTCACACAAAGGGTGGTGGGTGTACGGAGCGAGCTGCCAGAGGAGGTAGTTGAGGCTGGGACTATTGCAACGTTTAAGAAGCAATTAGACAGGTACATGGATAGGACAGGTTTACATAGAAACATAGACACATAGAAACCAGGCGCAGGAGAAGGCCATTCGGCCTTTCGAGCCAGCACCGCCATACTCTGTGATCATGGCTGATCATCCACAATCAGTACCCCGTTCCTGCCTTCTCCCCATGTCCCTTGATTCCGCTAGCCCTAAGAGCTAGATCTAACTCTCTTTTGAATGCATCCAGTGAATCGGCCTCCACTGCCTTCTGAGGCAGAAGATTCCACAGATTCACAACTCTTGGGGTGAAAAGGTTTCTCCTCATCTCAGTTCTAAATGGCCTACCCCTTATTCTTAAACTGTGACCTCTGGTTCTGGACTCCCCCAACATCGGGAACACGTTTCCTGCATCTAGCGTGCCCAATCCTTTAATAATCTTATATGTTTCCATAAGACTGCCTCTCATCCTTCCAGTGAGTTTAGAGGGATACGGGGGTGGGGCTAGTGCAGAAGGGGCAGGTTGGTCGGTGTGGGCAAGTATTGCCGAAGGACTTGTTTCCACGCTGTATGACTCTATAAATGGGATTAGCCCAGAATGCCAACATGTTCAGCATGGATAAGTTGGGCCGAAAGGCCTCTTGCCATGTATAGTTGCATGAGTCTATAACCTGGAACAAATGGACGAGAGTTCGAGAAAAGCTCTTAGGGGTACCGGAATCAAGGGATATGGGGAGAAAGCAGGAACGGGGTACTGATTGTGGATGATCAGCCATGATCACATTGATTGATGGTGCTGGCTCGAAGGGCCGAATGGCCTACTCCTGCATCTATTTTCTATGTTTCTAAAACAAGGAAACCAAACTGGAAAAAGAAATCAGACGGGAATAAAAGACAATTTCTATAAAAACGAAAATACAATTGATTAAATGAACACGATGAAACTACTGTGTGTGTCAGAGAATTTCCCAAGGGCATGAGATGTTTTACACCAAGATTGTAGTTTTCTGCTTTGATATATGTTTGCATGGCTGGTTATTAAACTTTGCTTGGTCACGCTTCAGATAAATATTTTGCTATGTTTACAGATGTCCCACAGATGAGAAAGGGTGAATTAAATGGGAGAGTCTAAACAATTAATACATTTCTATAGAGCCTTTATGCCAGAAAACATAAGAGCAGAATTAGTCCATTAAGGGCCTGTCCCACTTGGCCGTCATTTGCGCGTAATTTACGCGACATTATTTATGCGTCACGCGCGCGTTGTGGCACGCACGTGATGCGCGCATGGTGCGTGATGACATAGGCAGTGACGTGCGGCGTCGCAGGATTTTGTGACGTACAAACTCTTCGCGCGCCATCTGCGTGACATGCGAATGATGGCCAAGTTGGACAGGACCTTTACTCCGCCATTCGATTATGGCTGATCTATTATTCCCTCTCAACCCCATTTTCACGCCTTCTCCCCGTAACCTATCAAGAACCTATCATTCTCCCCAGCTATTTACAATATATATTAATGATCTGGATGAGGGAATTGAAGGCAATATCTCCAAGTTTGCGGATGACACTAAGCTGGGGGGCAGTGTTAGCTGTGAGGAGGATGCTAGGAGACTGCAAGGTGACTTGGATAGGCTGGGTGAGTGGGCAAATGTTTGGCAGATGCAGTATAATGTGGATAAATGTGAGGTTATCCATTTTGGTGGCAAAAACAGGAAAGCAGACTATTATCTAAATGGTGGCCGACTAGAAAAAGGGGAGATGCAGCGAGACCTGGGTGTCATGGTACACCAGTCATTGAAAGTGGGCATGCAGGTGCAGCAGGCAGTGAAGAAAGCGAATGGTATGTTAGCTTTCATAGCAAAAGGATTTGAGTATAGGAGCAGGGAGGTTCTACTGCAGTTGTACAGGGTCTTGGTGAGACCACACCTGGAGTATTGTGTACAGTTTTGGTCTCCAAATCTGAGGAAGGACATTATTGCCATAGAGGGAGTGCAGAGAAGGTTCACCAGACTGATTCCTGGGATGTCAGGACTGTCTTATGAAGAAAGACTGGATAGACTTGGTTTATACTCTCTAAAATTTAGGAGATTGAGAGGGGATCTTATAGAAACTTACAAAATTCTTAAGGGGTTGGACAGGCTAGATGCAGGAAGATTGCTCCCGATGTTGGGGAAGTCCAGGACAAGGGGTCACAGCTTAAGGATAAGGGGGAAATCCTTTAAAACCGAGATGAGAAGAACTTTTTTCACACAGAGAGTGGTGAATCTCTGGAACTCCCTGCCACAGAGGGTAGTCGAGGCCAGTTCATTGGCTATATTTAAGAGGGAGTTAGATGTGGCCCTTGTGGCTAAGGGGATCAGGGGGTATGGAGAGAAGGCAGGTACGGGATACTGAGTTGGATGATCAGCCATGATCATATTGAATGACGGTGCAGGCTCGAAGGGCCGAATGGCCTACTCCTGCACCTAATTTCTATGTTTCTATGTTTCTATGTTTCCATTTTTTAAATACCCAATGACTTGGCCTCCACCGCCTTCTGCGTGGCAATGATTTCCATATTTTCACCACCCACTGGTTAAATTTCTATTCTATTCTAAAGGTACATCCTTTTATTCTGAGGCTGTGCCCTCTGATCCTAGACTCTCCCACTGGTGGAAACATCCTCTCTGCATCCACTCTATCCAGGCCTTTCACTATTCGGTAAGTATAAATGAGGTGCCCTCTCATCCTTCTAGACTCCAGTAATTAGAGGCCAGGTACCTTCAAACGCTCATCATATGTTAACCCAATCATTCCTGGGATCGCTGAAAAATCACCTTCCATATATATCTAATCCACCGTACTTTGTTAATTCATTTCAATTAACAGATTATAGATAGACACAAAATGCTGGAGTAACTCAGCGGGACAGGCAGCATCTCTGGAGAGAAGGAATGGGTGATGTTTCGGGTCGAGACCCTTCTTCAGACTGATGTCAGGGGAGTGGCTGGTATAGAGTACGACCCCGACTACTGGTGCTGTCTGTACGGAGTTTGTACGTTCTCCCCGTGACCTGCGTGGGTTTTCTCCTAGATCTTCGGTTTTCTTCAACACTCCAAAGACGTCCAGGTTTGTAGGTTAATTGGCTTGGTGCATGTGCAAATTGTCCCCAGTGTGTGTAGGGTAGTGTTAATGTGCGGGGATCGCTGGTCGGCGTGGACTTGGTGGGCCGAAGGGCCTGTTTCCACGCTGTATCTCTAAACTAAACTAATCTCAAAACTACTGGGGGAACATGATGGGAAAAGAGGCCAACATAGAGAAGATAAACATAGAAACATAGAAAATAGGTGCAAGAGTAGAGGCCATTCGGCCCTTCGAGCCTGCACCGCCATTCAATATGATCATGGCTCAGTATCCTGTACCTGCCTTCTCTCCATACCCCCTGATCCCTTTAGCCACAAGGGCCACATCTAACTTCCTCTTAAATATAGCCAATGAACTGGCCTCAACTACCTTCTGTGGCAGAGAATTCCACAGATTCACCACTCTCTGTGTGAAAAAAACTTTAGAGGACATCTTAGGAAAGGCGATCAATAGATTTAGGAGGTGTTTAGATGCCAAGGCAGAGCAGAAATAAACATATAATGTTGTCACCCAGGCTCAGGTGGGCAACTAATCATGAGATAAGGAGGGTTCATAATTACACCAATTGGCAGACAAATAGGAGGATGTTTTTTTAAATTAATTACGAGGAAACAGAAAGTTGAAGGTTATTCTAACAGAGAAAACAAGAATGAATAATGACCAAGAAACGTTTTCACGCAGAGAGTTGTGAGTCTGTGGAAGTCTCTGCCTCAGTTCTCTGAGGTTCTCTGGATACTTTCAAGAGCTAGATAGGGCTCTTGAAGATAGCGGAGTCAGGGGATATGGGGGGAAGGCAGGAGTGGGGTACTGATTGGGGATGATCAGCCATGATCACATTGAATGGCGGTGCTGGCTCGAAGGGCCGAATGGCCTACTCCTGCACCTATTGTCCATTGTCTATAACTGGTGAATTATTTTTTAGATGTAATATCTGCATGCAACCATTGAAACCCAGAATATAAGAGATTATAGAAACATAGAAAGTAGGTGCGAGAGTAGACCACCAGGTCCGTCGAGCCCGCACCGCCATTCGCTCATGGCTGAACACTAAACAGACACACTTACCCACAAACAGTAGATACAAGACACAGAACACAAGACACTACCCTCCCCTTTATACCGCTATCACCCCTCTCCACCCCAAGAACCGCGTGATCTCCTGGGGGAGGCAAAAAACCGGATAAAAACCCAGGTCCAATTCGGGAAAAAAATCCGGGAAATTCCTCTCCGACCCCAATCCAGGCGATCGACACTTGTCCAGGAGATCACTCAGGTCTTACTATACTAACCATACCTAGGTCCATATCCCTGCCCTCTCCCCGTAGCCCCTTATCCCCTTGGCAGCTAAAAAAACATCTATTTTAGACTTAAATATATTTAACGTTTCTGCTTCCACTGCTCCCTGGGGCAGTGAATTCCATAAATTAACCACCCTCTGGGTGAAGAAGTTCTTCCTCATCTCAGTTTTAAAAGAGCCCCCCCTTATTCTGCGACTATGTCCCCTAGTTCTAGTTTCCCCGATCATTGGGAACATCCTCAGTGCATCCACCCGATCAAGGCCCCTCACGATCTTATATGTTTCAACGAGATCGCCTCTCATTCTTCTAAACTCCAAAGAGTAGAGTTCCAGCCTACTTAACCTTTCCTCATATGTCAATCCCCTCATTGCAGGAATTAATCTTGTAAACCTTCGCTGCACTGCCTCCAGGGCTAGTACATCCTTTCTTAAGTATGGACCCCAGAACTGTACACAGTATTCCAAATGTGGTCTCACTAATACTGTGTACAGCTGCAGCAAGACCTCCGTATTTTTATACTCAATCCCCCTAGCAATAAAGGCCAAAACTCCATTGGCCTTCCTGATTGCTTGCTGCACCTGCATACTAACTTTTAGTGATTCATGTACTAATACCCCTAGATCCCTTTGCGTTGCATTACAACGCAGCTCCTCCTCATTTAGAAAATAACTTGCCCTATCATTTTTTTTCCCAAAGTGAATGACTTCACATTTATTAGTATTAAATTTCATCTGCCAAGTTGTTGCCCACTCACCTAGCTTATCTATATCCTTTTGCAGACTCTTCCTATCCTCCTCATCCCCTACTTTTCCTCCCATTTTTGTATCGTCCGCAAATTTTGATATATTACACTTGGTTCCCTCCTCCAAATCATTTATATAAATTGTGAACAACTGGGGTCCCAGCACCGACCCTTGCGGAACCCCGCTAGTTACCGGTTGCCATCCCGAGTATGAACCATTTATCCCCACTCTCTGCTTCCTATTTGTTAGCCAATCCTCTACCCATGCTAATATATTACCCCCAATCCCATAATTTTTTATTTTTAGCAATAGTCTCTTATGTGGCACCTTGTCAAAAGCCTTTTGGAAGTCCAAGTATACCACATCCACCGGTTCCCCTTTATCCACCCGGGTTGTTACTTCCTCAAAGAATTCGAGCAGATTCGTCAAACAGGACTTCCCCTTCACAAAACCATGCTGGTTCTGTCCGATGAGGTCATGTTTATCCAAGTGCCCCGTTAGTGTTTCTTTAATAATTGTCTCTAACATTTTACCCACCACCGATGTTAGACTAACCGGTCTATAGTTACCCGCCTTCTGTTTACTTCCTTTTTTAAATATAGGTGTTACATTGGCCATTTTCCAATCCACTGGGACCGTTCCTGCCTCCAGGGAGTTTTGGAAAATTATCACCAATGCATCCACAATCCCCACCGCTATCTCCCTCAAGACCCTTGGATGTAATCCATCAGGCCCAGGGGATTTATCCTCCTTCAGTCTCATTAATTTCCCTAATACCACCTCCTTGGTGATCTTAATAGTATTTAGCTCCTCCATTCCTACCGCCCCTTGTTTATCCAGCGTTGGAATATTTTTTGTGTCTTCTATGGTGAAGACTGATACAAAATACTCGTTTAATGCCTTTGCCATTTCCATGTTCCCCACCAACAACTCTCCAGTCTCACCCTCCAATGGACCAACGTTCACCTTAGCCACCCTTTTTCTTTTTATATAGCTATAAAAACTCTTACTATTAGTTTTTATGTTGTTCGCTAAATTCCTTTCATAGTCTATTTTCCCCGTCTTAATTAATCTCTTAGTTATTTTTTGCTGACCTTTAAATGCTTCCCAATCCTCTGCCCTCCCACTATTTCTGGCTACCTTATATGCCCTTGCCTTCAGCCGAATACTATCCTTTATAGTTTTACTGAGCCATGGCTGACTGTTCTTACCCTTACCCCTTTTTTTCTTCATAGGAATACATTTTTCTTGAAGGTTATACAGTAGATCCTTAAACGTACACCACTGCTCATGTACCGTCTTATTCTTGAGTCTGCTATCCCAGTCAACTTTGATCAGCTCAGTCCTCATACCTTCATAATCCCCCTTATTTAGACTAAGCACCCTAGCCTGAGTTTCAACCTGCTCCCCTTCTATTTGAATATGGAATTCGACCATATTGTGGTCACTTGTTCCCAACGAGTCCCTAACTATGACATTTTTAATTAATCCTGCTTCATTACACAGGACCAGATCCAAGATTGCCTCCCCCCTTGTCGGTTCTGCGACATACTGTTCTAGGAACCCGTCTCTAATACATTCTATAAACTCTTCCTCTAGTCTACCCTGCCCAGTTTGGTTTACCCAATTAATATGAAAATTGAAGTCCCCCATGATTACAGCAGTTCCCTTTTTACATGCGTCAACTATTTGCAGATTTATGTTCTGACTAACAGCGTCACAGCTATTTGGAGGTCTATAAATTACACCCACTAGTGTTTTTTTCCCCTTGTTATTCTCTATCTGTACCCAAGCTGTTTCACTATCCTGATCCTTCAACGCAATATCCTTCCTCTCTATTGCCGTTATTCCCTCCCTTATTAAAAGGGCCACCCCTCCTCCCTTTCTTTCCTGTCTATCTTTTCTAATTGTCGAGTACCCCTCTATATTTAACTCCCAGTCCTGATCCCCTTGCAGCCATGTCTCCGTAATGGCCACGATATCATAACTATATACACTTAATTGCACCGTTAATTCATTTATCTTATTTCGAATACTCCGTGCATTTAGATAAAGCACTTTCAGATGATTTTTACTACCCTTCCTTTCCGTTTTTGCCCCTTTTACATCTAGAGCTTTATCTTCACACATTCTGGATCCTTCTGTCACATTTTGATTTTCCGCTTCCCCACTGATACCCTGCTCTATTTCCTCTACCCCTGCCGTTATTACCCCCCTTGATACCTCCCCCCCGCTACTTAGTTTAAAGACCTCTCTACTGCCCTAGTTATATGATTTGCCAGGACCCCAGTCCCAGCACCATTCAGGTGAAGTCCGTCCTTACAGAACAGATCCCCCCTGTCCCAGTACTGGTGCCAGTGGCCCAAGAAACCAAACCCATTTTTCCCACACCAGTCTTTGAGCCACGCATTCAGCTTTTTAATTTTACGTACCCTCGCCGATTTGGCCCGTGGCTCAGGTAGCAATCCGGAGATCAGTACCCTCGAGGTTCTGCTTTTTAATTTATTCCCTAACTGCTCAAACTCCTTCAGCAGATCCTCCTTCCTCGTCCTTCCTATGTCATTGGTCCCCACATGGACCACGACCACTGGATCCTCCCCCTCCCTCTGCAAATTTCTCTCCAGCACCGCAGAGATATCCTTAACCCTAGCACCGGGTAGGCAACACAGCCTTCGGGACATGTTCTGCTGGCCGCAGAGAACCTTATCTACCCCCCGAATAATACTATCCCCTATCACAACGGCATTTCTTCTAACTCCCCCCTCTTGAATGGCCCCCTGATCCACGGTGCTGCAGCCAGGTTGCTCATCCCTCCCACAGCCCCTGATCCCGTCCTCACATTGAGTAAGAGCCTCGGTCATGCTCGTCAGGGACAAGGGCTGTGGCTCCTGCCGCATCTCCTCCTGGTTCCCCCTACCTGCCTCGCTTATGGCCACACCTTGCTCACTAACTACTGAATTAGTTAAACTGGTCGGTGTGACCATCCCCTGGCACAAAACATCCAGGTAATACTCCCCCTCCCTGATGTTCCGCATCGTATGAAGTTGGGTCTCCAGCTCATCAATGCGGAGCTCGAGTTCCGATAGCCTCAAACACTTACTGCAGCTGTAGGGATCATCTACATCAATGGTGTCGACAAATTCCCACATCTCACAGTATTGGCACATCTCCTGGCCAATCCATTTCGATTGGACATCTGTTAGCATTGTGCTTAGCTGGAGATCGACCAATTAACCTACCAATTGACCAATTAACCAGAGCAATAGCTTGCTCTGCTGCAGTGCACCTCAATCTGCTATGCTGCCTGACCTGCGGTGTAAGTATCCCACTTGGGCTAGAGCCAATCAGTCGTATCTCTTGCTTAACTCCTGCTGCTGTTACTCCCAAATCTACAGCAGTTCTGAGTTCTGACCATTATCATTCTGATACCTCATCTTGTGGGCACTGTGAATCTTTAGTCAGAGGCTGGTGATTCTGTGGAGTTCTTTACCACATAAGGTCGCGGAGGTTAGTCAGTGGATATTTTTAAGGCAGAGATAGATTTATTTATTTGTCATTCAAAAACAAATTTGAACAAAATGTCGTTACCATACAGTCATAATAACAAAAAGCAACAAAACACACAATTACATACATTTCCATCACAGTGAGTCTCCTCCAGGCACCTCCTCACTGGGATGGAAGGTAAAAAAAAGTATTATGTCTTCTTTGCTTCTTCTCCCGCAGTCAGGCAGTCAAACTGCTGCGTCGAGGCGATCGAGGCTCCCGATATTGAAGCCCCCGCAAGGCGATGGAAGATCTTGCGGCCGATTTTAAGCCGCGCCAGGCGATGAAAGGCCCTGCGAACGGGCCGATTCAAACCTTGCGATTAGGGGCGGACGAAGCTGTTGTTGCTGGAACTCCGGTAAAATCGGTCGCCAACTGCGAGCTCCCGATGTCACAGTCCACAGGGCCCACGGCCGAAGCCTCTGAAAGTCGAGTCGCAGCCGCAATCGCAGCGCCACCACAGCCTCTGAAAGTCAGCCCGCTCGGTGATGGTAAGTCCACAGGCTCAGCGACTGGAGCCCTCAAGGTCGATTCTAACTCCCCGATGTTTGGCCGCAGCACGAACGGAGATACGACACGGAAAAAAAGTCACAACTCCGTCGAAGAAAGAGATTAAAAAAAGTTTCCCCAACCCCCAACACGACCAGAAAGATGCTACGACTCTTTGGAGACCTCTCACGACCATAGGAGACCTCTCACAACCCTACACCCTGTACGGTCGTGAGAGGTCTCCAATGGTTGTGAGAGGTCTCCAAAGAGTCGCAGCGTCTTTCTGGTCGCCGCTGAATTTTCAACATGTTGAAAATTTCGGTGACCTATGACAGGTGCCGGCAGTCGCCTGTAAAGGTCGCGTAAGTGGGACAGGCCCTTTAACTCACCATTAGTCTCTGTCTCTGACCCTGCAATAGAAACTAATACACAGAAAATGCATGCTGTTTTCAGTAACACGCTGGGTCACGTTGAACTGAACCATTACCCAAGATCAATTATAATGCCAGTAAGTAAAGATGCTAGATTACACTAATTAGCATGGCTACCTTGTGAATAACCCATAACCAGGCCGCTTACTGACTGGGCAACCATTTCCCGTTTGATGGTAATGAGCACAGATTTGCATGCTAAGAAGAAAATGGCAATATTTTTCTAATATTAAGTGAAGCTTGTTGCTGGGAGCTCTACACAACACTCAGCTCGGTTCAGATTGCTAAATGTTAGGAGATACAATTGTTGACTGGAGACATTGCCTATTTGGTTAAATATGAAGGCTAGTTTGCATCTTAATTTTACAGGCAAATTGCATTAACTGCAACGGCTTCACAATAAACAGTGACAAATGTGCATTATTGTTCAGGGTAAGTGCTGTGAGGTTGGTTGTTCCTACAAGTTCAAGGTGGAATATTAAGTGCGATTCCTGTAGGAAGGAACAGCTGGTTTACATTGAAGATAAACACAAGATGCTGGAGTAACTCAGCGGGACAGGCAGCATCCCTTGAGAGAAGGATAGAGGACCCATTCCTTCTCCCCAGAGATGCTGCCTGTCCCGCTGAGTTACTCCAGCATTTTGTGTCTATCTTTGGTGTAAACCAGCATCTGCAGTTCCTTCCTACATGCCCAGTTCAGTTTAGTTCTACTGTCACGTGTACCGAGGTACAGTGAAAAGCTTTTGTTGCGTACCAACCAGTCAGCAGAAAGACAATACATGATTACAATCGAGCCGTTCACAGTTTACAGATACATAATAAGGGAATAACGTTTAGTGCACTGACCTCTACTATGCTGCTGCAAGGAAGGATTTCACTGTAGAAACAAGCAACTGCAGTTGCTGGTGCACAGAGAAAAGACACAAAGTGTTGGAGTAACTCATCTGGTCAGGCAGCATCTCTGGAGAAAATGAATAGATGACTCTTTGGGTCGAGAGCCTTTATCAGTGTGACTGTAAAGGGATCAGCCCACGAGCACCTGATTAACTCATGAGAATGGTGTGATCTCTTTGACTGTTTGGATACCAAATCATTGATTCCCTAAATTGCAAATTGCAAAGAGTAGGAGTAAACGGGTCCTTTTCACAATGGCAGGCAGTGACTAGTGGGGTACCGCAAGGCTCAGTGCTGGGACCCCAGCTATTTACAATATATATTAATGATCTGGATGAGGGAATTGAAGGCAATATCTCCAAGTTTGCGGATGACACTAAGCTGGGGGGCAGTGTTAGCTGTGAGGAGGATGCTAGGAGACTGCAAGGTGACTTGGATAGGCTGGGTGAGTGGGCAAATGTTTGGCAGGTGCAGTATAATGTGGATAAATGTGAGGTTATCCATTTTGGTGGCAAAAACAGGAAAGCAGACTATTATCTAAATGGTGGCCGACTAGGAAAAGGGGAGATGCAGCGAGAACTGGGTGTCATGGTACACCAGTCATTGAAAGTGGGCATGCAGGTGCAGCAGGCAGTGAAGAAAGCGAATGGTATGTTAGCTTTCATAGCAAAAGGATTTGAGTATAGGAGCAGGGAGGTTATACTGCAGTTGTACAGGGTCTTGGTGAGACCACACCTGGAGTATTACGTACAGTTTTGGTCTCCAAATCTGAGGAAGGACATTATTGCCATAGAGGGAGTGCAGAGAAGGTTCACCAGACTGATTTCTGGGATGTCAGGACTGTCTTATGAAGAAAGACTGGATAGACTTGGTTTATACTCTCTAGAATTTAGGAGATTGAGAGGGGATCTTATAGAAACTTACAAAATTCTTAAGGGGTTGGACAGGCTAGATGCAGGAAGATTGCTCCCGATGTTGGGGAATTCCAGGACAAGGGGTCACAGCTTAAGGATAAGGGGGAAATCCTTTAAAACCGAGATGAGAAGAACTTTTTTCACACAGAGAGTGGTGAATCTCTGGAACTCTCTGCCACAGAGGGTAGTCGAGGCCAGTTCATTGGCTATATTTAAGAGGGAGTTAGATGTGGCCCTTGTGGCTAAGGGGATCAGAGGGTATGGAGAGAAGGCAGGTACGGGATACTGAGTTGGATGATCAGCCATGATCATATTGAATGGCGGTGCAGGCTCGAAGGGCCGAATGGCCTACTCCTGCACCTAATTTCTATGTTTCTATGTTTCTATGTAAATATGTAAAATTTTACACAGGGTCATCATTGTGTTAATACGTCTGCAAAACCGTAAAAATAGTGAATAGTGAAAGTCCTGGATAGAGTGGATGTGGAGAGGATGTTTCTACTAGTGGGAGAGTCCAGGACCAGAGGTCACAGCCTCAGAATTAAAAGACCGTTCCTTTAGGAAGGCGATGAGGAGGAATTTCTTTATTCAGAGGGTGGTGAATCTGTGGGATTCATTGCCACAGAAGACTGTGGAGGCCAAGTCAGTCGATATTTTCAAGGCAGAGATAGATAGATTCTTGATTATTTCGGGTGTCAGGGGTTATGGGGAGGGCAGGAGAATGGGGTTAGGAGGAAGAGATAGATCAGCCATGATTGAAAGACCCTTCTTCAAACTGAATGTCAGGGGAGAAGGAGACGAGAGATATGGAAGGATTAGGTGTGAAAACACAGATCAAAGGGGACGATGCTCAAGGAAATGTAGACTCTCAGTCTGTAGAAGGATCTTGACCCAAAACGTCATCCATTCCTTCTGTCCAGAGATGCTGCCTGTCCCGCTGAGTTACTCCAGCATTCTCTATTCATCTTCGGTGTCAACCAGCATCTGCAGTTCCTTCCAGTGCATTACCTGTGGCCTTACGTGGTACAGCTTTAGGAACACAGCCACGATCTCATGGTGCTGGGATGGCTGTAAACATTGGGAGGGATGTGACCATGGAGAGATTTAAATGCATACAAATCTCCACCATTGATTCAATGGATAATGGAGTGGAAAATGCAAGAAGAAAAGCAACAGTAACACACTGGTGATGTTACCGATAGATGGGCACACAACATTTTTTCCCCCATGAATAGACGCAAACCTTCTGCACCTTCTGAATATTGTAGTCGGCAGGGCAGAACTCTGCATATCGCCAACTTGGACAATTTGACATTTTTTATCAAACCAATTAACTAAGCCAATTAACCTACAAACCTGTACGTCTTTGGAGTGTGGGAGGAAACAGAAGATCTCGGAGAAAACCCATGCAGGCCACGGGGAGAACGTACAAACTCCGTACAGACAGCACCCGTAGTCGGGATCGAACCCGGGTCTCTGGCGCTGCATTTTGCTGTAAGGCAGCAACTCTACCGTGGCGCCACCGTGACCGCCTCAAAGTACTGGAGTAACTCAACGGGTAAGGCAGCAACTCTGGCGAAAAAGGAGGGGTGATGTTTTGGGTCAGGACCCTTTTCCATTCTATTTTCTGTACCTCACTGTGGCGATTTACTGATCATTAACGAATACATTGGTGACCAACTGTCCCACTTTCACAACTTAATTCACGACCTCTGCCGAGTTTGCCCTTGACCCATACTCGCAGCATGGTCGTCACGAGATCGTAGGTAGGTCGTAGCAGGCCGTGATGCTAGTCGTAGGTACTCATGGCATCAAGTAGGTCGGGGCGTTTTTTCAACATGATAAAAATGTCCACGAGTAAAAAAGGTCTTGAATTAGGTCGTGAAAGTGGGACAGGCCCTTTAATCGGGAAGAGTCCCGACCCAAAATGCCATCTATCTATGTTCTCCAGAGATACTGTGCATAGGAAGGGGTTAGAGGCATATGAACTCTATTATTATTTTCATTATTAATGTTTAATGTTTTTTGTGTCATTCCTAACTGTCACTGTATGTCATGTTGTCACTTGCGGGCGGAGCACCAAGGCAAATTCCTTGTATGTGAGTACGTGGCCAATAAACTTATTCATTCATTCATTCATTAAATGCGGGCAAACAATGGACACACAGAGTTTCTTACCCAGAGTGGGGGAATCGAGAACCAGAGGCATAGGTTCGTGAAGGGGGAAAGATTATATAGCAATCTGAGGGGCAACCTTTTCACACAAAGGGTGGTGGGTGTACGGAGCGAGCTGCCAGAGGAGGTAGTTGAGGCTGGGACTATTGCAACGTTTAAGAAGCAATTAGACAGGTACATGGATAGGACAGGTTTACATAGAAACATAGACACATAGAAACCAGGCGCAGGAGTAGGCCATTCGGCCTTTCGAGCCAGCACCGCCATACACTGTGATCATGGCTGATCATCCACAATCAGTACCCCGCTCCTGCCTTCTCCCCATGTCCCTTGATTCCGCTAGCCCTAAGAGCTAGATCTAACTCTCTTTTGAATGCATCCAGTGAATCGGCCTCCACTGCCTTCTGAGGCAGAAGATTCCACAGATTCACAACTCTTGGGGTGAAAAGGTTTTTCCTCATCTCAGTTCTAAATGGCCTACCCCTTATTCTTAAACTGTGACCCCTGGTTCTGGACTCCCCCAACATCGGGAACACGTTTCCTGCATCTAGCGTACCCAATCCTTTAATAATCGTATATGTTTCTATAAGACTTCCTCTCATCCTTCCAGTGAGTTTAGAGGGATACGGGCGAAACACAGGCAGGTGGGACTAGTGCAGAAGGGGCAGGTTGGTCGGTGTGGGCAAGTATTGCCGAAGGACTTGTTTCCACGCTGTATGACTCTATAAATGGGATTAGCCCAGAATGCCAACATGTTCAGCATGGATAAGTTGGGCCGAAAGGCCTCTTGCCATGTATAGTTGCATGAGTCTATAACCTGGAACAAATGGACGAGAGTTCGAGAAAAGCTCTTAGGGGTACCGGAATCAAGGGATATGGGGAGAAAGCAGGAACGGGGTACTGATTGTGGATGATCAGCCATGATCACATTGATTGATGGTGCTGGCTCAAAGGGCCGAATGGCCTACTCCTGCATCTATTTTCTATGTTTCTAAAACAAGGAAACCAAACTGGAAAAAGAAATCAGACGGGAATAAAAGACAATTTCTATAAAAACGAAAATACAATTGATTAAATGAACACGATGAAACTACTGTGTGTGTCAGAGAATTTCCCAAGGGCATGAGATGTTTTACACCAAGATTGTAGTTTTCTGCTTTGATATATGTTTGCATGGCTGGTTATTAAACTTTGCTTGGTCACGCTTCAGATAAATATTTTGCTATGTTTACAGATGTCCCACAGATGAGAAAGGGTGAATTAAATGGGAGTGTCTAAACAATTAATACATTTCTATAGAGCCTTTATGCCAGAAAACATAAGAGCAGAATTAGTCCATTAAGGGCCTGTCCCACTTGGCCGTCATTTGCGCGTAATTTACGCGACATTATTTACGCGTCACGCGCGCGTTGTGGCACGCACGTGATGCGCGCATGGTGCGTGATGACATAGGCAGTGACGTGCGGCGTCGCAGGATTTTGTGACGTACAAACTCTTCGCGCGCCATCTGCGTGACATGCAAATGATGGCCAAGTTGGACAGGACCTTTACTCTGCCATTCGATTATGGCTGATCTATTATTCCCTCTCAACCTCATTTTCACGCCTTCTCCCCGTAACCTATCAAGAACCTATCATTCTCCATTTTTTAAATACCCAATGACTTGGCCTCCACCGCCTTCTGTGTGGCAATGATTTCCATATTTTCACCACCCTCTGGTTAAATTTCTATTCTATTCTAAAGGTACATCCTTTTATTCTGAGGCTGTGCCCTCTGATCCTAGACTCTCCCACTGGTGGAAACATCCTCTCTGCATCCACTCTATCCAGGCCTTTCACTATTCGGTAAGTATAAATGAGGTGTCCTCTCATCCTTCTAGACTCCAGTAATTAGAGGCCATGTACCTTCAAACGCTCATCATATGTTAACCCAATCATTCCTGGGATCGCTGAAAAATCACCTTCCATATATATCTAATCCACCGTACTTTGTTAATTCATTTCAATTAACAGATTATAGATAGACACAAAATGCTGGAGTAACTCAGCGGGACAGGCAGCATCTCTGGAGAGAAGGAATGGGTGACGTTTCGGGTCGAGACCCTTCTTCAGACTGATGTCAGGGGAGTGGCTGGTATAGAGTACGACCCCGACTACTGGTGCTGTCTGTACGGAGTTTGTACGTTCTCCCCGTGACCTGCGTGGGTTTTCTCCTAGATCTTCGGTTTTCTTCAACACTCCAAAGACGTCCAGGTTTGTAGGTTAATTGGCTTGGTGCATGTGCAAATTGTCCCCAGTGTGTGTAGGGTAGTGTTAATGTGCAGGGATCGCTGGTCGGCATGGACTCGGTGGGCCGAAGGGCCTGTTTCCACGCTGTATCTCTAAACTAAACTAATCTCAAAACTACTGGGGGAACATGATGGGAAAAGAGGTCAACATAGAGAAGATAAACATAGAAACATAGAAAATAGGTGCAGGAGTAGGCCATTCGGCCCTTCGAGCCTGCGCCGCCATTCAATATGATCATGGCTCAGTATCCTGTACCTGCCTTCTCTCCATACCCCCTGATCCCTTTAGCCACAAGGGCCACATCTAACTCCCTCTTAAATATAGCCAATGAACTGGCCTCAACTACCTTCTGTGGCAGAGAATTCCACAGATTCACCACTCTCTGTGTGAAAATACTTTAGAGGACATCTTAGGAAAGGCGATCAATAGATTTAGGAGGTGTTTAGATGACAAGACAGAGTAGAAATAAACATATAATGTTGTCACCCAGGCTCAGGTGGGCAACTAATCATGAGATAAGGAGGGTTCCTTATTACACCAATTGGCAGACAAATAGGAGGATGTTTTTTTAAATTAATTACGAGGAAACAGAAAGTTGAAGGTTATTCTAACAGAGAAAACAAGAATGGATAATAACCAAGAAACGTTTTCACGCAGACAGTTGTGAGTCTGTGGAAGTCTCTGCCTCAGTTCTCTGAGGTTCTCTGGATACTTTCAAGAGCTAGATAGGGCTCTTAAAGGTAGCGGAGTCAGGGGATATGGGGGGAAGGCAGGAACAGAGTACTGATTGGGGATGATCAGCCATGATCACATTGAATGGCGGTGCTGGCTCGAAGGGCCGAATGGCCTACTCCTGCACCTATTGTCCATTGTCTATAACTGGTGAATTATTTTTTAGATGTAATATCTGCATGCAATCATTGAAACCCAGAATATAAGAGATTGTGGGCACTGTGAATCTTTAGTCAGAGGCTGGTGATTCTGTGGAGTTCTTTACCACATAAGGTCGCGGAGGTTAGTCAGTGGATATTTTTAAGGCAGAGATAGATTTATTTATTTGTCATTCAAAAACAAATTTGAACAAAATGTCGTTACCATACAGTCATAATAACAAAAAGCAACAAAACACACAATTACATACATTTCCATCACAGTGAGTCTCCTCCAGGCACCTCCTCACTGGAAGGTAAAAAAAAGTATTATGTCTTCTTTGCTTCTTCTCCCGCAGTCAGGCAGTCAAACTGCTGCGTCGAGGCGATCGAGGCTCCCGATATTGAAGCCCCCGCAAGGCGATGGAAGATCTTGCGGCCGATTTTAAGCCGCGCCAGGCGATGAAAGGCCCTGCGAACGGGCCGATTCAAACCTTGCGATTCAGGGCGGACGAAGCTGTTGTTGCTGGAACTCCGGTAAAATCGCTCGCCAACTGCGAGCTCCCGATGTCACAGTCCACAGGGCCCACGGCCGAAGCCTCTGAAAGTCGAGTCGCAGCCGCAATCGCAGCGCCACCATAGCCTCTGAAAGTCAGCCAGCTCCGTGATGGTAAGTCCACAGGCTCAGCGACTGGAGCCCTCAAGGTCGATTCTAACTCCTCGATGTTTGGCCGCAGCACGAACGGAGATACGACACGGATAAAAGTCACAACTCCGTCGAAGAAAGAGATTAAAAAAAGTTTCCCCAACCCCCAACACGTTGAGAATTCAGCGGCGACCAGAAAGGTGCTACGACTCTTTGGAGACCTCTCACGACCATAGGAGACCTCTCACAACCCTACACCCTGTACGGTCGTGAGAGGTCTCCAATGGTTGTGAGAGGTCTCCAAAGAGTCGCAGCGTCTTTCTGGTCGCCGCTGAATTTTCAACATGTTGAAAATTTCGGTGACCTATGACGGGTGCCGGCAGTCACCTGTAAAGGTCGCGTAAGTGGGACAGGCCCTTTAAATCACCATTAGTCTCTGTCTCTGACCCTGCAATAGAAACTAATACACAGAAAATGCATGCTGTTTTCAGTAACACGCTGGGTCACGTTGAACTGAACCATTACCCAAGATCAATTATAATGCCAGTAAGTAAAGATGCTAGATTACACTAATTAGCATGGCTACCTTGTGAATAACCCATAACCAGGCCGCTTACTGACTGGGCAACCATTTCCCGTTTGATGGTAATGAGCACAGATTTGCATGCTAAGAAGAAAATGGCAATATTTTTCTAGTATTAAGCGAAGCTTGTTGGTGGGAGCTCTACACAACACTCAGCTCGGTTCAGATTGCTAAATGTTAGGAGATACAATTGTTGACTGGAGACATTGCCTATTTGGTTAAATATGAAGGCTAGTTTGCATCTTAATTTTACAGGCAAATTGCATTAACTGCAACGGCTTCACAATAAACAGTGACAAATGTGCATTATTGTTCAGGGTAAGTGCTGTGAGGTTGGTTGTTCCTACAAGTTCAAGGTGGAATATTAAGTGCGATTCCTGTAGGAAGGAACAGCTGGTTTACATTGAAGATAAACACAAGATGCTGGAGTAACTCAGCGGGACAGGCAGCATCCCTTGAGAGAAGGATAGAGGACCCATTCCTTCTCCCCAGAGATGCTGCCTGTCCCGCTGAGTTACTCCAGCATTTTGTGTCTATCTTTGGTGTAAACCAGCATCTGCAGTTCCTTCCTACATGCCCAGTTCAGTTTAGTTCTATTGTCACGTGTACCGAGGTACAGTGAAAAGCTTTTGTTGCGTGCCAACCAGTCAGCGGAAAGACAATACATGATTACAATCGAGCCATTCACAGTGTACAGATACATAATAAGGGAATAACGTTTAGTGCACTGACCTCTACTATGCTGCTGCAAGGAAGGATTTCACTGTAGAAACAAGCAACTGCAGTTGCTGGTGCACAGAGAAAAGACACAACGTGTTGGAGTAACTCATCTGGTCAGGCAGCATCTCTGGAGAAAATGAATAGATGACTCTTTGGGGGCGAGAGCCTTTATCAGTGTGACTGCAAAGGGACCAGCCCACGAGCACTTGATTAACTCATGAGAATGGTGTGATCTCTTTGACTGTTTGGATACCAAATCATTGATTCCCTAAATATGTAAAATTTTACGCAGGATCATCATTGTGTTAATACGTCTGCAAAACCGGAAAAATAGTGAATAGTGAAAGTCCTGGATAGAGTGGACGTGGAGAGGATATTTCTACTAGTGGGAGAGTCCAGGACCAGAGGTCACAGCCTCAGAATTAAAAGACCGTTCCTTTAGGAAGGCGATGAGGACGAATTTCTTTAGTCAGAGGGTGGTGAATCTGTGGAATTCATTGCCACAGAAGACTGTGGAGGCCAAGTCAGTGGATATTTTCAAGGCAGAGATAGATAGATTCTTGATTAATTCGGGTGTCAGGGGTTATGGGGAGAAGGCAGGAGAATGGGGTTAGGAGGAAGAGATAGATCAGCCATGATTGAAAGACCCTTCTTCAAACTGAATGTCAGGGGAGAAGGAGACGAGAGATATGGAAGGATTAGGTGTGAAAACACAGATCAAAGGGGACGATGATCAAGAAAATGTAGACTCTCAGTCTGTAGAAGGATCTTGACCCAAAACGTCATCCATTCCTTCTGTCCAGAGATGCTGCCTGTCCCGCTGAGTTACTCCAGCATTCTCTGTTCATCTTCGGTGTAAACCAGCATCTGCAGTTCCTTCCAGTGCATTACCTGTGGCCTTACGTGGTACAGCTTTAGGAACACAGCCACGATCTCATGGTGCTGGGATGGCTGTAAACATTGGGAGGGATGTGACCATGGAGAGATTTAAATGCATACAAATCTCCACCATTGATTCAATGGATAATGGAGTGGAAAATGCAAGAAGAAAAACAACAGTAACACACTGGTGATGTTACCGATAGATGGGCACACTACATTTTTTCCCCCATGAATAGACGCAAACCTTCTGAACCTTCTGAATGTTGTAGTCGGCAGGGCAGAACTCTGCATATCGCCAACTTGGACAATTTTACATTTTTATCAAACCAATTAACCAAGCCAATTAACCTACAAACCTGCACGTCTTTGGAGTGTGGGAGGAAACAGAAGATCTCGGAGAAAACCCATGCAGGCCACGGGGAGAACGTACAAACTCCGTACAGACAGCACCCGTAGTCGGGATTGAACCTGGGTCTCTGGCGCTGTATTTTATTGTAAAGCAGCAACTCTACTGCAGTGCCACCGTGACCGCCTCAAAGTACTGGAGTAACTCAACGGGTCAGGCAGCAACTCTGGCGAAAAAGGAGGGGTGATGTTTTGGGTCAGGACCCTTTTCCATTTTATTTTCTGTACCTCACTGTGGCGATTTACTGATCATTAACGAATACATTGGTGGCCAACTCGGATCCTATGCGTTTAGATTTCTCTGTGCCATCACTCCTCCCTATCAGTAGAACCTGTTCCACAAATCTCTCCCATACTTTACTGAACTGTATACATAATATATAATTTCACTGCACGTCAGCTGTACATGACAGTAAAGAACCATTGATTTCTGTCTCCCTACCCTTCAATACTTTCAACCCACGTCTCTGAAGAAAACGATCTATGTTTTTAGATATACAGCGCGGAAACAGGCCCTTCATCCCACCGAGTCCACGCCTACCAACGATCACCGGTACACTAGTTCAGTCCGACACACCAGGGACAATTTATAGCAGCCATTTGTGGGAGGAAACCAGAGCACCCGGGGAAAGCCAACGCGGTCATGGGGAGAATGTACAAACTCTGTACGGACAGGATCGAACCTGGGTTTCTGGCGCTGCAAGGCAGCAACTCCACCGCTGTGCCACCGTGCCACCCCTTTCTGCGAAAGACTCGGTGGGAGATTTTCTATGATGAGGCCCCCATGAACCAGTTTGGGACATTGTTACCTTATTCCCCCACGTTACTCCCTTCATCATGTATCTGTACACTGTGGACGGCTCGATTCTAGTCACATATAGTGTTCCCGCTGACTGGATAGCACGCAACAAAAACTGCCTCTGTACACGTGACAATAAACTAAACTAAATGTGTGCGAAGTTTAGTTTAGTTTAGTTTATTGTCACCGGTCATGTACAGTGGAAGGAAATACAGATGCTGGTTTACATTGAAGATGGACACAAAATGCTGGAGTAACCGGGGGATCCCTGGAGAAGAGCTCCGACCGCCTGCCCACGGCCTACAACAGTTTGAAGCCGCGGTCAGCGGTACTTCTAGCCGCAGGCGCGGCGGGGACTTACTTACGTATCATCCGGAGCGGGATCCCTCGCTGGGAATCCCTGGAGAAGAGCTGCGGCATACGTCATCTTCAAGCCGCGGTCTCTGGTAGGGAAGCACAGATTCGGGACTTACCTTGCTTGGACATCTGGCCGCCCACAGCGGCGACTGCGGATGTTTATGGTCCCGACCACGGGGAAAAATGCAGGAGGACTGACTGAACTTGTGACGATTGCTGTGGTGGATGTTTTGTGTTAAATTTTTTATTGTGTATCGTGTGTTCTTTTTTATTGTACCGCTGCTGGCAAATTCATTTCACTGCACTTCATTGTGTATGTGACGAATAAATCTGACTATTGACTATTGACTCAGCGGGTCAGGCAGCATCTCCGGAGAAAAGGAATAGGTGACGTTTCGGGTCAAGACCCTTCTTCAGACTGAGAGTCAAGGGAGAGGGAAACTTTCTGTCTTGGGTTTCCTCCACTGTCGGGAGGCTGCCTGACCCGCTGAGTTACTCCAGCATTTTGTGTCTACAAACTAAGCTAAGTTTTACTAAACCCCGACTATCGATGGAATATCGATCGGTAGATATTTCTGCCGATAATCATAATCATACTTTATTAGCCAAGTGTGTTTTGCAACATACGAGGAATTTCATTTGCCGTGCAGTCATACCAATAAAAAGGGACAGAACACACAAAATACATTTTAACATAAACATCCACCACAGTGACTCCTCCACATTCCCCACTGTGATGGAAGGTGAAAAAAGTTCAGTCTCTCCCTTGTTTGTCCTCCAGCGGTCGGTGGCCTCGAGCCTTCCGTTCACGGGACGATCTTATTCCCGTAGCCGGCGGCGGGCCTCCGCGTCGGGGCGATCAAGCTCCTGCATCGGGGGGGAATCTCAGTTCCCCCGCGCCGGGCGATCTACCCCGGGTCGGGGCTATGCCGAACGTCGTGCAGCTTTTGGAGTTTCCCGACGTCGGTCTCAACCCGAGACTGCGAGCTCCTCGATGTTGAAATCCGCAGGCCGCGGTTGGAGTGTTGATCCCAGGCAAGGGATCGGTTCCGATCGTAAGTCCACATCCCCGCGGTGGGGCTCAAAATCAGTCCCGAGCGAGGCCTCCAGCTCCACGATGTTAGGCCGCAGAGCGACCGGAGATACGATCCAGAAAACAAGGTAAGAAATTGAAAAAATGTTTCCCCCGACCCCCCCGCCCGCCCACCCCCCCACAGAAAACAAACCAGAGAACATTAACACAAACTTTTAAAACACACTAAAAATAACAAAAAAAGACAAAAAGACAGACAGACTGTAGGCGAGGGTGCCATCGAAGCGCCACCCGGTGGAGAGAGGAATACAGCAACTAAGTGGTCAAGGGTAGGTGAGTTTAATGTAAGTTTATGCTGCAAATATTTCATAGGCAATAGTAGACTGCTTACCGCCTCAAACAGATAGACACGCCATTATTGAGGGGGTGATCATCTCAGCACAAGCGGTAATCCCTGGAAGAGGAAGCCCTTCAATAAGTAATTGCATGATCCCTTCCGAATGTCACCATATCTGAGGAAGGATGTGCTGGCATTGGAGAGGGTCCAGAGGAGGTTTACAAGAACGATCCCAGGGATGAGTGGGTTAACCTATGATGAGCGTTTGTCGGCACTGGGCCTGTACTCGCTGGAGTTTAGAAGAATGAGGGGGGACCTCATTGAAACGTTCAGAATAGTGAAAGCCTTGGATAGAGTGGATGTGGAGAGGATGTTTCCACTGGTGGGAGAGTCTAGGACTAGAGGTCATAGCCTCAGAATTAAAGGATGTTCCTTTAGGAAGGAGATGAGGAGAAATGTATTTAGTCAGATGGTGGTGATTCTTTGCCACGGTGGGCTGTGGAGGCCAAGTCAGTGGATATTTTTAAGGAAGAGAGAGATAGATTCTTGATTAGTACAGGTGTCAGAGGTTATAGGGAGCAAGCAGGAGAATGGGGTTACAAGGGAGAGATAGATCAGCCATGATTGAATGGGGGAGTAGACTTGATGGGCCGAATGGCCTAATTCTACTCCTAACACTTATGACCTTATGAGGCACTGGCAGAGCGCACCTCTTAAGTGCTGGTATATATTGTTTTTCCCTGTCCAGACCTGAATACATTTATATACTGTATTTGGTGCAGGAAATAACTGCAGATGCTGGTTTACACCGAAGATAGACACCAAATGCTGTAGTAACTCAACGGGACAGGGAACAACTCTGGATAGAAGGAATGCTTGTATAAGAACCATATAAGAATCAATAGAAGAAGGATATCAGTGAAGAAAGCGAATGGCATGTTGGCCTTTACAACACGAGGAATCGAATATAGGAGCAAAGAGGTCCTTCTGCAGTTGTACAGAGCCCTAGTAGGACCACACCTGGAGTATTGTGTGCGGTTTTGGTCCCCTAATTTGAGGAAGGACATTCTTGCTATTGAGGGAGTGCAGTGTAGGTTTACAAGGTTAATTCCCGGGATGGCGGGACTGTCATATGCTGAGATAATGGAGCAGCTGGGCTTGTACACTCTGGAGCTTAGAAGGATGAGAGGGTATCTCATTGAAATATATAAAATAGTTAAGGGCTTGGACACGCTAGAGGCAGGAAACATGTTCCCGATGTTGGGTGAGTCCAGAACCAGGGGCCACAGTTTAAGAATAAGGAGTAAGCCATTTAGAACGGAGTCGAGGAAACACTTTTTCTCACAGAGAGTGGTGCGTCTGTGGAATTCACTGCCTCAGAGGGCGGTGGAGGCCGGTTCTCTGGATACTTTCAAGAGAGAGCTAGATAGGGCTCTTAAAAATAGCGGAGTCAGAGGATATGGGGAGAAGGCAGGAACGGGGTACAGATTGGGGATGATCAGCCATGATCACATTGAACGGCGGTGCTGGCTCGAAGGGCCGAATGGCCTATTCCTGCACCTATTGTCTATTGTCTATATTTGGTGTGACCATTCATTATTTACCTTAACTAATTCATTGCATTTGATAGATCTAAACGATTATAGGATGTGTTTTTTTGGGGGGGGGGGGGGGAGGGTTGTTCTACTAATGAGCGCAAACTGAGGAATTTAATTGATTATTTATGATTTTCTGTTAATTTTAAGCTGGAATTTTCCTGTGATTGATTATAGAGTCATATAGAATGATACAGCATGGAAACAGGCCCTTCGGCCCAACTTGCCCACACCGGCCAACATATCCCAGCCACACTAGTCCCACCCGCCCGCTTTTGGCCTCATATCCCTCCAAACCCATCCTATCCTTTGGTTATCCTCATTATTCTTCAAGAATTAGTTATTCTTGCTGCCTGTCTTTCAAGAAGGAAAGACGAGTCCACAGGGCCTTGAGGATAGAGAGGCCTTTTGTTCTTCAAGAGGCGTTGACAGGCCTCTCTGGAATCCCGAGCAGTTTGCAGGTCCGGGCCCACAGTTCAGTCTGGAGGTCTTCGTCGTAGGAAACGTCTGCTGATTTTTCCTTCTGGCCATTGTTGAGATAGAAACCGCCGGAACCTTCCAGGTCGGGCGAGAGCGCGGCGTATATCACGGTGGAGGCACCCTGGCTCGGAGTCTGCAGGAGGAGAGAGGGAGAGACTGTAATCGTGTACTGTCTTTCCCCTGTCTGGTTAGCACGTAACAAAAGCTTTTCACTGTACCTTGGTTACACGTGACAATAAACTAAACTGAGAAAGGATGAAAACTGCCACAATTACCATCACAACTATTATCTACCTCATTGGTGACCCTCGGACTATCTTTAATCGGACTTTACGGGTTTTACCTTGCACTAAATGTTATTCCCTTGTCAAGTGTTGGTACACAGTAAATGGATCGATTGCAATCATGTATTGTCTTTCCGTTCATAGCAAAAGGATTTGAGTATAGGAGCAGGGAGGTTCTACTGCAGTTGTACAGGGTCTTGGTGAGACCACACCTGGAGTATTGAGTACAGTTTTGGTCTCCTAATCTGAGGAATTACATTCTTACCATAGAGGGAGTACAGAGAAGGTTCACCAGACTGATTCCTGGGATGTCAGGACTTTCATATGAATAAAGACTGGATAGACTCGGCTTGTACTTGCTAGAATTTAGAAGATTGAGGGGGGATCTTATAGAAACTTACAAAATTCTTAAGGGGTTGGACAGGCTAGATGCAGGAAGATTGTTCCCGATGTTGGGGAAGTCCAGAACAAGGGGTCACAGTTTAAGGATGAGGGGGAAGTCTTTTAGGACCGAGATGAGAAAATCATTTTTCACACAGAGAGTGGTGAATCTGTGGAATTCTCTGCCACAGAATGTAGTTGAGGCCAGTTCATTGGCTATATTTCAGAGGGAGTTAGATGTGGCCCTTGTGGCTAAAGGGATCAGGGGGTATGGAGAGAAGGCAGGTACAGGATACTGAGTTGGATGATCAGCCATGATCATATTGAATGGCGGTGCAGGCTCGAAGGGCCGAATGGCCTACTCCTGCACCTATTTTCTATGTTTCTATGACTGGTTAGCATGCAACCATGCGTGGCACGGTGGCGCAGCGGAAGAGTTGCTGCCTTACAGCACCTACAGTGCCGGAGACCCAGGTTCGATCCCGACTACGGGTGCTGGCTGTACAGAGTTTGTACGTTCTCCCCGTGACCACATGGGTTTTCTCCGAGATCTTCGGTTTCCTCTCACACTACAACGAAGCACAGGTTTTTGCAGGTTAATTGGCTTGGCATAAATGTAAAATTATCCCTGGTGTGTGTAGGACAGCGTTAATGTGCGGGAATCGCTGGTCGGCGTGGACTCGGTGGGCCGAAGGGCCTGTTTCCGTGCTGTATCTCTCTAAGTTAAACTCAACTGCAAAGCTTTTCACTGTACCTCAGTACACGTGACAATAAACTGAACTGAGCAATTAGCGGCCTGCTGACAAACTAGCGGCGGGCTTTATGACTCACGTTAGTATTGGTGTGCAGTTTATGTGTAGAAAAGGATGCCTAGAAGTTGCAAAGTCCGTACGGACCAGCACCCATGGTCAGGATCGAATCCAGGTCTCTCGCACTGTGAGGCAACAACTCTGCCGCTGAGCCACCTTCTGCGACCATGGACTGTGACACTAATGCAATTTAGCATTGACAAGGTACTGTAAGATCAGACTACAGATACTTAAAAACAATTTACTTCAGTCCAATTAGAAATCCATTTCCATCCTTCCGTTCACAGTCAAATAAAGGTTGCAATGATAGACTTTCAATGCAAGTCTGCGGTGAATGAATAGGAGAAATCTAAATCGTTATTGACGGACAAAATACACTAATTACATTTGTAGGAAAGAGTTGTTTCTCAAAGGTTAATCAAGAAAATATTTCAAACAGCAATTAAGTTTTCAGCTTGTACGCCCACGACTGCACAGCCATGTCAAATCAAATTCAATTTACTAATAGAATCAGTCTGAAGAAGGGTCTCGACCCGAAACGAACAGTCTGAAGAAGGGTCTCGATCCGAAGCGTCACCCGGTCCTTCTCTCCAGAGACGCTGCCTGTCCTGCTGAGTTACTCCAGCATTTTGTGTCTATCTTCAATTAACAGATTCGCAGACGGCACCAACATTGTCCGGCGCCCCATCCAACTCACGAACCGATGATCGGCCATGAGAAGGAGGGGTGTTGATGGTGTCGGCGGTAAGCGAACATCCATAGGTCTGACAGCTGGCCGGGCTGCCGACCGACGGGGGCCACGGGCGAGGCGCTGCTGCTGCTGCTGCTGCTGCTGCTGCACTCCATGGGCTGCACTACGTCCGGACGGGTGAGGCGGGGCCGGACGTGGCGCTCCGACCCGACAGTCCCCTCGACCCGAGAAGTAGCGGTCAAATACGGGACAAGGGCGGTCCCGTACGGGACAAACCAATTTAGCCCAATACACGGGATGGCCCGGCTAATACGGGACAGTTGGCAACCCTAGGCACACATAGATACATAGATACATAGAAAATAGGTGCAGGAGTAGGCCATTCGGCCCTTCGAGCCTGCACCGCCATTCAATATGATCATGGCTGATCATCCAACTCAGTATCCTGTACCTGCCTTCTCTCCATACCCCCTGATCCCTTTAGCCACAAGGGCCACATCTAACTCACTCTTAAATATAGCCAATGAACTGGCCTCAACTACCCTCTGTGGCAGAGTTTCAGAGATTCACCACTCTCTGTGTGAAAAAGTTTCTTCTCATCTCGGTCCTAAAGGATTTCCCCCTTATCCTTAAGCTGTGACCCCTTGTCCTGGACTTCCCCAACATCGGGAACAATCTTCCTGCATCTAGCCTGTCCAACCCCATAAGAATTTTGTACGTTTCTATAAGATCCCCTCTCAATCTCCTAAATTCTAGCGAGTATAAGCCAAGTCTATCCAGTCTTTCTTCATATGAAAGTCCTGACATCCCAGGAATCAGTCTGGTGAACCTTCTCTGCACTCCCTCTATGGCTATAATGTCCTTCCTCAGATTTGGAGACCAAAACTGTACGCAATACTCCAGGTGTGGTCTCACCAAGACCCTGTACAACTGCAGTAGAACCTCCCTGCTCCTATACTCAAATCCTTTTGCTATGAAAGCTAACATACCATTCGCTTTCTTCACTGCCTGCTGCACCTGCATGCCTACTTTCAATGACTGGTGTACCATGACACCCAGGTCTCGTTGCATCTCCCCTTTTCCTAGTCGGCCACCATTTAGATAATAGTCTGCTTTCCTGTTTTTACCACCAAAGTGGATAACCTCACATTTATCCACATTATACTGCATCTGCCAAACATTTGCCCACTCACCCAGCCTATCCAAGTCACCTTGCAGTCTCCTAGCATCCTCCTCACAGCTAACACTGCCCCCCAGCTTAGTGTCATCCGCAAACTTGGAGATGTTGCCTTCAATTCCCTCATCCAGATCATTAATATAAATTGTAAATAGCTGAGGTCCCAGAACTGAGCCTTGCGGTACCCCACTAGTCACTGCCTGCCATTGTGAAAAGGACCCGTTTACTCCTACTCTTTGCTTCCTGTTTGCCAGCCAGTTCTCTATCCACATCAATACTGAACCCCCAATACCGTGTGCTTTAAGTCACATACCCTGGCTTCCACTGATGCCGCTGAAGTAGAGCTGGTTGAAAGCTTCAAATTCCTCAGAGTAATTATCTCCAATGACTTGTCCTGGACCAACCCATATTGAAGCAGTGGCCAATAATGTACACCAATGCCTCTACTTCCTTACAAGGTTTAGGAAGTTCGGCACGTCCCCAACAACTCTCACCAACCTCTACAGATGCGGCGTAGAAAGCATTTTATCGGGATGCGTCACAGCTCGGTTTGGGAACAGCACCATCCAAGACCGCAAGAAATTGCAGAGAATGGTGGACGCAGCCCAGACCACCACACCAACCACTGACTCCATTTATACCTCATGCTACCTCGGCAAGGCCAGCAGCATAATCAAGGACGAGTCTCATCCCGGTCACCCCCTCTTAGGATTTAGTTTAGCTTTAGAGATACGGCGTGGAAACAGGCCCTTCGATCCACCGAGTCCGCACCAACCAGCGATCCCCACACATTAACACCACCATGCACACACTAGGACAAGTTACATTTATACCAAGCCAATTAATCTACAAACCTGTACGTCTGGAGCGTGGGAGGAAACGGATGATCTCAAGTACACGCTCTGTAGGGACAGCAGCCGCAGTCGGAATCGAACCCGGGTCTCTGGCACTGTAGGTGGTGTATGGCAGCAACTCAGAGGGTGATGGGTATATGGAACGAGCTGCCAGTAGGTAGTATAAGCTAAAGAGGTAAAGACACTTTGAGAGGTAGATGCATGGGAGGGTGTTAGAGGGATATGGGCCGAATGGGGGCAAATAGGCAAATAGCTTAAGATGGGGGCATCTTGGTGTGCATGGACGAATGGGCTGAAGGGCCTATTTCTATACTGCATGACTCCATCACTATGATTATTGCTATTTCCCTAGAAAAGAACCATCAGCGCTTAGAACGTGGAACAGTACAGCACAAGAACAGGCCCTTCGGCCAACAAAGTCTGCGATGAACATGATGGCAACCAACTCTTCTCTTCATAGTGCATATCCATCCATTCCCTACATCTCCATGTACCTGTTTAAAAGCCTCTTAAACCCCACAACCGTATCTGTCTCCACCTCAACCTCCACCCCTGCTAGCACGTTCCAGCAAACTCCCCACCCTCTGTGCAAAAAACTTGCGCAGGAAGGAAGTGCAGATCCTGGTTTAAATCAAAGATAGACACAAAAAGCTGGAGTAACTCAGCGGGACAGGCAGCATCTCTGGAGAGAAAGATTGGGTGACGTTTCGGGTCGAGACCCTTCTTCAGACTTAAAAACTTTTACTTTTAAGTTGCTGAGAGAATGGAGCGGCTGGGCTTGTACACTCTGGAGTTTAGAAGGATGAGAGGGAATCTTATTGAAACATATAAGATTATTAAGGGTTTGGACACGCTAGAGGCAGGAAGCATGTTCCCGATGTTGGGGGAGTCCAGAACCAGGGGCCACAGTTTAAGAATAATAATAATAATAATAATGGATGGGATTTATATAGCGCCTTTCTAATACTCAAGGCGCTTAATAAGGGGTAAGCTATTTAGAACGTAGATGAGGAAACACTTTTTCACCCAGAGAGTTGTGAGTCTGTGGAATTCTCTGCCTCAGAGGGCGCTAGAGGCCGGTTCTCTGGATACTTTCAAGAGAGAGCTAGATAGGGCTCTTAAAGATAGCGTAGTCAGGGGAAATAGGGAGAAGGCAGGAACGGGATACTGATTGGGGATGGTCAGCCATGATCACATTGAATGGCGGTGCTGGCTCGAAGGGCCGAATGGCCTACTCCTGCACCTATTGTCTATTGTCTATTTGCCCCCCTCACCTTAAAGTCACACCTAAGATAAAATGCAATCCTAAGACTATACAACCTTAAAATAAGACATAGGAGCAGAATTAGGGATTTGTCCCATCGAGTCCGTTCCGCCATGTGATCATGGCCGATCAATTTTTCCCTCTAAACCCCATTCCCCTTGCCACATTTGTGGCCCTTACTAATCGGGAAGCGATCAATCTCAGCTTTAAAAATATCCAGGAAACTTGAAGCACAATATTTAAAATAGCATGGATCCCTGAGCAGCTGAAATGCCTTGAGATAGCGATGGATTTTTTTACACACTGCTTCACAGATGACTGGTTCTACAGATCTTCAAAATGCAAAGCTGCTTGCCAATGACGCAAGTATTCACTTTGTTTATATAACCAGAACGGAAGCTCGGTCGCCCCAGAGCTTCAGATTATTGCCAAGGGACATCATCCCGGTTGTGTCAATGGCTTTAAATCCCCAGGAAGCAGAAGGAGTAGTACGAACATAGAAACATAGAAAATAGGTGCAGGAGTAGGCCATTCGGCCCTTCGAGCCTGCACCGCCATTCAATATAACCATATAACCATATAACAATTACAGCACGGAAACAGGCCATCTCGGCCCTTCTTGTCCGTGCCGAACACTTACTCTCACCTAGTCCCATCTACCTGCACTCAGACCATAACCCTCCATTCCTTTCCCGTCCATATAACTATCCAATTTATTTTTAAATGATAAAATCGAACCTGCCTCCACCACCTCCACTGGAAGCTCATTCCACACAGCTACCACTCTCTGAGTAAAGAAGTTCCCCCTCATGTTACCCCTAAACTTCTGTCCCTTAATTCTCAAGTCATGTCCTCTGGATATTTTTAAAGCTGAGATTCTCAATCTCAAAATTCACCACTCTCTGCAGCCTTTTGCGTTTCAGTGTGTTGGAATTTTCATATCGGTCGACCTCCGATTTTCCAGCAACTGGTGGTACGGCACCTCCTTTAATCCGGACAAATTTACGAGGGCGCACTTGAAACCAGCCCCGGAAGTCCCCCCGAAAATGTGGCTCCTAGGCCGGGCGAGGCGGCCGATCTCGACCTCATCGGGACATCCGCGGCCGATCGGCGGGCCGAATATCCCCCATGCAGCCAGGGCTCTGGAACTCTGGCCCGGCCGAAGCCGGCAGATCTGTTCCCATAGCCAACTTCTGAGAATGACTTTGTGGGCTGTTATCTCGGTCCCCCGAGGCCACGACCTCTGTCGACCCGGCAAAATGGATAATCCAGCAAGGCTCTAGAACCAAGGGTGCCGGAAAATCAGTGGTGGACCTGTACCAAGTCATGATGCAACCAGTCACCAAGATGTACTTTCTGTGATAGTCATAGAGTCTTACAGCGAGAAAACAGGCCCTAGCCCACACCGGCCAACATATCCCATTTACACAAGTCCCACCTGCCTGCATTTGGCCCATATCCCTCTAAACCTGTCCTATCCAGGTGCCTGTCTTATATTTTCTTACGCGTTGCGATTGTACCTTCCTCAAGCAATAAAGAGGCTTTTCGATGGGCACATGGATAGGCAGTGAATGGATGGATTATGGATCATGTGCAGGAGGCGGAGATTAGTTTAACTTGGACTCATGTCCAGCAGCGGCATTGTGGGCCGAAGGGCCTGTTCTGCACAGTTCCATATTTTATGTTCTATATTCTATCAGGTCAAATAAAGTTTGTCTGAATGGTACGCTGATGAAAGGCCTTCTTCTCTGCTTCTCTTTCCACAGATGCTGCTAAATGACTGAAGAAGGGTCTCGACCCGAAGCCTCGCCCACTCCCTCTCTCCGTAGATGCTGCCTCACCCGCGGAATTACTCCAGCATTTTGTGTCTACCTGCTAAATGTTGCCAATCTTTTCTGTTTATGTCTCAGATTTCCAGCATATCTGTGGGGCCAGAAATTTCTGAATCACCTGAATATTCTGAGTCAGGCAGTTTACCTCAGAATAAATCCATGGATTCATATATTTTTCAAATAATCCAGATATTTGATTATCATGTTTAAGAAGGAACTGCAGATGCTGGAAAATCGATGGTACCCAAAAATGCTGGAGAAACTCAGCGGGTGCAGCAGCATCTATGGAGCGAAGGAGATAGGCAACGTTTCGGGACGAAACGTTGCCTATCTCCTTTGCTCCATAGATGCTGCTGCGCCCGCTGAGTTTCTCCAGCATTTTTGTCTAACTTGATTATCATTCACTATTCAATGGTTAACTTTGTACAAGTTCAAAATGTATTATTTGGACATGGAGGCTATGGTATTCCATAGTTTTATTCTGCTTGAAAATTGTTGCAGGCAGGTCAAATATAAATTAGAAAGTGCATCAAGAGTAACCAAAGTAAACCAACATCTGAACCTCTTTGTGTCTCTATAAAAAAGTACATGGTTTCTGGAAAATAAGACATTTGTGACTTCTTTGAGCCCTTAATAAACTGGAATCAGTGGTTAATTATTGATTATTTTCAGCTGAGGAAAATCTAGTCTTTGTTCCGCCAAGATGCAGCGAGAGCTAAGGGTAAAAATATCAACGCTATTTCCATCCTGACTACTTTTCAAAGTGACGTGAGTGATGCCTGCTTCCTTGAACGTAAGACTTCCTTGAACATGGAGCTGGTGAGAACAGTTAGCATGGGACTCGGTGAGCCGAAGGGCTGCAAGAATTGAAAAGGGTGGCAAAGAACTAGTGAATGAATGGAATGTGAAAAAACAAATCAGAAGCCAGCACCCACTATAACGCACTATGGGAACTTCACTCGCCCCTCTGCAGGATCTATGCATCAGGAGGTGCAACTCCAGAGCCAACAAGATCATGGGAGACCCCTTCCACCCCTGCAACGGACTGTTCCAGCTGCTACGGTCAGGCAAACGCCTCCGTTGCCATGCTGTGAAAACGGAGAGGTTGAGAAGGAGTTTCTTCCCAGAGGCCATTAGGACTGTAAACTCCTATCTCACCAGGGACTAACTTTACTGAACCACTCTACTGGGGGTTTTTTTAATTGCTGTTTTTTTTGTTTTTTTTTTTCTTTTTCCTTCCCCCCACAATTTGTAATATGTAAAAGAATATGTGATTCTGTTCCATTCTGTTTGTTTTTTTGCACAAAGTCCGCGAGCATTGCCACTTTTCATTTCACTGCACATCTCGTATGTGTATGTGACGAATAAACTTGACTTGACTTGACAATGATGATCCAGGAAAGGTGGATCACCACAGCTGTCTATTCCTTGGTCATCATCACAGATTTTCCGGCACCTCCTTTAATCGGGACAATATGACGAGAGCGCACTTAAAATCCCCCCCCGCCCCACCCACCCTCCTGGAAGTCCCCCACGCTTAGACCAGATGAGGTGGCCGATCTGGACCTCATTTGGACTTTCCAATGATCAGCAGGACGTTACTTGCTCCCTGCAGCCGGGGTTCTGCAACTGGAACTGTTGAAGGGTGGTGAATCTGTGGAACTCATTGCCGCAGAAGGCTGTGGAGGCCAAGTCAATGGATATTTTTAAGGCAGAGATAGATGGATTAGTACGGATGTCAGGGGTTATGGGGAGAAGGCAGGAGAACGGGGTTAGGAGAAGAAAGGAAAAAGGAAGAGGAGGAGCCTGAGGGCTGAGGGAGAGCTGAGCAGGGGAGGAGACAGCAAGGGCTACCGGAAATTGGAGAATTCAATGTTTATGCCACTAGGGTGCAGACTGCCCAAGCGGAATATGAGGTGCTGTCACTCTACTTAAGAAACATCTAGACAGGTACATGGATAGGACAGGTTTAGAGGGATATGGGCCAAACGCAGGCAGGTAGGACTAGTGTAGATGGGACAAATGTTGGCTGGTGTGGGCAACTTGGGCCAAAGGGCCTGTTTCCACGCTGTACTACTATGATTCTATGACTAAGCGCTATGCTAACACTGCAATATAATTGTCAGCTATTATGCTAATACTTAACCAACCTATTCAACCAACCTCCAAAATAAACCATATCAACTGGCTATTATCTCCTGAGACCTCACTGTGCACAAATTGTCATTACAACGGAGCTTAAATGTTAAACATATTTTAAAGGTCGAGAATGCTTTGATACATATTGAAAGGTGTATAATGGATGCAAATTCGAGCTTGTCTATGCAGGGAAAGCTGGAGTTTATCACTCTGTCAATTCTGCTTGCATTACAGGGAGTACACAGCCACAGATCATTCCGCAGAAAGACAAGCATGTTATAGATTATACTCCCTGCGTCCATGGCTGCTTTGAAAGGCCTAACAGCCAAAGCAAGGTATTTTACAAACAGACAATGAGAAGAATGATCAGTCTATCCGTTACGGTAGCAGGCTGAGGGATTTAAAACAACGTCTGTGTTATGACCTGGTTTGGAAACAAGAATTATGCTCTGTCAAACAAAATGAATAATTTTCGATATTGGCGAAGGCGGAGTACTCAAGGTCGTGCCATCCTTACACAGTGCACTCCGAGGACGGGCTTTTTCTGAATCACCCGCTACCAGACAGTTAATCACTGATTACCTCTGAACTAGCTCCATGTGCTTTCAGTTGATAATAAGGCAGTTTCCGAAGGTGCACAGCAAAGGAAAAAAGGTGACATGAAGAATTATTTATAAGTACAGAAGGCTTGATCTCTCCGGATAGACGGCGTACATCTTATTCTTGTTTTCAAACAGTCTATAAGGAGATGGCTCACAGCTGGTATTATCTCTCAAAGGCAGATCCACTAGAGTGTCGATCATGTCGTAAGTAATAAGAGTGAATCGACGCTCGTTCGTCACTGGCTTCTGGAACCACCGCATGCATTACTGCCTGCAACCGCGCATTCATCTTGTGCTCAAAGAGAAGTTGCGTTGATCCCAGGGATGATGGGGTGAACGTTTGAGGGCACTGGGTCTTCACTCGCTGGAGCTTAGAAAGGATGAGGTCATAAGGCATAGTAGTAGAATTAGGCCATTCAGCCCATCAAGGTACAGGATACTGAGTTGGATGATCAGCCATGATCATATTGAATGGCGGTGCAGGCTCGAAGGGCCGAATGGCCTACTCCTGCACCTATTTTCTATGTTTCTATGTTTCTAAGTCTAGACAATAGACAATAGGTGCAGGAGTAGGCCATTCGGCCCTTCGAGCCAGCACCGCCATTCAATGTGATCATGGCTGATCATCCCCAATCAGTACCCCGTTCCTGCCTTCTCCCCATATCCCCTGACTCCGCTATTTTTAAGAGCCCTATCTAGCTCTCTCTTGAAAGCATCCAGAGAACCTGCCTCCACCGCCCTCTGAGGCAGAGAATTCCACAGACTCACCACTCTCTGTGAAGAAAAAGTGTTTCCTCGTCTCCGTTCTAAATGGCTTACCCCTTATTCTTAAACTGTGGCCCCTGGTTCTGGACTCCCCCAACATCGGGAACATGTTTCCTGCCTCGAGTGTGTCCAAGCCCTTAATAATCTACTCCGCCATTCAATCTTGGCTGATCTATCTCTCCCTCCTAACCAGGGGTGCAGTGCTCACCGGAGCCTCTGTAAAAAAAGGCCAAAGAAAACAGTGGGAATTTTAACTAGCGGTCGGGGTAACCTGGTTGAAAGAGGGGGAAGGGGAAGACCCATCGCTACTGATGTGTCTTCCCTGTGGGGGGGGGGGTCTGATGCTGGGCCTGGAACTCTGGTGAGGTGACGGCTCTGGCCCGTTGGTGGCCGGTGGAGAGGCGAGGGAGGGTCGGCGGAGTCTCCGGTGGAGGCCCGTGGAGGGCTGGAGTAGAGATACGGCTCGGTGGCAGCAGCATCGGAGGCCCCGGGGAGGCGGTGAGAGTCGGCGGCCGTGGGCGGCAGTTTCGGTGGTCCGGGTCTGGGTTTGGCTGGGAAAGCGTTGAGGGTGGGAGAAGCGGAGAATGTTGTTCCTGTTCCTCGTGGTGGTCGGGCAGGTGGTGCCGCGGTCCAGCGGTGGAGCTCCGGGCCTGCGGGCGGCCGGTCGAGTCGAGGAGGGACCGGTCTGGAGGCGGGCAAGCTTGTGTCCAGGTAGGTGAGGATGCGTTTGCTGAGAGTGGGGGTCTGGTGTTGAATGAAGTAGAGCTGTGGTCCATTGCAGGTGTGGGTGTGTGAGTGAGTGGGTGAGTGAGTGGGTGGGTGAGTGAGTGTGTGTGAGTGTGTAAGTGTGTGACTATATGTGTGGGTACACAAAATTGCTGGAGGAACTCAGCGGGTGCAGCAGCATCTATGGAGCGAAGGAAATAGGCGACGTTTCGGGCCGAAACCATGTCTACTCCACTATATGTGTGTGTGTGTGAGTGTATGTGTGTGTGTGTGTGTGTGTGTGTGTGTGTGTGTGTGTGTGTGTGTGTGTGTGTGTGTGTGTGTGTGTGTGTGCGTGAATGGGTGAGTGAGTGCGTGAGTGGGTGTGAGTGTGTGACTATATGTGTGTGTGTGTGAGTGTATGTGTGAGTGTGTGTGTGTGTGTGTGTATGTGTGTGTGTGTGTGTGTGTGTGCGTGAATGGGTGAGTGAGTGCGTGAGTGGGTGTGAGTGTGTGAGTGTGTGACTATGTGTGTGTGTGTGTGTATGTGTGTGTGTGTGTGAGTGTGTGCGTGAATGGGTGAGTGAGTGCGTGAGTGGGTGTGAGTGTGTGTGAAGGCCCAGAGCTACGGGAAAGTCAGTGTGAGTTGGTGCCGGGCCGACACCTCATAACCATCTTTTTCTTTACTTGCTGGATAATTATGTTTCATGATAATTAGTGAGGGAACCGTGCAATGTTTTGTCATATTATTAAATTAAGTATTATATGTTTTATTGTACTAATTATAAACTGGGATCTAGTGGTAGGCTATAATCTTTTTTGACCCTTGAGACGAGCTTGCCTCCCCCCCCCCCCCCCCCCCACCCCCCGCTCCCACACCTCCCCCCCCCATCCCAACACCTCCCCTCCCTCCCCCCCCCCCACCAACCCCAATCAAAACCTGAAACGACGCCCCTGTTTGACAGCTCCAGCACCTAAAACATTATCACTGCAACACTGCCCCTAACCCCATTCTCCTGAATTCTCCCCATAACCTCTGACACCCGTACTAATCAAGAAGCAGGGACCTCGTTGAAACCTAACTGAATAGTGAAAGGCCTGGATAGAGTGGAAGCGGAGAGGGGGGAGTGTGGAGAGGGGGGAGTGTGGAGAGGGGGGGACTAGTGGGGAGAGTCCAGGACCAGAACCCACAGCCTCAGAATTAAAAGACGTTCCTTTGGACATGAGAAGGACATGCTGCCGGTCCCGCTGAGTTACTCCAGCATTTTGTGTCCATCATCAATTTTCTTGGCCCCGCTCTGAGAGTAGAAGCGGGGGCGGATCCGGACCGCAACGGCCGTGAGCCCCAGGTCGAGTTCGGCAATCGTTTGCCTGCTTCTGCTGCTGTTGGAGGTGAGACGTTGCGTCGCGCCAGGGTCTTGGGCCTGTCCCACTTTGGCCGTCAGTTACGCGACAGGCGCGTGAAGATTTCGTTCGCTACAAAAATTTGTAGCGCCTCGCGATACCGTCCACAACTCCATACCCCTCCGCCCTTCTCAGTGGGACCGGCCACGATGACCAACGATCACCCGTACACTAGTTCTAACCTACACACCAGGGACAATTTATAGAAGCCATTTAACCCACAAACCTGCACGTCTTTGGAGTGTGGGAGGAAACTGGAGCACCCGGAGAAAACCCACGTGGTCACAGGGAGAAGGTACAAACAATGTACAGAGATCACCCGTAGTCAGGATCGAACCCAGGTCTCAGCAATGTAGAACTTGGAACAATGAACACCACAGCACAAGAACAGGCTGAACATGATGGCAAGACTTCCCGCACATAATCCAAATCCCTCATTCTCGATATACCCAAGTGCCTTTCCCGGTCTGAAGCAGGGTTTCGGCCCAAAACGTTGCCTATTTCTTTCGCTCCATAGATGCTGCTGCACCCGCTGAGTTTCTCCAGCACTTTTGTCTATCTATCCCAAAGTCTTTTAAATAATACTGTATTAAAGTTGGTCTCTGAAAGTTTAGTTTAGTTTAGAGATACAGCGCGGAAAGTGGCCCTTCTGCCCAGCGATCCCCACATACTAGCGCTATCCCGCATACATTGGGGACAATTTACAATTTTAACAAGCCAATTAACCTACAATCCTGTGTGTCTTTGGAGTGTGGGAAGAACCCGGAGCTCCTGGAGAAAACCCACGCAGTCACGAGGGGAACGTACAAACTCCGTACAGACAGCACCCGTAGTCGAGATCGATCCCGGGACTCTGGCGGTGTAAGGCAGCAACTCTACCGCTGCTGTATGATAGGGTTCACACTCACAAATTATATTCACTATTTAAAATCTAGGTTGAGAGTCAAGGTTCAGAAGTCATTAGATTTGATGCGGAGTGATTCCTGATTGAACCTGCGATAAAGGGCCCCTGAAACACATTAGTAGGCAGTCAGGCATTCTATCAATTTTCAATAAAACAAACTCAAAGTAGATTAAAAGGCACAACCTCTGCAGATACATATCAGCATTCAGCACTATGGCAGTGATCATGAAAGTTATTGTTCAGCTAAATACAAAGGTTGATGGAGCTGGCATTTTAAAAGCCTGCTGTTGGAAATGGCTTAGAATCTAGACGATTGGAGGGCAGGGAAGGGCAAGATCGATTTGAACATATACATCTCCAAAAAAGTGGAACATAGAAACATAGAATATAGTTGCAGGAGTTGGCCATTCGGCCCTTCGAGCCATTCAATATGATCATTATTGATCATCCAAAATTTATGTTTCAATTTTGTTTTATGTTTCAATTATGTTTCAATTATATTTCAATTTTGGTCGCCAAATTATAGGAAAAATGTCAACAAAATAGAACGAGTACAGAGGAGATTTACTAGAATGTTGCCTGGGTTTCAGCACCTAAGTTACAGAGAAAGGTTGAACAAGTTAGGTCTTTATTCTTTGGAGCGCAGAAGGTTAAGGGGGGACTTGATAGAGGTCTTTAAAATTATGAGAGGGATAGACAGAGTTGACGTGGATAAGCTTTTTCCATTGAGAGTAGGGAAGTTTCAAACAAGAGGACATGATTTGAGAATTAAGGGACAGAGGTTTAGGGGTAACATGAGGGGGAAATTCTTTACTCAGAGAGTGGTAGCTGTGTGGAATGAGCTTCCAGTGGAAGTGGTGGAGGCATGTTCGATTTTATCATTTAAAAATAAATTTGGATAGGTATATGGACGGGAAAGGAATGGAGGGTTATGGTCTGAGTGCAGGTAGATGGGACTAGGCGAGAGTAAGTGTTCGGCATGGACTAGAAGGGCCGAGATGGCCTGTTTCCGTGCTGTAATTGTTATATGGTTATATGGTTATCAGTACCCCGTTCCTGCTTTTTCCCCATATCCGTTAGCCCAAAGAGCCAAATCTAACTCTCTCTTGAAAACATCCAGAGAACCAGCCTCCACCGCCCTCTGAGGCAGGGAATTCCACAGATTCACAACTCTCTGGGTGAAAAAGTTTTTCCTCATCTCAGTCCTAAATGGTTTACACCTTATTCTTAAACTGTGGCCCCTGAGATCTTCAGTTTCCTCCCACACTCTAAGGACGTACAGGTTTGTAGGTTAATTGGCTTGGTATAAATGTAAAAATTGTCCCTAGTGTGTGTAGGATAGTGTTAATGTGCGCCGATCGCTGGTCGGTGCGGACTCAGTGGGCCAAAGGGCCTGTTTCCGCGCTGTATCTCTAAATTAAATTAAACTAAACTAAATACTTTGAGGAGGAACTCTCTGAATAGCTATGTCCCTCATTCGACCTCCTCTGTGCCCCACCTGGGCTCGCACCTAATTTTACCCTCCCCCTCTCCCTCTACCTACATTCCTCCATCTGGCTTCACAATTCGCTATTCTTCAATCTTTTTGCCCACACCTTCTGTTTCTTCATCTCTGGCCCTTGGCCAACCATTTGTCTATCAGCCTCCTCCCCCACCCCCCCCCCCCCTAACTGTGCGCACCTATTAATTGTTAGGGGTTAATTAACGCAGCCGCCCGACTCATCACCCACACCAAATCCTGGCATCACATCACTCCAGTCCTCAAAAAACTTCACTGGCTTCCCATCTCCCACCGGATCACCTACAAAATCCTGGTCCTCACTTACAAAGCCCTCCACCATCTGGCCCCCCATATCTCACTGACCTCCTCTCCCCCTACCAACCCTCACGGTCCCTCAGATCCACATCAGCCGGTCTCCTCTCTATCCACAAGTCCAACCTCCGCAGTTTTGGGGACAGAGCCTTCTCCAGGGCAGCTCCCAGGCTCTGGAACTCCCTCCCCCAACTGATCCGCAATTCCGTGTCCCTCACCATCTTCCAGTCCCGCCTCAAGACCCATCTCTTCACCTCTGCCTATCCTTAGCCCCACGTCCCCGTCCCTTTTCATCTGTGCATTAATTGCCTCATACTGTGTTTTGTATTGAATTCTGTCTTTACTTTGTGTACTAGTCATGTCTCTACTATTTATTTCATTCCCCTTACATGTTTTTCCTCTACATGCTCAATTTTTGTAAGGTGTCCTTGAGACTCTTGAAAGGCGCCCATAAATAAAATGTATTATTATTATTATTATTATTACATGGCACGTTTTGTCCTGCCCCTCCCCTTCTCTCTTCCAGCTTTCTCCCCCCCACCCCAACCCCACAATCAGTCTGAAGAAGGGTCCTGACTCGAAACATTACCTATCCATGTTCTACGAGGATGCTGCCTGACCCGCTGAGCTACTCCAAACTCTTCGTGCTGGCTCATAAAATCAGCCAGCATAATCAAAGACTTGTCCCATCCCGGTCATTCCTTTTTCTCCCTGCTCCTGTCCAGCAGAATTTTAGACATACAACATGAAAACAGACCCTTCGGCCCTACGAGTGTTTGCCAACCAGTGATCACCCCGTACACAGCCACTATCCTACACGCTGGGGGCAATTTGCAAGTTTACAGGAGCTAATTAATCTACAAACCTGTACGACAGTGGAATGTGGAAGGAGACCGGAACAGCTGGAGAAAAGTCACGCAGATCACGGGGAGAACGTGCAAACTCCATACAGACAGCACACGTGGGCAGGATGGAACCTGGGTCTCTGGTGCTGTAAGGCAGCAACTCTACCGCTGCACCACCGTGCCGACCCACTGGGCTGCGCTGTTCTATGTTCTATGTTAGCTTTCAAATAAAGTCCAGCTTTTAAATAGCAGAGGAACTCAAAAAGGGCAAACATAGAAACATAGAAACATAGAAATTAGGTGCAGGAGTAGGCCATTCGGCCCTTCGAGCCTGCACCGCCATTCAATATGATCATGGCTGATCATCCAACAGTATCGGGTACCTGCCTTCTCTCCATACCCTCTGAACCCCTTAGCCACAAGGGCCACATCTAACTCCCTCTTAAATATAGCCAATGAACTGGCCTCGACTACCCTCTGTGGCAGAGAGTTCCAGAGATTCACCACTCTCTGTGTGAAAACAATTCTTCTCATCTCGGTTTTAAAGGATTTCCCCCTTATCCTTAAGCTGTGACCCCTTGTCCTGGACTTCCCCAACATCGGGAGCAATCTTCCTGCATCTAGCCTGTCCAACCCCTTAAGAATTTTATAAGTTTCTATAAGATCCCCTCTCAATCTCCTAAATTCTAGAGAGTATAAACCAAGTCTATCCAGTCTTTCTGCATAAGACAGTCCTGACATCCCAGGAATCAGTCTGGTGAACCTTCTCTGTACTCCCTCTATGGCAATAATGTCCTTCCTCAGATTAGGAGACCAAAACTGTACGCAATACTCCAGGTGTGGTCTCACCAAGACCCTGTACAACTGCAGTAGAACCTCCCTGCTCCTATACTCAAACCACGTGGTACAGTGCCACAGTGGTAGAGTTGCTGCCTTACAGCGCCAGGGACCCCGGTTCAAACCTGACTACAGGGTGCTGTCTGTACACGTGTTGTACGTTCTCCCCGTGACCCGCTTGGGCTTTCTCTGAGATCTTCGTTTCCCCCCCACACTCTAAAGAGGTACGGTTTTGTAAGTGAATTGGCTTCCGTTAAAATTGTAAATTGTCCCCAGTGTGTGTAGGATAGCGTTAGTGCGCGGGGATCGCTGGTCGGCGCGGCCGTGGTGGGCTGGAGGGCCTGTTTCCGCGCTGAATCTCCAAACGAGACAAAACTAAACAAGCCTCGGCCGAGGACCAGCTCTTGGGGCTGTGGGATGAAGAGCATTACTGGGGTGACCAGAGCTTGTGGCCAAGAGCGGAACTCGCTATCAAAACATGGAGGGGACCGGGGGACACAATTTATTAGGGCGGCCGTGCGCGCATGCACACACTCACACACACACGCGCGAAGCTTCGGAGGCTCAATCCAGCGCTAAATGCAGCTCAACTCTGCCTGTCTCACCGGGTTAACTACCGCCCTGTCTGGACTGACGGGACACCAGCGCTGCTTCTCCGCGCTGGCCATATTTCCCGCAAGTCCAGGCAGTTTCATCTGGCGGGACAGGCAGAGTTGAGCTGGGTTTAGCGCTGCTTCTCTGCTCTGGCTGTGGGTCTGGGGGTACCGCTCCCGACCTCTCTGGCCACCCGTGGGGGGGGGGGGGGGGGAGGGGGACACTCGGGACAGCACTGGAGACCCGGCCGGGATCGATCCTGCCTGCGGATGAGGCGCAGGTCTGTGCCACGTCTCCCTCCTCCAATCATCGCGCCCTCGATCATCAGTCCCACCCCCACTGTCTCGCGGAAAGCGGAGATTTTAAAATCGGGATCACAAAAACTTGGGGGGATGTCCCCCACCTCTCAAAACATGGGGGGGACGTGTCCCCTATGGCCCCCCCGGGTTTTCCGCCCCTGCTTGTGTCAGCCGCACCAACGAGCATCCTGAAGGACACACGTCACTTTATATTCAGGGCGCAATCTGTGGATCTGTCACTTGCTTGTCCGTCACCTTGCTAACATGCGACAAAGCTCTTTGCATTGAGCTTTTGTGTGAGCGATAAGATAAGTGTAGTATCTGTGCTTTGCTATTTTTATTGCCAGCAGCAACGGACAGCAAATGCGTCGCGGTTTAAGAGATTAAAGGATGCGTCACAGGGAGAGATTAGTATTTTAAAGTGGTGCATTAATATTTTGTGCTAATTGGTGCAACGCCAATGTGAATGATAGAGTCATAGAGTGATATAGTGTGGACAGTGGTGGACTGGCCAGGGTGTCAGCTTGCCCGATGGCAAGTGGGCCCCTGATGAAGTGGGCCCCTGATGAAGTGGGCCCCTGATGAAGTGGGCCCCTGATGAAGTGGGCCCCTGATGAAGTGGGCCCCCTTTGTCTCCTGGCAACCAATATTTTTAGACCCAGTCCGCCACTGAGTGTGGAAACAGGCCCTTCGGCCCAACTTGCCCACACCGGCCAACAATGTCCCAGCTACACTAGTCCCACCTGCTCACCTCCACACCGGCCAACAATGTCCCAGCTACACTAGTCCCACCTGACTGCGCTTGGTCCATATCCCTCCAAACCTGTCCTAGCCATGATCCTGTCTGACTGTTTCTTAAACGTTGGGATAGTCCCAGCCTCAACTACCCCCTCTGGCAGCTTGTTCCATACATCCTTTGTGTGAAATCGTCACCCCTCAGATTCCTATTAAATCTTTTCTCCTTCACCTTGAACCTATGTCCTCTGGTCCTCGATTCCCATACTGTGGGCAAGTGACCCTGTGCATCTACCTGATCTATTCCTCTCATTATTTTACTTCGGAGTCACGTGAGTGATTCCGTGAAGAGCCCGCTCAGCACGCATGCGCGGCATTACGTTTCAGCAGGCAACAGCGGCAGGCGGGAGTCAGGCGCTCCCGCAACAAGCCTGAAAGAGGAAGCTTTAGGTAAGTACTTACCTTCCGTTTAACCAGCGACTCGCGTCTGTTTGTTGCTCCAGGTGGAGCAAAGCAGCAGACGCAAGCGGACTCCAGGGAAGGAGCGTTCCGTTCGCGGAAGGGGGAGAGACGCCACCAGGACCGCACACGCTGCGGTCCACGGACAGGGAGCTGCGCCGGTGCCAGTCCAGACGCAAGCGGCCCCCCTTGGACTCCGGGGAAGGAGTGTTCCGTTTGTGGAAGGGGGAGAGACGGCACAGGACCGCACACGCTGCGGTCCACAGACAGAGCTGCGCCGGTTTCCAGTCAAGAGGCACAGCGGGAGTCAGGCGCTCCCGCTACAGTTCAAGGAACAAGACTCTCCAAGAAACCTGTCCCCAGCTCGGCTCCAGCAGACAGGCGTCTCATCAGTGGGGGACAGAGGGCGGTAGGACCGCCAACCCGGCGCTCCGCCATCCCCGACACCGAGCCGAGCCCAGTTCCGCTAGCGCCTGAGCAGCGGCCTGGATGTCAAGACATCCGGCCGGTGGTATCCGATTCGTCGGACGGGGACGTCTCACCGCCCGCTTAGGGCAGAGACAGCCGCCTGAGCCGCATGGAGCGGCTCATGGAGCATAAGCTCCAGCGAGACTTGCAGGAGCAGTTTCGCAGAGGGAGTTCAGGCACTCCCTCCACAGTGCCTCGTGCACTGGCCATTGCTTTCTCCTCATCCGAGGACAGCTTTGGCGACCAGAGCTGGGCTGGTCAAGAAGAGGGGCACTGGCTGAACAACATCGGGAGTATGCTTTGAGGTACAGGAACAGGAAGAGCTGCTGGGTGTGGCCGCTATGTGGTTTCACCACGAGCAAGATGGCTTTCAGTCTTAACTGATGGCCAGCCTACTACCTGTTTTTTCCAAAAAACCTCTCCAAGACAGGTGGCCATGGTTGGTTTCATCACGCCTCCCCTAAATTGCATTTACTCAAAGTGCCCGCCATTATTGGGGGATACATTGAGCAGCGCATTTAACCCAAATATCTCAAAATTGCATTTGATACCCTGACGTTGGCTATCCATGTCCACCTGCTCATTCCAGAAGGGCAGGGTAGTATGGCAAAACACCTGACCCTACTGTTCAACTTCTCAAGGGAAGTCACAAACCTGCCCTCAATCTATGAAATTAACAGGACTATGAGAACGCCGACCTCACAACCACAGATCCTGCTACCTGGCACTTACCAAACCAGTCCTAAAAAACTGGACGAAGGGTTCAAACTATTCGGCACAAGAGGGCAGAGTCTGGAATGAGCCCCACACTAAACCAGACAGCAGTACCTCTACGCGTCCACCAGGGGCGTCTACCTCATGGTACTGGTGAAAGCTCGGGGCCTGCATGCCAATCCCGTAAGCCTTTTAGGCCAGGGCCCACAGCAGGCCCCATGGAAAATGTGCCACCCCCCAACAAACATCGTCCCTACAAGAACAATGAACCAGAAACCGAAGAAAACAACAATGAAGACAGATAAGTATGGTTCCTACCATCACATAAAGGTGAAGGGTTGTACTAACAAGGGGTGGGTGAATCACGCCTGGTTAGGAAGCTATCACTCTTGGTAGTTATATACCAAAAAATATACACAAGGGGAATAGAATTAATATCTTGCCACCAATTCGGATATACCACAATTACCTGGATGGGGTAACCATGATGAGCATTGCCATTTTCATTCACTGCACATCTCGCGTGGGTATGTGACAAATAAACTTGATTTGAGTATTGAATTGGCATTTAAGTCGAAGCTATTCCAGAATCAACCAGCCCTGACACTTAAGAAACATTCCGTCATGGCATGTCTATATATTAACGACAGACTATCCTTGGATATAGCTTATTAGCTGCTTTAGCTACTAACTTATTTAGCGGGCTCTGTCATATATCCAGATATTTACGTTGACCATCCACAACATTGTCTATCTGGTATCATTAGGACTATCAGTTATAGTAACATTTAACCACCAATCAACTACGTGGCAAAGTAATAAGGATAGTAGCAGCATTACCAGCTACTGAACATTGTACCTTTCCTATGAGCTGAGATACTAGTGTTCAAACTATCTCCATACCTGTAATATGGGGGCAAATGGACTAATCTGGAGTGTCATCATGGAATTTATCTGCATAGGAAGGATTATGGTTGTACACTTCCACCTGGTTTGAGTAACATCTTATGTGTCCTGATGTGTCACTGGCGCGTTAACAGGGGTTCCGCAGGTCTAAAAATAGCGGCGAGCGGTCAGTGCCCGAGAGCACTGAGTACACGTTGGACCCGCTGGAGCACCGCAGAGGCAGGGGTGGGGGGGGGAAACAGACAGCAGCAACAGGCTGAACTCCCGTAATGGGAATATCTGTGCCAGACTTACCCCCCCCCCCCCCCCCCCCCGACTTCTGCTCCCGGTTTTTCGCGCCCGATTTTTGCTCCCAACTTCGCTCCCGCGCCGGCCCCGGCTGGTCGGGAGAGGTAGGCATAATCAGAGTCGTTGACTTCGAGGAGTCCGACTCTGAATAGCCGCGAGCGACCAGTGCCCGTGCGCACTGGGGGTCGGTTGGAGGGGTTTTAGGAGCAGCCACGAGCGGACAGAGCAGCAGGGAGCGAGAGGCACAGCAACAAATGTCGACACCACCATCTCCCGAAAGGGAGCGAGTGCAAACCACACCAAAACGGGTGGAAGAAAGAAAGAATCAGCACCACCATCTCCCGAAAGGGAGAGAGTGCAAATCACACCAAAACGGGTGGAAGAAAGAAAGAATCGACACCACCATCTCCCGAAAGGGAGCGAGTGCAAATCACACCAAAACGGCTGGAGGAGCTCCTCCATGGTGGCAGTCCCAGAAATATGGAGGCTAGCCACAGTGGGCAAAAGGTAAGTCCCACAGCGGTACCCCGTGTGGGGCCGCAAGATATCTCTTACTCCTCGGAGGAGAGTGGGCAGGACCAAATTTGGTCAGACCCTGACCAAGGCACAGGTTTACATACCCCTGAAGGAGGGGATACAGTGGACTCTGCATTTTTATTCACAGCAAAATGGACAGAGTAAAAAGACAGCGGTCTGCTAAAAAGTGGCCCGAGAAACGCGTTGTAAACGTGGATGAACGGCAGAGACAGCAGCCGTCAGCTCTAGAGGCCTCGGTAGAGGAATCAGCTGTGCCAGAAATCATTCTGGCACCGACGAAACTTACTTCCCGGCCGGGAGGCAAAGTTCAAACGAAAACGCACCATCTAGCAGAGCCCGACTTGGAGCAGCAGCGGGCGACCAGCCCGTATCAATATCGGACCAGGGCTGAACGGGTGCGGGAGACGGAACAAACCCGCTATGAGTGGCTGCAAACGGAGCAGCCAGGAGAAACGGCTGACCGGGAACAGACGTGGACCGACAGTCAGGACCGGTGTGGCCAGCGGCGGGACGAGGAAAGCCCGCAAACCAGCACCCGTGAGTACCGGGGACGGGAACAGCGGGGCTACAGAGAAGAGCAGCACACTGCTGAAAGGCTGCAGGAATGGGAGCAGCCAAAAATAGCAAGTGCAGCTCAACATAGAGACCGTCTAAAGGAGCTGCTGGAGGAGCTCCTTCACAGTGGCAGTCCCATGAATGTGGAGACTAGCCACAGTGGGCAGGCAACCCCATATGGGTACCCCGTGAGGGACCCCCTGAAATCTCGACCTCTTCGGAGGAGAGTGGGCAGGACCCTGATGGGCCAGACCCTGATCACACAGCTTCCCATGATCCTGAATCTGCAGAAAAACATACACTGCTGGACATGGTGGCTGATTACTTCAAACCAAGTCAAACAGGGGCAGACTTGGATTCCAGGATGGCAGCCAGTATTAATTACATGTCTGGCCATCAACTCCAACAACAAATATTCACAGAGACACTGGCCAGACATCTGCCACCTGGTAACTGTGATGCATTACAAATCCCCAGTGTCAACCAATGCATTTGGAAGCATATGGGGAGGGACATCAGGAACCATGATCTCAAAATCCAGAAAGCCTTAAAGGGGCTTACGGCAGGGATCACAGCTTACATCCGCACCCTGGACAAAACAGAGCAAACTAAAGGCCACCAAGACGCAGTAGCCCTGTTCTGTAATGTACAATATGAGCTGAATAGCATGCGGAGGGCTGCTATTCAGCCAGCACTGGATCCTAAATATGCAACAATTTGCAAACAAAGAGCCGTTAAAACCCCAACCCTTTTGTTTGGGGAAGCCAAGACACTGGGGCTCATCAAAACCAGCGCAAAGGCTTATTTTGGATCACGGTACCAGCCACATGGAAGACCGAAAAGTGTGGCTTACATCAGTGGCAGTCAAAAAACAAAGAAAATAATACAACCACCAGTAACCATGGAGGTAGGTGGGTGTGGTTCTTTTGTAAAAAAGGGACCCACGACGGTGGGAGGGAGGTTGCAATACTACAGTGACGAATGGTGTAAAATCACTACAGACTCGTATGTTCTAAGCAGTATTCAGGGTTATCTGATAGAATTTACTCATCCCAATAACCCCCCAGTACAACATACACCAGAAAGGCATTTCGTCCTTACAAAAACCGAACAATCTAAAGCCCACACGGAGCTACAACGATTGTATACAAAAGGTGTAATTGAACATACTATTCATGAACAATTAGAATTTGTATCAAACATATTTATTAAAAATAAAAAAGATGGGGGTTGCCGGTTTATCATTTACCTTTCAACCCTAAACACATTCATTCAATATGTTCATTTTAAGATGGAGATCTTTTTGCATCCAGGTTGAATCACCAATTACCAACGTATGTGTCCTGGGAACCAGACCCTGGGGCAGAAGCTACAGATGCTTTCTCACTGCATTGGGGGAAATGGCTTTTTTATGCATTTCCCCCGTTCTGCCTCATCAATCGGGTACTAAGGAAAATTCAACAAGATTCGGCATCTGGGATTCTCATAGTACCCGATTGGCCTACTCAACCGTGGTATTCGGTCATACAGGGGATGGTGTTAGAACCATGTGCCCTTATTGGGCATAGCCCAAATTTATTAATTCATCCAGTGTCTGGGGGCAGTCACCCATGCCATAAGACAATGGATTTGTTGATTTGTAGAATCTGAAAGACCCACTACACGGCATGGAGCTGCCAGACAGGACTATGAATCTCATCACATCCGCACAAAGACTGTCAACACGGAAGCAGTACCTCGGACACATCAAGGGCTGCAGTGCCATCAATAGTGCCAGAAGTGCACTCTCCAATTACCTATCGCAAGGAACGGAGCGGCACACGGTGGGAACGCACCCCCTGGTAAAACTTATGAGGGGCATATTCAATGCCAAACCTTCTAAAACCAGGTACTCCAGAATCTGGGATGTGGGTGTCGTTTTGAACATGCTGAGGAGCTGGTCGCCCATAACAGCATTATCACTTCGGAAACTGACCATGAAGATGGTTATGCTCATGGCGTTAGTTACCGCACAACGAGTCCAGTCATTAAACAAATTGAGCCTGGACTGCTTGATCATCTCACCCGAGAAACTGGTGTTTGTCATACATGATTTAATAAAACAAACTATCTCAAGGTGGCTCAAATGTGTCCTAAAGATGGCAGGAATAGACACTAATGTTTTCAAATCTCATTCCACCAGGGCTGCAGCAACATCCGCAGCAAAAAATGTGGAGGACTTTCCAAATGTTTTATAACAAACCAGTTTTGGAGCCATCATCGTTTTTCTGAAAGCGTTTTACGCTCAATAATATAACTTGCCCGAAAGGTTACAGGGCTATGATTTCAATTTAATAAATTTATTTTTCGTTATACCACACAAGTCTTTGTATAAGTGTGTTTAAAAAATTACTAATGATACCTTCTCCCAATACCCAAGGCAGTTGTGAAGCATGGACTCGTTCCACGGCATGAGGTCACAGAGCTTTGAAATCTTCACGTAGTCACTCACGTGACTCCGAAGTAAAATAGTAAGATTAAACGAGAACTTACCAGTTTGAAGTTTGATCTGTATTTTATGAGGAGGAATGTTGAGGGAATACGTGCCCTCCGCTCCCACCCTCCTATGATCATATCAAAACTGGTATCTCTTTGATAATCTTACTATGTTAGGTCATTATAGTTTCTGTGACCTCACACCGCTGCTTTGAAGAATGACACGCATGCTTTGGAAGCGGGTTCTTCACGTATTCCCTCAACGTTCCTCCTCATAAAATACAGATCAAACTTCAAACTGGTAAGTTCTCGTTTAATCTTACTATTATATTGACCAGAAAAAGTGCAGCACGGGAACAAAAGTGCAGCACAGGGTCCGTGCCGACCGCACATTAACACTATCCTACACCCACTGGGGATCATTTTTACATTTACACCAAGCCAATTAACCTACAAACCTGTACGTCTTTAGAGTGTGGGAGGAAACCCACGCGGGTTACAGGGAGAACGCATAAACCCCGTAACCCGTAGTCGGGATCGAACCCGGGTCTCCAGCGCTACATTCACTGTACCTAGGTACACATGACAATAAAATGTCATTTAATCATTGATTGGATGGACGATGTTTCAGACTGAGTCTGAAGAAGGGTCTGAACCCGAGACATTGCCCATGCTTTCCCTCCACTGAGGCTGAGCCTGACCCGTTGAGTTGCTCCAGCTCTCTGAGTTTTGATCACAGTAAGTTGATTTCAGGAGGCAATCATGGTTGGCACGGTGGCACAGTGGCGCAGCGGTAGAGTTGCTGCCTTCCAGCGCCAGGGCACCAGCTTTCAAGAGAGAGCTAGATAGGTCCCTTAAAAATAGCGGAGTCAGGGGAGAAGGCAGGAACGGGGGTACTGATTGGGGATGATCAGCCATGATCACATTGAATGCCGGTGCTGGCTCGAAGGGCCAAATGGCCTACTCCTGCACCTATTGTCTATTGTCTATTGGGACCCGGGTTTGATCCTGATTGCGGGTGCTTGTCTGTACGGAGTTTGTACGTTCTCCCCGTGACTTTTCTGCGGTATCTTCGGTGTCCTCCCACACTCCAGAGACGTAGAGCGTAGGTTAATCGGCTAGGAATAAACGCACATTATCCCTGGTGTGTGTGTGTGTGTGTGTGTGCAGGGCAGTGTTAATGTGCGGGGATCGCTGGTCGGCGCGGACCCGGCGGGCTGAAATTCTGCGCTGTATTTCTAAAACTAAACTGAACAGCTGGGCGAAATGCAGAGAAAAAGCCTCGTACCTTGAAGAGCAACCAGGAAGTCAGCCACTTGCACAGTTTGAAGAGCCAGGTGGTGTGCTTGTAGAGGCCGGTGCTGACCACCCCCGGGTCCACCACGTTGGAAGTCACGTAGCTCCCGTCGGCCGCTAGGCGTTGCTGCAGTTGGTACGAGAAGAGGACCAGGGCAAGCTTGCTCTGGGCATAGGCCCCGTGGGATGAGTAACCGCGTCTGCACAGAAAATAAACACACCAGGTTTTGTATTGGGTCAATAGTGTGGTGCCCACATTAGACAATAGACAATAGGTGCAGGAGTAGGCCATTTGGCCCTTCGAACGAGCACCGCCATTCAATGTGATCATGGCTGATCATCCACAAACAGTACCCCGTTCCTGCCTTCTCCCCATATCCCCTGACTCCGCTATTTTTAAGAGCCCTATCTAGCTCTCTCTTGAAAGCATCCAGAGAACCGGCCTCCACCGCCCTCTGAGGCAGAGAATTCCACAGACTCACCACTCTCTGTGAGAAAAAGTGTTTCCTCGTCTCCGTTCTAAATGGCTTACTCCTTATTCTTAAACTGTGGCCCCTGGTTCTGGACTCCCCCAACATCGGGAACATGTTTCCTGCCTCTAGAGTGTCCAAGCCCTTAACAATCTTATATGAGATACCCTCTCATCCTTCTAAACTCCTGAGTGTACAAGCCCAGCTGCCCATTCTCTCAACATATGACAGTCCCGCCATCCCGGGAATTAACCTTGTAAACCTACGCTACACTCCCTCAATAGCAAGAATGTCCTTCCTCAAATTCGGGGACCAAAACTGCACATATTCTTTTTGCGTATGGCGTGCACAGCCTAAAGTTGTAGGACAACTTGTTCTATTTGATCTTATTTGATTGTGCACGCCAGGTTGATTGCATACATCGAAACATGGCGGAAAACGTGAAGGTTGCAATCTCCCACCTTGAGACATAGAGAATGAGGTCAGATAACAGTGGAGGAAGAGTTACAAAGAATAGGCTGGAGAATTCAATGCTTTATGTTTTGTAAGCCAAGAGCGACCCAGAGATGAATCCTTGTTTCACTCTCTTTATCGCAGGTACCTTATTATACAGCGTGGAAACAGGCCCTTTGGCCCAACTTGCCCATACCGACCAACATGTCCCATCTACACCAGTCCCACCTGCCTGCCATTGGCCCCTATCCCTCTCAACCTATCCTTGTATTTGTCCAGGAAGAGATTGCAGATACTGGTTTAAACTGAAGAAAGACACAAAAAAGCTGGAGTAACTCAGCCGGCCGGACAGGCAGCATCTCTGGAGAGAAGGAATCGGTGACGATTCAGGTCGAGACCCTTCTTCAGACTGGCTAGGGGTAAGGGAAACGAGAGATATAGACGATGATGTGGTGAGATAAAGAACAAAGAATAAAAGATACGCAAAAAAAAGATGATGGTAGGCCATTGGTAGCTGTTTGTACGGTGAAACGAAAAGCTAGTGCGACTTGGGTGGGGGAGGGATAGAGAGAGAAGGAATGCTGGAACTACCTGAAGTGAGAGAAATCAATATTCATACCACTGGGCTGTAAGCTGCCCAAGCAAAATATGACATGGTGTTCCTTAATTGTACTTGTCTAATTGTTTCTTAAACGTTGCGATAGTCCCAGCCTCAACTACCTCCTCTGGTAGCTCGTTCCATTTCAATTCAATTCAACTTTAATATCATTGCACAGATACAAGTATGGGTACAACGAAATGCAGTTTAGCGTCAGTCCGTAGTAATAGTGCAATATAGAAATAAAAATACAGAATAAGCAAACAATGTGGACGGAGAGACTGGAGAAATCTATCGGCGGGACTCCGAGTTCAGCAATGTGATAGTGTTGTTGTAGAAGCTGTTCCTCATCCTGCTTGTACGAGACCTGAGGCTCCTGTACAGCCTCCCTGATGGGAGGAGGGCAAACAGTCCATGGTTAGGGTGGGAGGGGTCTTTGATGATCTTCCCGGCCCGTCTCAGACACCGTTTTCGGTGGAGGGCATCCATGGCAGGGAGCGGGGCACCGATGATGTACTGAGCGGTTTTCATCACCCGTTGTGGTGCCTTCCTGTCAGCTACGGTGCAACTGCTGTACCATACCGTGAAGCAGGTGGTCAGGATGCTTTCGATGGTACAGCGGTAAAAGTTGGTCAGGATCTGGGGGGACAGGTGAGCTTTCTTGAGCCTCCTCAGGAAGTAAAGGCGCTGCTGCGCCTTTTTGATCAGTTTGGTGGTATTGAGGGACCAGGACAGATCCTCCGAGATGTGTACCCCGAGGAATTTGTAGTTGGAGACGCGCTCCACCTCAGTCCCGTTTATACGGATGGGGGTATGTCTGCCCCCTCTGTTCTTCCTGAAGTCAACAATAATTTCCTTCGTCTTCTTGGAGTTGAGGACGAGGTTATTGTTGGCACACCAGGTTGTCAGGTGCTGGACCTCCTCCCTGTAGGTTGACTCGTCGTTGTCACTGATCAGCCCTACCACCGTGGTGTCGTCGGCAAATTTAATGATGGCGTTGGAGCCATACTTAGGGATGCAGTCATGGGTGAAGAGGGAGTAGAGGAGAGGGCTGAGCACACAGCCCTATGGCACGCCGGTGTTCAGTGTTATAGTGGAGGAGGTGAGGTTGTTGACCCTAACAGACTGGGGTCTGTTGGTGAGGAAATCCAGTGTCCAATTGCAGAGGGAGGTGGAGATGCCAAGTCCGCTGAGTTTGGTGATCAAGCTAGCGGGGATGACAGTGTTAAAGGCGGAGCTGAAATCGATGAACAGCAACCTGATGTAGGTGTTGTTGCTGTCCCACACCCACCACCGTTTGCAGGAAAAAGTTACTCTTCAGATTCCCATTAAATCTTTCCCCCCTTCACCTTCAACCTTATGCTGAACAAGACTCAGTAATAACACAAGGCATCGATCATCATTACACACGGTAATGAGGGCAAGGGGTTGACGACACTGTGATCGGGTTACCAGATTATTATCTGGAGGCAGAGAGCATTGATCCAGGAATATACAGCGTCAATGAGAACAACCAAGAATTGATCAAACTGTCCTAACAACCCTGCTGGTTCATTTGGGGAACCTGTCATTCTAAAGGGCCTGTCCGACTTACACGACCGTGGCTCACAAATTACGCAACCTTGTGGTCGCTTGAGGCGTACGGGCACCGTATGGCCGCGCGGGGCCGGTCCCACTTAGAAGTGCGGAGTTGTGCGGGGCTGGTCCCGAGATCGCGCGGGGCTCCGAAATTCTGGCAGTGGCCGAAATCTTCGCGCGCCAACGGCCTGTCGGCACGCAGGCGCATTGCGGTCGTACGCTGCGTCTTGACGTCGTACGCAGCGTCTTGACGGCGTACGCCTAGCGCATGGCGTTGCGCGATGTCGTCACCGCCCGGCGTGGCATTGCATGACGATGTCACTGCCCGACGCCGTGCGATGCCCAAATTCAGTCGGCCCGACTCCTGCCCGTACTTAGCGCAAACTTCGCGTGAATTCCGCTTCCGTTTGGTCGCGCCGAACGCATGCAATCGCATGAAAGTGGGACAGGCCCTAAACCTCATCTGGTTCAGATAATCAGAGAGCAGTGCTGAACGACTATCTACCTCTTTGTTGACCCTCGGACTATCCTTGATCCAGGCACATGCAGTGAGTAATTAATCAGGGTAGGTGGTCAGTATCTTTGGTCAATCGGCTTTTAAAAATCTTGAAAACCTAAGATCGATCTCTTAGGTAAGTATAATTCTCCCGTGCCTTTACTATATATATTTACTAGTTACTATTTATTTTATAATTTTATTAAGGGTGGGCACAGCCTACCTTGCCTACCCTGACGGCACGTGCCTGCCTTGATCGGACTTTGCTTGCGTTACCTTGCACTAAACGGTATTCCCTTATCATGTATCTATATACTGTAAATAACTGTAAATTGTAACACTGTACACTGTAAATGACTGTATACACAGAGAGTTGTGAGTCTGTGGAATTCTCTGCCTCAAAAGGCGGTGGAGGCCGGTTCTCTGGATGCTTTCAAGAGAGAGCTAGATAGGGCTCTTAAAGATAGTGGAATCAAGGAATATGGAGAGAAGGCAGGGACGGGGTACTGATTGGGGATGATCAGCCATGATCACATTGAATGGCGGTGCTGGCTCGAAGGGCCGAATGGCCTACTATTGCACCTATTATCTATTGACTGTTATCTATAAAGGTTGATGGGTGTAAGGAAAGAGCTACCGGAGGAGGTATTTGAGGCAGGTACTATCGCCGCGGAGTGCTGTCTGAATGGAGTTTGTACGTTCTCCCCGTGACCTGTGTGGGTTTTCTCCGATATCTTCGGTTTCCTCCCACACTCCAAAGACGTACAGATTTGTAGGTTAATTGGCTTGGTAAACGTAAAAATTGTCGCTAGTGGGTGTAGGATAGTGTAGCCATGTTACAAAACTTACCTTCAGCGGCGCTGCAGTTCTGCCACTGGCCGTGTGCACGACTTTGGCGCCTTTGAGGGGGGGGGAGGGGGGGAGGGGCGGGTTTAAAATGCCATTTTCCCCTGCTTATCGGAGGCGGATTTCCTCGGGCTGCCAGCTGCTAAAGAACAATCGATCGGACTTCAGTTCCCGATTTTTATATTTATTTAATCGCGAGACAATTTAATAATTACATTAAAATAAAAAGCGACTTCTAACGCCCTCAACGCCTACAATGTGACGGATCGTATCAACGGGACAAAACAAAATGTAAGTCATTTATTTTACATATAAACTTGTTTCTTGGGATGGCTTTAATCACATTTTAGGATGCGAAAATGTGATTTGGGCCCCATACAAGCCGGCAGTGTTTTTCCTGCTGATATGGGGATCAAATTCACCGCAAATGCAACGTTCCAATCGATCGCGTTCCAGAAAAACCCACTCGCAAGATGATTTAAATGCTCTTTTTTTTTGGACAATCATGTCATAAGAGCATCTAAATCGTCTATATTTTGTGTCATTGTCTATATTTTTATACTAAATATCAGCCCATGTATTGTGCAAAAAAATAATAATTTTAATTATATTGAGTGGATGTTTCTAGATTAATTTATGGGAATTAAACATTAAATTCCTTCCATCTGGCATATAAATTCATGATGGTGAGATTTAAAAATCATGTTATATTGTGAATTCTTGTGTGAATGGGATTAGTTTGTTATTTGGATACTTAGGCTATTTTAAAAATATATCCTTTTCTTAAGAAATGGAATCTACAGGACATTCTTAATGGGAAAGTAGTGGGCAGAAAGGCATGTCATGCGTGGTGTGAAGAGCAAAAACTTGTAGTTTACAATGCCAACATTGAAAGGTTGAGGAAAAACAAGGTGTACAGTTGCTTATTGGTTAGAATCTGAGGAGTATGATGATGCTACTGATTATGATATGCCAATGTACCAGCTAGCAACTGATCTTCTCCATACAGACTTGATCTATTGCTAGAAATTGTAATTTATTTACCTATCTGTTATGGATTTACAGCATATAATACAATAATATTAAAGTTCTGATCTTGAGAATATCACATTTTTGAATTTTCAAGGCAGTCTGGGTGTTCATTACTATTTCCGTCACAACAGTCAATTTTGTAATTAACTACAATTAGGTAATTAACTAATTATATGCTTTAATTTCAGGTCATCCAAGTAAGATGCATTATATTTGTTTCAGAATGCTTCAATCTATAATAATTGAAAATTTCATTCAGCTCTCTTGATTTTTAAGAAAGTTATGGGCTTTTGACTGTCCTCGATCACAGCTTTTGTGTTAAGTCAATGGCAAAGCAATAGGGAACAGGATGCTGATTTCCGAGTATGAAAATGGCCATAACTTTTTTAATACTGAAGATATGAAAGTGAATTAGGTGTCAAATTAAACTTCTTTTTATGCTTTATCTGATGGGATAAATTGCAGACTTGATTTAATCGCTGGTCGGCACGGACCCAGTGGGCCAAACGGCCTGTTTCCGCGCTGTATCTCTAATCTAAACTAAACTAATATTTACACTATCTTGCGCACCTATGAGCCTCTGAACTGGAGTTGTTGTATGCAGCGTACTGTACACACCATCAAATGCAGTATACATATACTAGCGTACCCAGTATATAAACAATGTCCCCAGTGTAATCATGTGGTAATGCACGTAACAAGATACCACTCTTGGTACTCTGACTTACATTAATCGGACAATATAAAACATGGAGACTTATGGCCTACCCGTGTTAAAGATAGCGGAGTCAGGGGATAGGGGGAGAAGGCAGGAACGGGGTACTGATAGTGGATGATCAGCCATGATCACATTGAATGGTGGTGCTGGCTCGAGGGGCCGAATGGCCTACTCCTGCACCTACTGTGTCTATTGTTGTTAATTCACCAAAGTCAAAATACAAAATTAATAAAATCAACCATGCACTGAATTGAGTTACAACAGGATTTCTGAATAATCCCTGGGCAGTAGTTCAGTCTGGGTGGTTTAGATGTCTTAGACTTAGAATGATCGATGGTTGGGAGTGATCACGAGCTAATGTCCCAAATTAGTTGCAGATTCACTATTTGGTCCTGGCTGAGTTGTACGGATGATGTACAAAATCAGCGTGACATTTCCTCTGTCCTGCTGCTAAATGCACAAGCAACAAAAGTCACACAGATAAGGACAGGGTATTATCATGCCGGGTTCCTCCTGTGCTTCAGCAGGCAGCAGTTAGCATCGTTTCTCAGCGGCCTGCAACCAGACATGTTAAATGCCTCTCATTACGCAGGGCCCTGATGGAAACATAGACACATAGTAGGTGCAGGAGTAGGCCATTCGGCCCTTTGAGCAAGCACCGCCATGCTGAGAGAATGGAGCGACTGGGCTTGTATTCTCTGGAATTTAGGATGAGAGGGCATGTTATTGAAACATATAAGATTATTAAGGGTTTGGACACGCTAGAGGCAGGAAACATGTTCCCGATGTTGGGGGAGTCCAGAACCAGTTTAATAATAAGGGGTAAGCCATTTAGAACAGACATGAGGAAACACTTTTTCACACAGAGAGTTGTGAGTCTGTGGAATTCTCAGAGGGCAGTGGAGGCAGGTTTTCTGGATACTTTCAAGAGAGAGCTAGATAGGGTTCTTAAAGATAGCAGAGTCAGGGGATATGGGGAGAAGGCAGGAACAGGGTACTGATTGTTGATGATCAGCTATGATCACATTGAATGGCGGTGCTGGCTCGAAGGGCCGAATGGCCTGCTCCTGCACCTATTGTCTATTGTCAATATGATCATGACTGACCAGCTAAAATCAGTACCCCGTTCCTGCTTTTCCCCCCATATATCTTGATTCCTTTAGCCCTAAAAACTAAATCGAACTCTCTCTTGAAAACATCCAGTAAATTGGCCTGCACTGCCTTCTGTGGCAGAGAATTCCACAGATTCACAACTCTCTGGGTGAAAACATTTTTCCTCATCTCAGCCTACCCCTTATTCTTAAACTGTAACCCCCTGGTTCTGGACTCACCCAACATTGGGAACATGTTTCCTGCATCTAGCCTGTCCAATCCCTTAACAATTTAATATGTTTCTATAAGATGTCCTCTCATCCTTCGAAATTCCAGAGTATACAAGCCCAGTCGACCCATTCTTTCATCTTTCTTACAAAATTCTTAAGGGGTTGGACAGGCTAGATGCAGGAAGATTGCTCCCGATGTTGGGGAAGTCCAGGACAAGGGGTCACAGCTTAAGGATAAGGGGGAAATCCTTTAAAACCGAGATGAGAAGAACTTTTTTCACACAGAGAGTGGTGAATCTCTGGAACTCCCTGCCACAGAGGGTAGTCGAGGCCAGTTCATTGGCTATATTTAAGAGGGAGTTAGATGTGGCCCTTGTGGCTAAGGGGATCAGAGGGTATGGAGAGAAGGCAGGTACGGGATACTGAGTTGGATGATCAGCCATGACCATATTGAATGGCGGTGCAGGCTCGAAGGGCCGAATGGCCTACTCCTGCACCTAATTTCTATGTTTCTATGTTTCTATCATATGTCAGTCCCGCCATCCCGGGAATTAATTTGGTGAACCTACGCTGCACTCCCTCAATAGCAATAATGTCCTTCCTCAAATTAGGAGACCAAAATTGTACACAATACTCCAGGTGTGGTCTCACTAGGGCCCTCACCAAGGGCCTCCTTGGTTCTAAACTCAAATCCACTCACAAAGAAGGCCAACATGCCATTAGCTTTCTTCATTGCCTGCTGTACCTGCATGCTTACTTTCAGTAACTGGAAACCGGGCAGTGTTTTGAAGACAGTCTATAGTCTACAATCCTCAGAGGACAATAATCGAAAAACCCCAGGAACACAGAGCAAAGGGCCTATCCAGATTGTATAAATCTGCAGAAGAGCTTTGAGAGGATTCTCACGATAAAGGTTGCGGAGAAGATATCCGAGGATGTTGCCAGGACTCGAGGGGCTGAGTTAAAGGGAGAGGTTGAGCAGGCTGGGCCTCCTTGGAGCGCAGGAGGATGAGGGGTGATCTTATACTGAAGAAAGATCCTGACTCTGAACGCCACCTTTACAAAATCATAAGGGTGTGTACAAATTTGTGAGAGGAAAGAAGGGCCTCGACCCGAAACGTCGCCCATTCCTTCGCTGCAGAGATGCTGCCTGTCCTGCTGGGACTCAAGCCTTTTGTGCCTATCATGAGAGGAATAGATCGGGTTGATGCACAGATTCTCTTGCCCAGAGTAGGGGAATCGAGAACCAGAGGGACATTGGTTTAAGGTGTCCCATCTCTACTATCCCATCCCCGTTCTAAAACCCACCCTCCCCCCTCCCCCTACCACCTATTAGTCTCACCTCATTCTTCTCTCCTTTTCAAAATGTCTTTTTCCTTGCTTCCTTGTCCCCCTTTCGTCCTCTTTACTCACCCATTTGCTGTTCTCATCTCGAGCCATTGTTCACCCATCTGACCATCAAACCCCCACCCCCCTCACCTGTATCCAACCATCACTCGCGCGGCATTGCTCCCCTCCCCCCACCCCATCTCTCTTCCAGACTCCGACTAAATCAGTCTGAAGAAGGGCCCTAACTTAAAACATCGCCCATCCGTGTCCTCTAGAGATGCTGCTGACCCACTGAGTTACTCCAGCACTTTGTGTTCTATGCCAATGTTCACCAAGACGATTCCCTGGATGGTGAGTAGGAGGGAAGGGGGGGGGGGAGGAGGGGGAGATAGGTAATAATCTTCTTTAATCATGACCATAGTGGTGCCTCACAGCACCAGAGACCCAGGTTCGATCCTGACTTCGGGTGCTGTCTGCATGGAGTTTGCATGTTCTTCCTGTGACCGCCTGGGTTTACTGATATCCGGGTTCTCTGATTTCTTCCCATATCCCAAAGGAGTGTGGGTTTGTGGGTTGATTGGCCTCTATTAGTTGCCCCAGGTGTCCGGGAGTGGATGCGAAAGTGGAACAGGTGGAATGAGCCAGAGTGATCGATGGTTAGCATGGACTCAGTGGGCTGAAGGGCCTGTTTCCATACTGCATCGCTAAACTAAACCCTGTGGTTTCCCTCTTGTTGGGATAAACTTATTTGACCAATAGATAGACACAAGTGCTGGAGGAACTCAGCGGGTCAGGCAGCATCTCAGGAGTAAAAGGATGGGTGACATTTCGTGTCGGAACTCATCTTCAGCACCTTTCTTAGTAGTCCTGTTTCTTCAGTTCTTAATTTGTTCCCTAGTTAATCCCTCGATAGTTTCCTCATCATCTTATGTCATAGAAACATAGAACATAGAAACATAGAAAATGGGTGCAGGAGTAGGCCATTCGGCCCTTCGAGCCTGCACCGCCATTCAATATGATCATGGCTGATCATCCAACTCAGTATCCTGTACCTGCCTTCTCTCCATACCCCCTGATCCCTTTAGCCACAAGGGCCACATCTAACTCCCTCTTAAATATAGCCAATGAACTGGCCTCAACTATCTTCTGTGGCAGAGAATTCCACAGATTCACCACTCTCTGTGTAAAAAATGATTTTCTCATCTCGGTCCTAAAATACTTCCCTCTTATCCTTAAAGGAAAGATGTTGCCAAGCTGGTAAGAGTACAGAGAAGATTTAATGAGGATGTTGCAAGGACTAGGGGTTCTGAGCTATAGGGAGAGGTTGAGCAGGCTGGGACTCTATTCCTTGAAGCGCAGGAGGATGATGGGTGATTTTATAGAGGTGTATAAAATCATGAGAGAAATAGATCAGGTAGATGCACAGAGTCTCTTGCCCAGAGTAGGTGAATCGAGGACCAGAGGACATAGGTTTAAGGTGAAGGGGAAAAGATTGAATAGGTATCTAAGGGGTATCTTTTTCACACAAAGGGTGGTGGGTGTATGGAACAAGCTGCCAGAGGAGGTAGATGAGGCTGGGACTATCCCAATGTTTAAGAAGCAGTTGGGCAAGTATGTACATGGATAGGACAGGTTTGGAGGGATATGGACCGAACGCAGGCAGGTGAGACTAGTGTATCTGGGACATGGTTTGGGCAAGTAGGGCCGAAGGGCCGAAGGGCCTGTTTCCGGGCCTGTTTCTATGGCTGATTTCTCAGTGTTGCTCCTTTAGCAGCATCAAGTCAAGCAACGACAGCAAGTTCAGGTTGACAACGCACAGACAGATTACAAGGATGTTTAAATCAGACAGCTATTTCGTTCTGCCTAATGATGTAATACATAACAGTGCCATTAGCAAAAACTTACTGATAAATGAACGATCCACTCTGAACACCAGCCTTAACATTTCACAGATTCACCAGCACTTTGACATGCATCAACATTAGAGAGGTGTCAGCACCAAAGCTGCTGTATCACTGTCATATGCTGGATCATAGTGTAACAAGCCATCGCCCGAACAGGGAATGATCTATTGCCTTGTGACCCGTTACTGGATGTGGCCTTTGGAACAAGGCGCTAAAAAGTGTGTCGTCTAGGTATCTGCAACCTTCTCCTTGCGTATGGCGTGCGTGCACAGCCTAAAGTTGTAGATCAAGGGTGGACATCCAGGCCAGGGCAGCATCAGTTACTAGGTCCACACTATTATATCCTAAAATGTGATTTTGTAGAGAGTCCAAAAGTCGTGTACAAAGGTTGTTTTTATGAAGACATTACAGGTTTGGTGTACGTGCGAGTTTGATGCACTCTAACATAAAGTCATTCTTGCTGCTGTTGAACGAGGTTGTTGACTCGCGGCCTTGAGCTAAGTTTCTGCTGTTGTTGTAGGACACACCCCTTTAAATGATGACATTCTCTTCAGGCCAAACGCAGTCACGTGACCTGTTCTGGTGACGAGGGTTCGATCAGTAAGTGGCTTGACCACCAGGTGGCGCCACAATTTGCTTTATAAATGTTGCAATTCAATGAATCAATAGTGGATTCCAATGTTCACCAATGAAGCCAAACAGATTAGATGATATTATACATGAATACAATCAAGTCAAACTCAAAGTCAATAAGGCTAGGGTGGTGTTTAACATGCTCAGGAAGATCTGGAGCTCAAAACACTTCTCAATCATCACCAAAATACACATCTTTAACTCAAATGTGAAACCGGTGAAGCTGTATGGATCAGATACATGGAAAACAACAAAACACACTTGCTGCAAACAGGCTGCAAACATTCATTAACATCTGCCTTGGGAGAATACTTAACATCTGGTGGAGAGACAAGTTAAGCAATGTAGACCTGTGGAGAAGAACAAGCCAGGAGCTCATTGACTATCAAATTTGAAGGAGAAAATGGAGTTGGATTGGACTTGGACGCACCCTCAGGAAACCTGCCACAAACATCACCCGGCAAGCCTTGAAATGGAACCCCCAAGGAAAAAGGAAAAGAGGTGGCCCCAGTAACAGTTGGAGAAAAGGTGTCCAGACTGAAAAATCTGAGAGTGGGCTCAACTGGGGAGATCTCGAAAGAACTGCCAACAACCGAGTGAGGTGGAGGACATTTGTCAATGGCCTATGCTCCCTAGAGGAGCAAAGGGCTTAAGAAGAAGAAGAAGAAGAAGAATCTTTGCACGGTGGCCCATCATGAATAGCAATTACCTCCACATTTACCGGCAAGACGTTTCGTGAAAATAACCAGGGGCAATTGGAATGCTGTGGGCAGCGGTAGAGTTGCTGCCTTACAGCGCCAGAGACCCGGGTTCGATACTGACTACGGGTGCTTGTCTGTACGGAGTTTGTACGTTCTCCCCGTGACCCGCGTGGGTTTCTTCCGGGATTTCCAGTTTCCTCCCAGGTTTGTAGGTTGATTGGCTTGTTATAAATGTGAATTGTCCACGACGTGTGTAGGATAATGTTAGTGTGCGGGGATCACTGGTCGGTGTGGACTCGGTGGACATAGCTGAGACAGGGGTCCTAGTACTCTAAGAGGTACTCTAGGTACTCTCCTAGAGTATCACGCAGAGCCAGATGACCTCCATTACCTGCTTAAACTTTGAAGCCTACATTACTAATCTAAGATCGACCAAGCAAACAATGGTGGGTGTATGGAACGAGCTGCCAGAGGACGTAGTTGAGGCTGGGACTATCCCAACGTTTAAGAAACCGTCAGACAGGTACATGGATAGGGCAGGTTTGGAGGGATATGGACCAAACGCAGGCAGGTGGGACTAGTGTAGCTGGGACATTTTGGGTGGTGTGGGCATGTTGGTCTGAAGGGCCTGTTTCCACACTGTATCGCTATGATACAGAGGAGATTTGCTAGAGATACACACTGTTACAGATCAACAATGGTTAGAAACATAGAAACATAGAAAATAGGTGCAGGAGGAGGCCATTCAGCCCTACGAGTCAGCACCACCATTCATTGTGATCATGGCTGATCGTCCCCAATCAATAACCCGTGCCTGCCTTCTCCCCATATTCCTTGACTCTACTAGCCCCTAGAGCTCTATCTAACTCTCTCTTAAATCCATCCAGTGACTTGGCCTCCACTGCCCTCTGTGGCAGGGAATTCCATAAATTCACATCTCTCTGGGTGAAGAAGATTTTTCTCACCTCAGTCTTAAATGACCTCCCCTTTATTCTAAGACTGTGGCCCCTGGTTCTGGACTCGCCCAACATTGGGAACATTTTTCCTGCATCTAGCTTGTCCAGTCCTTTTATAATTTTATATGGTTCTATAAGATCCCCCTCATGCTTCTAAACTCCAGTGAATACAAGCCTAGTCTTTTCAATCTTTCCTCATATGACAGTCCCGCCATCCCAGGGATCAATCTCGTGAACCTATGCTGCACTGCCTCAATCACAAGGATGTCCTTCCTCAAATTAGGAGACCAAAACTGAACACAATAGTTTTGAAGCTGTCTAATGTCAAATAGCCCTCCCATTCCCTCATTCTCCATCCCTCCCCCACCTTAGTCATCTTGCTAGTTTCACTGTTTGCATCCCTTCATTATCACCTCTTCCACAACCAACAATGGACCATTGTGGGCTCCACCTTTGTTGAGTCATCGGTGCCAGCTGTGATTTGTTCTGTATCTTTTCATGCCTCTAGTTTCCCTCTCCCCTGACTCTCAGCCTGAGGAAGGATCTCGACACGAAACTTCACCTATTCCTTTTCTCCACAGATGCTGCCTGACCCGCTGAGTTACTCCTACTCTCTGAGTCTTTTTTGCAAACCAACATCAGCAGTTCCTTGTGCCAACGTTTACCCATTAGTTCATGGAACAAGAAGCATGAGAGAAGATAAGACACAAAATGCTGGAGTAACTCAGCGAAACAGGCAGCATCTCTGGAGAAAAGGAATGCATGACATTTTGGGTCGAGACACTTCTTCAGTCTGAAGGAGGGTCTCGCCCCGAAACATCACCCATTCTTTCGCTCCAGAGATGCTGCCTGTCCCGCCGAGTTAAGGGCCTGTCCCACCAGCATGCGGCGAGCGCGACCAAACGTGGTGGCTTGAGGCGTACGGCCTCGTGGGGCCGGTCCCACTTCCAACCGCGGAGCCGTCTGGAGTTGTGCGGGGCTGGTTCTGACATCATACTCAACAATCAGCTGGGCAGGAGGCGGGCCGACTGAATTTGGACGTCGGGCGGTTACGTCATCACGCAACGGCCTGCTGGGCGGTGACGTCATCGCGCAACGCCACGCGCTAGGCGTACGCCGCCAAGACGCTGCATACAGCGCCAAGACGCTGCGTACAGCGCCAAGACGCTGCATACGGCATCAATGCGGCTGCGGGCCGAAAGGCCGTTGCTGCGCGGAATTTTTGGACAGTGTCAGTTTTTCGGAGCCCCGGGCGATGTCGGGACCAGCCCCACACAACTCCATACGGCTCCGGCGATCGAAATGGGACCGGCCACGCGAGGCCGTATGGCTCAAGCGACCACGTTAGGTCGCGCTCGCCGCATGCAGTCGCATGCTGGTGCGACAGGCCCTTTACTCTGGCATTTTGTGCCTACCTTCCCTTATCTTAGGGAAGAGCCTATTAGTTACCATAACTAGGCAAATCACCGGCAGATGTTATCTACTGGGCAAATGGCCATAACGATTCACCATTAACATAGTAGTCAATCACAAACTCCCACTGGCAGCTTATTAACCGAGTCGATTATTTTGGGCAGTTCATCAACATGTGCTTTTCCACTACTTACCCATTTCTAAAGCTTTGCTGATTTCAGACAAGCAGGGTCATTATGCAGTTTGCAATGAGCGGATCGCACCTCGTTAATGAGCAATTACTTTTGTAATACGATACAGGAAGTGATTGCTAAATGTTAGGAGATGCAATGGTTGACTGGAGACTGGAGACAGTGTCCTTTTCGTTAAATACGAAGGCCAGTTTGCATCTTAATTTCACAGGCAAATCGCTTTAACTGCAACGGTTTTCGCAATAAATGGTGGCAAATGCGCATTGTTGTATAAGGAAAAATGCCGCGAGGTTGGTACACGTTCAACGTGCAACATTGACTGTCTTTCGTGGAGCAAGGAACTGCAGGTGTTTAAGAAGGAACTGCAGATGCTGGAAAATCGAAGGTACACAAAAATGCTGGAGAAACTCAGCGGGTGCAGCAACATCTATAGATGCTGCTGCACCCGCAGAGTTTCTCCAGCATTTTTGAGTACCAGGGAACTGCAGGTGCTGGTTTACACCGAAGATAGACACAAAATGCCGGAGTAACTCAGCGGGACAGGCGGCATCTCTGGACAGAAGGAATGGAGGTTGGAGGAGGTGCGAGTGAACCTCTGCCTAACCTGAAAAGGCTGTTGGGGTTCCTTGGACGGAGCCAAGGAACTGCGACACCTGTCCACACACCTCCTCCCTCGTCTCGGTACAAGGATCCCAACAGCTTTTTCAGGTGAGGCAGAGGTTCACCTGCACCTCCTCCAACCTCATCCACTGTCCCTGCTGTTCCAGGTGTGGACTCCACCGATGGACAGAGGGGGGTGGAGGGAGGGGACAGGTGTTGCTAGGACGACGGCCTTTGAGGCCAAGTTAAGACTACGCTCTTAAGAACTTTGAGGGCACAAGAAACACAAGGTCATAAGTGAATTCAATGTAGTTTTTATTTGTTTTGACGGGGTATGTGTTTAAAATCTATCCCCTGCACGGAGAACCCAACCTTTTCTCTGTCGGGTCTCCGTTGTCGTTGGGGCCTAGCACCGTGGAGTGGCCTCCAGCAGGAACGACCTAGGGCTCCAGTCGCGGAGCCTGCGGACCTACTCACCATCGCGGAGCTGGCCGAGTTCGGAGCGGGAGGAGCGGTGGTGGCGCGCTGCTGCGACCCGACCCCGGGGATTCGGAGGCTTACCGCAGGTCTGATGGACAGTGACACCGGGAGCCCGCTGGTTCCTGCTGGGAGACCGCTTTTCGGGGCTTCCGCAACGGCGACTTCACCCGCCCGAGTTGCGGGGTTGAAGAGTACCTGGAGCATGGTGAAATTCGGCGGCAGTGGCGACTATTTTTGTTGTCGTAGGTTGTCGCCAGGAGTCATAGGTGAATTCCATAACAACTAATCCCTGGCAGTCATGGAAAGAGTCGCCTAAGTGGGATGGCCCATTAGTGTTTACCCTCATTGAAGCACCACCACATGTTTGTCAATATATTGCCATCTATTTCATCCGATTGTCATTCAAAAACCCACTGGTTGCTATTGAGGGTGTGGGGCGTACATTCACGAGGTTAATTCCTGAGATGGCGGGACTATCATATGTTGAAAGAATGGAGCGACTGGGCATGTACACACTTTAGAAGGATGAGAGGATCTTATTGAAACATATAAGATTATTAAGGGATTGGACACGTTAGAGGCAGGAAACATGGTCCCGATGTTGGGGGAGTCCAGAACCAGGGGCCACAGTTTAAGAATAAGGGGTAAGCCATTTAGAACAGAGATGAGGAAGAACAAGGAGGATCTGTCGCGGATATCTTGTAAAGCCCCTGTCCCACGATGCGAGTTCACCCAAGAGCTCTCCTGAGTTAAAAAAAAATCAAACACGTGGTAAGTACTTAGAATGTCCGTAGCGGGTACGTAGGACCTCCTGGATGTCCCGTAGCGGCTTGTAATGTTAACGGCAGGTACTCGGGAAACACGGTAATAATGGCAGGTACTCGGGAAACTCTTGGGCAATTTTCACAGTGTTGAAAAAACTTCACGAGTTACCGCTTATCCAGAATACCTGCCGTTAGCATTACAAGCCGCTACGGGACATCCAGGAGGTCCTACGTACCCGCTACGTACTTACCATGAGTTTGATTATTTTTTTTTAACTCGGGAGAGCTCTTGGGTGAACTCGCATCGTGGGACAGGGGCTTAACTTCGTAAGCACCCTTTATGTAGCGACTATTTGCATACCTTATGTATGCAAGCAACAAATTTCACTGTGACTTCTCACATGTGACAATAAAGTATTAATTCATTCATTCATGGGATCTCGCGTAACATTTCCAGTAATAGGGGAGTCTAGACACAGAGAGCAAGCAGCCTCAGAACAATAGGACATGCCTTTAATGGAGTTGAGGAGGGATTTGTTTAGCCAGAGGGTGGCGAATCTGTGGTATGCATTGCCACAGATGACTGTGGTAGCAAGACATTGGGTGTTTTAAAGTGATGATTGACAGGTTCTTGAATAGTAAGGGTGTCAAAGGTTATGGGGAGAAGGCAGGAAAATTGAGTTTTGAGGGAAAAATAGATCATCGAATGATGGAGAAGACTCGAAGGGCTGAATGGCCTAATTCTGATCCTATGTAGTTTAAAGCCTGGACTGTCTCCCTCAGATGGTCACGTCGCACAGTTTATTTATTTATTTTATTTTTTTGACATCGGTTGGATTTACATTTACATTCAACCAAAAATAATTAACCTACAAACTAGTACGACTTTGGAGTGTGGGAGAAAACCAGAGCACCCGGTGAAAACCCACGTGGTCACAGGCAAAAAGGTACAAACTCCATATAGCCACCACCCGTAGTCAGGATCGAACCTGGGTCTCTGGAGCAGGAAGGCAGCAACTCTACCGCTGTGGCATTGGGCTGTCACTGTTTATTGTATGGAGTTCAATTGCTCAGCGATTCTCCTTAATTCTAGCTGGTGTACATGGGATCATTAAGGAGACAATTTGTATTAAGTAGGACAGCATTTATTTAATCAGTGATTTCTTTCAGTTCCGTTGCAGGCTATTAATCAAAGATTTCTCCTGCAAATCAAGGTCCAATATCATCGACATTCTCCAGTAATCTTTGATTTGCTCCTCTCTGACGAGCAGTTAAAACCGACACATGACAGGATGTACAGGACTGCAGACGTTACTGAAGAGATAATGAGCAATGTGAATGTCGGGAGAATATCAGTAATGAGGGAAGGCTGTGTTTGTCTTCTTTAGAAATGGGAAACTGAATGAAGCTTTCAATGAGTCATGCAGCGTGGAAACAGGCCCTTCGGCCCAACTTGCCCACACTGACCAACATATCTCATCTACACCAGTCCCACCTGCCTGCGTTTGGCCCATATCCCGCTAAACCTGCCCTATCCATGTGCCTGTCTAAATGTTTCTCAAACGTTGCGATAGCCCCTTGTGATGTATTAATTAATGAGGGAGTTAAACAGAACGGACACAAAGAACCTATATCCGATAATGCTGATGCAAATAGTCAGGTGTTGTGACTTTGCAGTTATCGATAGAAGGATTAGAGGGAAGATAAATAGAACTTATTTTCGCCTAGAAGGTGTAGGAATGAGGGTCTGAAGAAGTATCGCGACCCGAAATGTCACATATTCCTTTTCTCCAGAGGTCTGAGGAGGGGTCTCAACCCGAAACGTCACCTACTCCTTTTCACCAAAGATGCTGCCTGACCTAATGAGTTACTCCAGCATTTTGTCTCTATCTTCACCCACAGGGTGATGACCTCTGGTATTTAAGGAACTGCAGATGCTGGAAAATCGAAGGTAGACAAAAGAGCTGGAGAAACTTAGCAGGTGCAGCAGCATCTATGGAGCAAAGGAAATAGGCAACATTTCAGGCCAAAACCCTTCTTCAGACTGATTGAGGGTGGGGGGGAGAAGAAAGGAGAAAGAAGAGGAGGAGCCCGAGGGCTGAGGGAGAGCTGAGAAGGGGAGGAGACAGCAAGGACTACCGGAAATTGGCGAATTCAATGTTTATGCCACTAGGGTGCAGACTGCCCAAGCGGAATATGAGGTGCTGCTCCTCCAATTTCCGGTGGTGCTCACTCTGGCCATGGAGGAGACCCAGGACAGAGAGGTCGGATTCGGAATGGGAGGGGATGTTGAAGTGCTGAGCCGCTGGGAGGTCAGGTTGGTTAATGCGGACCGAGCGGAGGTGTTCGGCGAAACGATCGCCAAGCCTACGCTTGGTCTCACCTCAGGTATTCACTGGTTTAAAGAGAAACTCACAACACACTCGCAACTACCAGTCATTGAAAGTAGGCATGCAGGTGCAGCAGGCAGTGAAGAAAGCGAATGGTATGTTAGCATTCATAGCAAAAGGATTCGAGTATAGGAGCAGGGAGGTTCTACTGCAGTTGTACAGGGTCTTGGTGAGACCACACCTGGAGTATTGCGTACAGTTTTGGTCTCCAAATCTGAGGAAGGACATTATTGCCATAGAGGGAGTGCAGAGAAGGTTCACCATACTGATTCCTGGGATGTCAGGACTGTCTTATGAAGAAAGACTGGATAGACTCGGCTTGTACTCGCTAGAATTTAGGAGATTGAGAGGGGATCTTATAGAAACTTACAAAATTCTTAAGGGGTTGGACAGGCTAGATGCAGGAAGATTGTTCCCGATGTTGGGGAAGTCCAGGACAAGGGGTCACAGCTTAAGGATAAGGGGGAAATCCTTTAAAACCGAGATGAGAAAAACTTTTTTCACACAGAGAGTGGTGAATCTCTGGAACTCTCTGCCACAGAGGGTAGTTGAGGCCAGTTCATTGGCTATATTTAAGAGGGAGTTAAATGTGGGCCTTGTGGCTAAGGGGATCAGAGGGTATGGAGAGAAGGCAGGTACGGGATACTGAGTTGGATGATCAGCCATGATCATATTGAATGGTGGTGCAGGCTCGAAGGGCCGAATGGCCTACTCCTGCACCTAATTTCTATGTTTCTATGTTTCTAACCACATTGTTACAGACTAAAAGCTAGAAATGGGATTAAGAGGATAACCTTTTTTGTGTTGTGGGTTTTTACAATTTATATTAATCCTGGGAGATAATAGTTATCAGAATAACCACACCACTATTTGATGCATTATTTGATGTGCCGCATATTAGTTTCAATGGGAGAAAATAAACTGTACACGTTGGGAGGTCATGTTGCGGTTGTATAAGACGTCGGTGAGGCCGCATTTAGAGTATTGTGTTCAGCTGTGGGCTCCAAGCTATAGGAAAGATGTTGTTAAGGTGGAAAGGGTATAGAGAAGATTTACGAGGATGTTGCCAGGACTCGAAGGTCTGAGCTACAGGGAGAGGTAGAGTAGGCTGGGACTTTATTCCTTGGAGCGCAGGAGGATGAGGGTGATCTTATAGTGGTGTATAAAATCAGGAGAGTAATAGCTTGGGTAGACGCACAGAGTCTCTTGCCCAGAGTAGGTGAATCGAGGACCAGAGGACATAGGTGCAGGGGAAAAGATTTAATAGGAATCTGATGGGTTCCAACTGTCCCAACTTATAGGGTTGTACTGTGGTGCAGCAGTAGAGTTGCTGCTTCACAACGCCAGAGTTCAATCCTGACTCGGGTTCAATCCTGACTCTGGGCATTGTCTGTGTGGAGTTTGCACGCTCTCCCATGCGAGTTTTGTCCGGGTGATCCGGTTTCCTCTCATGCTCCAAAGATGTACAGGTTTGTAGGTTAATTGGTTTCTGTAAATGGTGGCCGATTGGGAAAAGGGGAGATGCAACGAGACCTGGGTGTCATGGTACACCAGTCATTGAACGTAGGCATGCAGATGCAGCAGGCAGTGAAGAAAGCGAATGGTGTGTTAGCATTCATAGCAAAAGGATTTGAGTATAGGAGCAGGTACGTTCTACTGCAGTTGTACAGGGTCTTGGTGAGACCACACCTGGAGTATTGCGTACAGTTTTGGTCTCCTAATCTGAGAAAATACATTCTTGCCATAAAGGGAGTACAGAGAAGGTTGACCAGACTGATTCCTGGGATGTCAGGACTTTCATATGAAGAAAGACTGGATAGACTCGGCTTGTACTCGCTAGAATTTAGAAGATTGAGGGGGGATCTTATAGAAACTTACAAAATTCTTAAGGGTACACAAAAAAGCTGGAGAAACTCAGTGGGTGCAGCAGCATCTATGGAGCGAAGGAAATAGGCAACGTTTCGGGCCAAAACCCTTCTTCAGACTGATTGGGGGTGGGGGGGGGGGGGCGGGGACAAGAAAGGAAAAAGGAGGAGGAGCCCGAAGGCTGGGGGATGGGAGGAGACAGCAGGGGGACTGAGGAAGGGGAGGAGACAGCAAGGACTAACAAAATTGGGAGAATTCGATGTTCATGCCCGCAGGATGCAGACTCCCCAAACGGAATATGAGGTGCTGTTCCTCCAATTTCCGGTGTTGCTCACTGTGGCCATGGAGGAGACCCAGGACAGAGAGGTCGGAGACGGAGTGGGAGGGGGAGTTGAAGTGCTGAGCCACCGGGAGGTCAGCTTGGTTATTGCGGACCGAGCGGAGGTGTTCGGCGAAACGATCGCCCAACCTCCGCTTGGTCTCACCGATATAGATCTGCTGACATCTAGAGCAGCGGATGCAATAGATGAGGTTGGAGGAGATGCAGGTAAACCTCTGTCACACCTGGAATGACTGCTTGGGTCCTTGAACGGAGTCGAGGGGGGAGGTAAAGGGACAAGTGTTGCATCTCTTGCGGTTGCAAGGGAAAGTGCCCGGGGAGGGGGTGGTACGAGAGGGATGGGAAGAATTGACAAGGGAGTTATGGAGGGAGCGGTCTTTGCGGAAGGCAGATATGGGGGGAGATGGGAAGATGTGGCGAGTGGTGGGGTCACGTTGGAGGTGGCAAAACTGACGGAGGATTACTTGTTGTATGTGACGGCTGGTGGGGTGAAAGGTGAGGACTAGGGGGACTCTGCCCTTGTTGCGAGTGGGGGGATGGGGAGAGAGAGCAGTGTTGCGGGGTATGGAAGAGACCCTGGTGCGAGCCTCATCTATGGTGGAGGAGGGGAACCCCCGTTCCCTGAATAATGAGGACATTTCTGATGTCCTGGTGTGGAACGCCTCATCCGTGAAGCAGATGCGGCGTAGACGGAGGAATTGGGAGTAGGGGATGGATTCCTTACAGGAAGCAGGGTGGGAAGAAGTGTAGTCCAGATAGCCATGGGAGTCAGTGGGTTTATAGTGGATGTCGGTCAGAAGTCTATCACCTGCAATGGAGATAGTGAGGTCAAGGAATGGTAGGGAAGTGTCGGAAATGGTCCAGGTGTATTTGAGTGCCGGATGGAAGTTATTGGTGAAGTGGATGAAGTCAGTCAGTTGTGTGTGGGTGCAGGAGGTGGCACCAAAGCAGTCGTCGATGTAGCGGAGGTAGAGGTCGGGGATGGGGCCCTGGTATGTATTGAACAAGGATTGCTCGACGTAACCGACAAATAGGCAGGCATAGCTGGGGCCCATGCGTGTGCCCATAGCTACGCCTTGTATTTGGAGGAAATGGGAGGAGTCGAACGTGAAGTTATTGAGGGGTTGTTCTTAAGTTCTTAAGGGGTTGGACAGGCTAGATGCAGGAAGATTGTTCCCGATGTTGGGGAAGTCCAGGACAAGGGGTCACAGTTTAAGGATAAAGGGGAAATCTTTTAGGACTGAGATGAGAAAAACATTTTTCACCCAGAAAGTGGTGAATCTCTGGAATTCTCTGCCACAGAAGGTAGTTGAGGCCAGTTCATTGGCTATATTTAAGAGGGAGTTAGATGTGGCCCTTGTGGCTAAAGGGATCAGGGGGTATGGAGAGAAGGCAGGTACAGGATACTGAGTTGGATGATCAGCCATGATCATATTGAATGGCGGTGCAGGCTCGAAGGGCCGAAAGGTCTACTCCTGCACCTATTTTCTATGTTTCTATGCCCCCAATGTGTAGGGTAGACCTAGTGTTGGTCGGTGTGGACTCAGTTGCCGAAGGGCCTGTTTCCATGCTGTATCTCTAAACCTCACACCAACGCCCACTACATCCTCATCCTGCCTTCTCTGACGAGTCGACAGGATCTTTTAAATCAAAATATAATTTAGTTGGAATATCTATGACTGCTACAGGAAATTTCTGGCCAGTAAGATGTTGCACAGCTGTGCAAATGGACTTTGTTTTGAGCCAGAACCTCACAGGCAGAAGGGAATTCACCTTCTTACTCTTTGTTCGAGAAGTCTGTGTCTGATTCATTTGCTGTTGGACTGCTGTTGGATGACATATACTCTCATTCTTCAAAAATTCAGCTCTGTAGTTCTGGATTTTTTGGATGATTTCAAAATGGCGCCCACTGTGGCATAAATCGCACCACATGTCACATTGCTGAGGAATTTGGCCCACATTTAGCCAACGTCTACAAGAGTTGTAGGCTGCACAGGTGGCGTAGTGATAGAGTTGCTGTCTTCCAGCAACAGAGACCCGGGTTCGATCCTGACTACGGGTGCTGTATGTATGGAGTTTGTATGTTCTCCCCGTGACCTGCGTGGGTTTACTCCTAGAAATCCGGTTTCCTCCCACACTCCAAAGACGTACAGATTTGTAGCTTAACTGGCATGGTATAAATGTAAAATTGTCCCTAGCGTGTGTAGGACAGTGTTAACGTGCGGGCATCACCGGATGGCGCAGACTTGGTGGGCCGAAGGGCCTGTTTCCGTGCTGTATCTCTAAACTAAATCAGATTAATCTGAAAGAATGATACGTTATGCACAGTGCATGGATCATGATGTCATTTGATACACATTGCTCATCATGACTGCTGTTTCCTTAAGTTCATAAGTTGGTAGGAGCAGAATTAGGCCATTCGGCCCATCGATTCAACTGTTCGATTCAATGCCCGAACGTTGTCAAGAGACACTCAGGGCGAGACAAATCCTGAAAATTTCCAGTAAGAGTTGCTATGCCAGAAAGATTCTGATTCAAAATTGCAGCCATGGTGAAAACGTATGTCCTCCCACACGGAATGCTGGCAGGCATTTGTCCAGTGACACGTGAAGTTTATTCACTTGAATTCAGAACCTGGCAGCCTGTGAAGATGAGTCCAGGCCTAAATAAAGATACAATCGACAAAGGTTCCTTCCTTGATGGGGCAGTTCATGTCAGGTAACAAGTGATCAAGATTAACGCAGAACTGGGGGGAAACACAGATGCTAGTTTAGTTTTAGTTTAGTTTAGTTTAGTTTAGAGATACAGCGCGGAAACAGGCCCTTCGGCCCGCCGAGTCCACGCTGACTGGCTATCCCCGCACACAAACTCTATCCTACATACACTAGGGACAATTTACAATTATACCGAGCCAATTAACCTACAAACCTGTACGTCTTTGGAGTGTGGGAGGAAACCGGAGATCCCGGAGAAAACCCACGCAGGTCACGGGGAGAACGTGCAAACTCCGTACAGACAGCACCCGTCGTCGGGATCGAACCCGGGTCTCAGGCGCTGCAAGCGCTGTAAAGCAGCAACTCTACCGCTGCGCCACCGTGCCTGCCAATAAATCTGACAACAGCTGTCTATAAAGCATGTGTTACTCGGACAGAATAGACAAGAGATTTCAAGGTCTGGACCCAAATCTGAACAACATTCCGCTTTTGGGATCAACAAGCTATCTGAATTCCAAGCACACAGCAAAGCTTTCTAAGAGGCAAATTAAAGCAAGCCATTCAACTTTTAAATTATAATCAAAAGTAATTTAATGGATGTCTCCTGCTACTTACCATTTGCTATGGTCTGAGCAGCAAATTCAGATGTGAGGGAAATCAATGCATGAAAGTTGAATGAAGTAGATGCTGGATTTTAACTCGGTGCCCATTAAATACATCCTTTATCATCAGGAGCCGATGTGAAGTTGGGCTCGTTTTCTTTTGAGAAATAATGTGGTTTATTTGAAATCAGTTTTGATTATTGTCACGTGTACCGAGGTACAGTGAAAAGCTTTTGTTGTATGCTAACCAGTCAGCAGAAAGACAACACATGATTCTTCTTCTTCTTAGGCCCCCTTCAGTCATGGCTGACCATGGGTGTCTCCAGGGTGCTATTCCCTATATGGAAGACGCCTGTGCGTGACTTTGTTTAACGTGGGGAGACTGGTGCACAGACAGCCACCCCACGGTCCTTGACAGATCTGGGTCAGGATCCAGTGGCATGGAGTCCAAGACGACCGGAGACCCTTTCCTGCTGCAGCCTTCATCCACCTTCCCAGCCGTTGTGACGCTCCACTAAGGTCAGCCATCGTCCTCCGCCTGTTCCACCGTTGAGGTCTTGGTTGGATTGCTCTTTGTCAGAGACCTCCACCTCGACCTTACCGCCATGGGTGGCCCTACCAGGAGCATCGCTCCAGACGGCATCGCTCTCAGGATCTCAGGATCAAACAAGCTTCTCCACCACGACAAGGTGACGATCCACGGAGAACACATGATTACAATTAAGATATTTACGGTGCATACACGATAAGGGAATAACGTTATGGTAAAATTAAGTTCAGGTAAAGGGTTGGCTTATCAAAGTCATGGATTTTCTAGACCTACTGCCTTTTTCCATCTTCTGCAAGTCTTTTCTCCTTTTATTTTACTGGGCGGCACGGTGGCGCAGCGGTAGAGTTCCTGCCTTCCAGCGCCAGAGGCCCAGGTACGATCCTGACCCACGGGTGCTTGTCTGTACGGAATTTGTACATTGTTCTCCCCGTGACCTGCGTGGGTTTTCTCCGGGTGCTCCGGTTAGGGATTCCCGGTAGGCAGCGCGGCTCTCGCCAGCAGCGGCCTCTGCAGTCCGTCTGCGTTTTTATTATTTCTTGTCTATGTTTTTATGTAGTTTTTGTTATTTTTGTTGGGGTATGTGTGTGGGGGGGTGGGGGTGGTGTGGGGGGGAGGGGGAAACTTTAAATCTCTCCCTGCACGGGAGACCCGACCTTTTCTTTGTCGGGTCTCCGTTGTCGCTGGGGCTGCAACGAGGAGCGGCCTCCAACAGGAAAACCGGGGACTCTGGTGCCGAACTCACCTCACCGTCGCGGAGCTGGCCGAGTCCAGAGCGGGTGGAGCTGTGGTGGACGCTGCTGCGGCCCGACCCCCGGAGATTCGGTGGCTGCAACTGCGGGTTTGGCGGACGGTAACACCGGGAGCCCGCGGGTCCCTGGAGGGAGACCGCTTTTCGGGGCTTCCGCAACGGCGACTTCTCCCGCCCGAGTTGCGGGGTTGAAGAGCTCCTGGAGCGGGGCCTTACACCATTGCCCCGCGCGGCTTGGAATGGCTGCGGGCTGCGAGCGCGCACCGGGGGCTCTAACACCAAGACCCGGTGCGCGAACTTGCATTACCCGGCGTGGTTTAATGGCCACGGGACAATTCGCCATCGCCCGCCGGGGGCTTTGACTTTGACTCTGACATGGGGGGGGAGAGTGCAGTGGAGAGATAAGTTTTTTTGGCCTTCCATCACAGCAATGTGATGGATGTTTATGTAAAATATGTTGTGTCTTGGGTCTATTTGTTGTAATGTATGGCTGCAGAAACGGCATTTCGTTTGGACCTCACGGGGTCCAAATGACAATAAAATTGAATTGTATAATTGTATTGTATTGTATTTCCTCCCACACTCCATAGACGTGCAGGTTTGTAGGTTAATTGGCTTGGGTAAATTGTAAATTCTCCCCAGTGTGTGTAGGATAGTGTTAGTGTGCGGGGATCGAAGGGCCTGTTTCTGCACTGTATATCCAAAGTAAAGAACTAAACTAGATTCACTTCTCTGTCGTATATCTGCATTGCCACTTTTGCTATTCCACAAACCTTTGCAGTGCCCTGAAGCTCACAAATGACACCTTGATTATCTCAGCTGTGGCTTGAATACAGATGGAGTCACAGGCTAACGTGCACACACTACCTCTCTCTGAATGCAATGTAACAGAGCTAGGCTATCCCCTTTATTCACGACGCAAGCGGTGCACAGCTTTGGGACTAGTTATCAGTCTGTACGCCCCTTTTTGCTGCTCATTCTTCTTATCAGAGTCATCGTCCATCTGGGCAGAATCCATCCAGCCTGCAGCATCAATACAAAATCCCACACTGTTGTTTCATGAGTATTAATCCTATAACATGAAGCTCATTTGTATTCACTGAGCGCCTGCCAGCCAGCTTAAGAGCTGTTCAGTTCCACTTCAAACAGGTAAAGAATGCACTGATGAGAATCTTCTGCAGCCACATTAGGAGTTTCTCCTCCTGGCAATTTCACAATTTCACAAGTTATAGGAGTAGAATTAGGCCATTCGGCCCATCGATTCCACTCCGCCATTCAATCATGGCTGATAGAAACATAGAAACAAAGAAAATAGGTGCAGGAGTAGGCCATTCGGCACTTCGAGCCTGCACCGCCATTCAATATGATCATGGCTGATCATCCAACTCAGTATCCTCCATACCCCCTGATCCTTTTAGCCACAAGGGCCACATCTAACTCCCTCTTAAATATAGCCAATGAACTGGCCTCAACTACCTATCTCTGATCTCTGCTCCCTGATCATATTTTCCTGCCTTCTCCCCATAACCCTTGACACCCGTTCTAATCAAGAATTTGTCTATCTCTGCCTTAAAAATATCCACTGACTTGGCCTCCACAGCCCTCTGTGGCAATGAGTTCCACAGATTCCAAAGATGGACAGATGGATTGTTTAGTTCAGTTTAGTTTAGTTTAGTTGAGAGATACAGCGCGGCAACAGGCCCTTCGGCCCACAGAGTCCGCGCCGACCAGCGATCCCACACACACTTAACACTATCTTACACACAAGGGACAATATGCCATTTCTTTGTAGTTCCACAGATTAACAACCCTCTAATTAAATAAGTTCCTCCTCACCTCCTTTCCGAAAGAGCGCCCTTTAATTCTGAGGCTGTGACCTCTGGTCCTGGACTCTCCCACCAGTGGAAACATCCTCTCCACATCCACTCTATCTATGCCTTTTGTTTAAGAAGGAACTGCAGATGCTGGAAAATCGAAGGTAGACATAAGTGCTGGAGAAGGGTTTCGGCCCGAAACGTCGCCTATTTCCTTCGCTCCATAGATGCTGCTGCACCCGCTGAGTTTCTCCAGCACTTTTGTCTACTATATATGCCTTTCATTATTCTGTAAGTTTCAATGAGGTCCCCCCTCAACCTTCTAAACTCCAGCGAGTAAAGGCCCAGTGCTGTCAAACGCTCATCATTGAAAAGCGGAAAGACAGTACAGGATTACAATCGAGCCATTTACAGTGCAGAGGTACATGATAAGGGAACAACGTTTAATGCAAGGTAAAGTCCGATCAAGGATAGTGCCAGGGTCACCAATGAGGTAGATAGTAGTTCAGGACTGCTCTCTGGTTGTGGTAGGATGGTTCAGTTGCCTGATAACAGCTGGGAAGAAACCGTCCCCGAATCTGGAGGTGTGCCATCCTTCCTGACCAGCATCACAGTGCATTGACAGCACTGCTGGAGTGTCAGACTGACATAGCTTGCCACGATTCATGAAGGCAGCTCTTCAACACCTTCTCAAGAGCAATTGGGAATGAGGTCGTGAGCGCTGATGATAGACAGAAAATGTGGAGTAACTCAACATCTCTGGGGAAAAGGAACAGGTTTCGCTGTAATTCAAGTTTGTGAAGGTATCTCAGTTAAAAAAAAAAGGTGTACCAATAGACAATAGGTGCAGGAGTAGGCCATTCGGCCCTTCAAGCCAGCACCGCCATTCAATGTGATCGTGGCTGATCATCCACAATCAGTACCCTGTTCCTGCCTTCTCCACATATCTCCTGACTCTGCTATCTTCAAGAGCCCTATCTGGCTCTCTGGAAAGTATCCAGAGAACCGGCCTCCACCGCCCTCTGAGGCAGAGAATTCCACAAATTCACAACTCTCTGTGTGGAAAGGTTTTTCCTCGTCTCCGTTCTAAATGGCTTACCCCTTATTCTTAAACTGTTGCCCCTGGTTCTGGACTCCCCCAACATCGGGAACATGTCTCCTGCCTCTGGCGTGTCCGATCCCCTAATAATCTTATATGTTTCAATAAGATCCCCTCTCATCCTAAACTCCAGAGTGTACAAGCCCAGCCGCTCCATTCTCTCAGCATATGACAGTCCCGCCATCCTGGCAATTAACCTTGTGAACCTACGCTGCACTCCCTCAATAGAAACATAGAAACATAGAAAATAGGTGCAGGAGGAGGCCATTCGGCCCTTCGAGCAAGCACCGCCATTCATTGTGATGATGGCTGATCGTCCCCTATCAATAACCCGTGCCTGCCTTCTCCCCATATCCCTTGATTCCACTAGCCCCCTAGACCTCTATCTAACTCTCTCTTAAATCCATCCAGTAACTTGGCCTCCACTGCCCTCTGTGGCAGGGAATTCCATAAATTCACAACTCTCTGGGTGAAAAAGTTTTTTCTCACCTCAGTCTTAAATGTTGGAAACATTATTCCTGCATCTAGCTTGTCCAGTCCTTTTATAATTTTATATGTTTCTATAAGATCACCCCTCATCCTTCTAAACTCTAAAGTTCCGACCTTAAGCATCGCCCGTCCATTCCCTCCCTTGGGGCTTGGCTCATTCATCTAACCCAGCAGTGAGAGTGAATCAAGTGTGCCAGGACATTCATTGTGATCATGGCAATAGCAAGAATGTCCTTCCTCAAAACTGCACAGAATACTCCAGGTGTGGTCTCACTAGGGCCCTGCACAACTGCAGAAGGACTGCAGGGAGCTGCATGAATCAAGAGGCTGAGGGACCAAGAGGCTATCTTGGTGTTGCATGCACCTGGGGTGTATATTCATACCTGCTTTGCAAGTCGGTGAGGTTGATCTCTCCGATGTAATGCGTGGCTGAGGAGAGAATGACGACACGACTATTGTGATCTCTGTTCCCTGACCTCCTCAGTGGGTCCAGGAGAAGATGGGTCAGCAGGAAATGTCCTAAATAGTTGACAGCAAAGTGCTCTTCAAACCCATCCTCTGTGTATCTCTGGGGAACCAGCATCACTGCCGCTGTGATTGAAAATGGAAGTGAGTTAAGTTCTGGCACATTTAACGCACAACAGAGAAACATGGAAAATAGGTGCAGGAGGAGGCCATTCGGCCCTTTGAGCCAGCACCACCATTTGATATGATCATGGCTGATCATCCAGAATCGGTACCCTGTTCCTGCTTTCTCCCCATACCCCTTGATTCCGTTAGCCCGAAGAGCTATATCTAACCCTCTCTTAAATACATCACTACCCCAGGTATTCAGTCTGAAGAAGGGTCTCGACCCAAAATGTCGCCTGTTCCTTTTCTCCAGAGATCCGCTGAGTTACTCCAACTTTCTGTGTCCTATCTTCGGTTTAAACTAGCATCTGCAGTTTCTTCCTACACATTTTTCGAGTCTTGTTTTTTGTTTACTGTTCAGGTGTACCGAGGTACAGTGAAAAACATTTTTTGTTGCATGCTAACCAGTCAGTGGAAAGACTATACATGATTACAATCTAGCCGTCCACAGTCTAGAGATACAGGATAAAGGGTATAACTTTAGGGCAGTAAAGCGGATGAGGGGATATCTTATAGAATCATGAGAGGAATAGATCAGGTAAACACACAGAGGCTTTTCCCCAGAGTGGAGGAATCAAGAACCAGAGGAGATAGGTTTAAGGTGAGGGGGGAAAGATTTAATGGGAATCTGAGGGGTTACTTTTCTATGCAAAGGGTGGTGGGTGAATGGAACTAGCTGACGAACAAGTCAGTTGAGGCAGGGTCTATCACAATATTGAAGAAACATTTAGACATGGATAGGGTAGGTTTAGAGGGATATGGGCCAAAAGCAGGTAGGTGGGACTAGTGTGGATGGGGCATGTTGGTCGGCATGGGGAAGTTGGGCCGAAAGGCATGTTTCCACACTGTATGACTCCAAGATTCTAAGTCTGATTCAAGGTAGTCCGAGATTCCCCAATGGGGAAGATGGTACATCAGAACCACTCTCTAGTTGGTGTTAGGATGGTTCAGGTGCCCTTCGAACAACTGGGAAGAAACTGTCCTTGAATCTAGAGGTGTGCGTTTTCAAATTCTTGCCTGATGGGAGAGTGGGGAAGAGGGAGTGAGAATGGTCTTTAATTATGCCGGTGGCCTTGCTGAGGCAGCATGAAGTGTAGAAACAAACCACTGTGGATACTGGCTTATACCAAAAATAGACACAAAGTGCAGGAGTAACTCAGTGGGTCAGACAGCACCTCTGGAGGAAAAGGATAGGTGACTAAGTTACAGACTAAGCAACTAAGTTACAGAGAAAGGTTGAATAAGTTAGGTCTTTATTCTTTGGAGCGCAGAAGGTTAAGGGGGAACTTGATAGAGGTCTTTAAAATGATGAGAGGGATAGACAGAGTTGACGTGGATAAGCTTTTCCCATTGAGAGTAGGGAAGATTCAAACAAGAGGACATGACTTCAGAATTAAGGGACAGAAGTTTAGGGGTAACATGAGGGGGAACTTCTTTACTCAGAGAGTGGTAGCGGTGTGGAATGAGCTTCCAGTGGAAGTGGTGGAGGCAGGTTCGATTTTATCATTTAAAAATAAATTGGATAGGTATATGGATGGGAAAGGAATGGAGGGTTATGGTCTGAGTGCAGGTAGATGGGACTAGGGGAAAATAAGTGTTCGGCACGGACTTGTAGGGCCGAGATGGCCTGTTTCCATGCTGTAATTGTTATATGGTTATATGGTGAAGTTTCGGTCAGCCATTCTGAACAAGGGTCCTGACCTGAAACATCACCCATCTTTTTTCTTAAACCTATACCGATACATATAATTGATCTCGAGTGCTGATAAGTCAGATATGGAGAGATAGAACGCGGGAGTGTGAATGTTCCGAAAATAGACACACAAATCTGGAGTAACTCATCGGGGCAGGCAGCATCTCTGGAGAGAAGGAATGGGCGACGTTTCGGGTCGAGACCCTTCTTCACTCATTCCTTCTCTCCAGAGATGCTGCCTGACCCAGCATTTCTGTTTATCTTCGGTATGAGCCACTTTGTGTCTATCTACGGTGGAAGCCAGCATCCGCAAGCATCTTAGGTGAACGTTCCGATGCTGTGGTTTAAACAGCCGGTGCCAGCAGCTGTATGACATTTTATTCAACGTTTTTCCCATTGGCGAGATATTTCCAGAGGATTATGAGGGAGCTGAGGATTAGGCACAACCTTCAGATTTGCCCGACATTAGCAAACAATGCAGACACAAGTGAAGCAGCCAGTTTATCATTTGTACATTGGTAGACAAGTTCTGAGTCACACAGGCATCTCATGAAATTTAATGCAATCCAGAGCTCTGGAGTAATGCAAGTCGCTATTACATTGCGTCTGTGATTTCATAAGTTCTTAAGTGATGGGAGCAGAATTAGGCCAATCGACCCATCGAGTCTACTCCGCCATTCAATCATGGCTTCTTCTATAATATTCTTTTATAATTTTATATGTTAAAATCCCCCCTCATCATTCACCGGAGTTTAGGAGGATGAGGGGGAATCTTATAGAAACATATAAAATTATAAAAGGACTGGACAAGCTAGATGCAGGATAAATGTTCCCAATGTTGGGCGAGTCCAGAACCAGGGGCCACAGTCTGAGAATAAAGGGGAGGTCATTTAAGACGTGAGAACAAACTTTTTCACCCAGAGAGTTGTGAATTTATGGAATTATGGAGGCCAAATCACTGGATGGATTTAAGAGTTAGATAGAGCTCTAGGGGCTAGTGGAGTCAAGGGATATGGGGAGAAGGCAGGCATGGGTCATTGATAGGGGACGATCAGCCATGATCACAATGAATGGCGGTGCTGGCTCAAAGGGCCGAATGGCCTCCTCCTGCACCTAGTTTCTATGTTTCTACTTGTGTATGGCGTGCACAGCCTAAAGTTGTAGGACACCTTGTTCCATTTGATCTTATTTGATTGTGCACGCCAGGTTGATTGCATTCGTCGAAACAGGGCGGACCACGTGAAGGTTGCAATCTCCCAGCCCAATCATGGCTGATCTATCTTTCCCTCTCAACCCCATTCTCCTGCCTTCTCCCCATAACCCCTGACACCCGTACTAATCAAATATATTTTTAATTAACTTACTGTATCTGCAAAAAACTTGGATCACATCCTACACTCACCAGGGACAGTTTTTACATTTACCAAGCCAATTAACCTACAAACCAGTACGTCTTTGGAGTGTGGGAGGAAACCGAAGATCTCGGAGAAAACCCAAGCAGGTCACGGGGAGAACGAGCAAACTCCGTACAGACAGCACCCGTAGTCGGGATCGAACCCAGGTCTCCAGCGCTGCATTTGCTGTAAGGCAGCAACTCTACCGCTGCACCACCGTGACTGCCCTGTTTATCTTGGGAGGACAAAGTTGACTTTGGATGTCAAGAGTGTTTAATTATCATATGCAACGGGAATGAAAGAATAAATGATTAATAGCGGCAGCTTTACAGGCACGAGTGAATGGTAGGGCTCTGGGAAGTGTTGTAGGGCAGTGAGATTCTAGCTTGCCCTTGGAAGAGTACAGTCTGAAGAAGCATCCTGACCTCAAACGTCACCCATCCATGTTCTCCAGAGATGTGTAGGAAGGAACTGCAGATGCTGGCTTACACCGAGGTAGACACAACACGCTGGAGTAACTCAGCAGGTCAGGCGCCATCTCTGGAGAAAAGGAATGGGTGATGTTTCGGATCGAGCCTTTCATCAGACTGAGAGACTCCAGTCTCCACCGATGCTGCCTGACCCGCTGAGTTACTCGGGCACTCTGTGGCCTTCAATTTCAGAGTACCTTTTGTTTTCCTCTAGGTTGTGCCAAATCTCCCTGATGTTATCCTTCAGAAAACCATAATACTATTTCACACTCGTCTCGTTAGAAAGCCGTATTGCTTTGTGGGGTGTTCACCCACCCGCATGTGAACTCATACCCCCAATTTAGATATTTCTTGGGATGGGAGATTGCAACCTTCACGTGGTCCGCCCTGTTTCGACAAATGCAATCAACCTGGCGTGCACAATCGAATAAGATCAAGTAGAACAAGGTGTCCTACAACTTTAGGCTGTGCACGTCATGCACAAGAAGAAGAAGAAGATATCTCTGCAATGAAGAAACGTTTCTTAATATCCACCCTAACTATGCCCACCATCACTTTGCATATCTTCATCGATTCCCCTTATACTACACTGTTCCAAGAGAAACAAGTACAGATTGTCCAGTCTCTCCTCATAATCAATATTCTCATAATCCAGGTTTGGGAGGGTTATGGACCAAGTGGGACTAGGGCAGCTGGGCCGGTGTGGGCTGGTGTGGGCGAGTTGGGCCGAAGGGCCTGTTTCCACACTGTATTACTCTATGACTCTCTTTGACTCAGTCTTGAATTAGTTATTTCTACTTATGACACCAAACCGTTACAATTCCCATTCAGTCTGAAGAAGGGTTTCGGCCCGAAACGTTGCCTATTTCCTTCGCTCCATAGATGCTGCTGCACCCGCTGAGTTTCTCCAGCATTTTTGTGTACCTTCGATTTTCCAGCATCTGCAGTTCCTTCTTAACCAATTCCCAACATCTTTAGTTGAGTTTATCGTCACGTGTACCGAGGTACAGTGAAAAGCTTTTGTTGCGTGATGACCAGCCGCCCACATTGATCAGATGAATGATAAAGGGAATAACATGAACAACGTTATGTGCAAGATAAAGTCCAGTAAAGTCCAGCAAAGATAGTCCAAGGGTCTCCGTTGTGGTCTATACCCGCTCAGGACTTGAGTTTTCGAGTTGTTGGTAGGATGGTTCAATTGCCTGACAACAGCTGGGAAGAAACTGTCCTTTAACCTGGAGGTGTGCATTTTCACACCTCGAAAACCTTTTGGGGGAGTGGAAGAGAGGGAGTGGCCAGGATTATGCTGCTGGCCTTGTTGAGGCAGCGTGGGGTGTAAAAGGAGTCAGTGGAAGGGAGGTTGGTTTGTGTGGTGGTCTGGGCTGCGTCCACAATTCTCTGCAATTTACTTGCGGTCTTGGATGGAGCTGTTCCCAAACCGTGCTGTGACGCATCCCGATAAAATGCTTCCTGCGGCGCATCTGTAGAAGTTGGTGAGAGTTGGTCGGGACTTGTGGAACTTCCTCAGCCTTATAAAGGAGTAGAGGCGTTGGTGTGCTTTCTTGGTCGTTGCTTCAACATGGGTGGTCCAGGAGACGTTGTTGGTGATATTGACTCCTGCGAATTTGAAGTTTTGAACCATCTCCTCTTTGGCGGGGGGGGGGGGGGGGGGGGGGGGGGGTGTGTGTGAACCACTTTGCTTCCTGACGTCGATCCCTATCTCCTTTATCTTGCCTACATTGGGAGAAAGGTTGTTGTCTCGGTCTCAGGTCATGAGGTTCTCAATCTCCGTCCTGTACTCCGTCTCATCGTTAAGGACCTGTCCCACTTACGCGACCTTGGCTCGCAAATCAGGCGACCTTGTGGTTGCTTGAGGCGTACGGGCCTCGTGGGGCTGGTCCCACTTAGGAGCGCGGAGGCGTATGGAGTTGTGCGGGACTGGTCCCGACATCGCGCGGGGCTCCGAAATTCCTGCAATGTCTGAAAATTTTGCGCGCCAACGGCCTGTCGGCCCGCAGGCGCATTGCAAGCGTACGCAACGTCTTGACGTCGTACGCAGCGTCTTGACGGCGTAAGCCTAGCAAGTGGCGTTGCGCGATGACGTCACCGCCCGACGCTGTGCGACTCCCAAATTCAGTCGGCCCGCCTCCTGCCCAGCTGGTTGATGAGTATGACGCAAATGACGTCACGCGCGAACTTAGCGTGAACTTAGCGGGTACTTAGCGCGAACTTCGCGTGAACTCTGCTTCCGTTTGGGCGCGCCAAACGCATGCAGCGCACGCAAGTGGGACAGGCCCTTTAGTCAACATCAGCAGCCTGGTCATCCGTTTTTCTTTTACCTTCAAGATTTTTGTTTCCCCTTTGCTCCCTCCATTCTATGAGGAAGGTGAACGAGCACCATTTTACCTGCTGGCCTCTATACAAATCCCATTCCCCAGCAGTCAACCTGTAGCCTGCTATGCCGTGATGTTTCAAGTGTTGATCTAAATGCTTAAACGTTCTGAGTGTCTCTGCCTTCAACACGCCACCAGGCAGTGCTTTCCGGATTCCAACCACTCTCTGGGCGATAAAACCCTTCTTCAAATCTCCTCTAAATTTCCGGCTCCTTAATTCAATGCCTTCTGGACGCTCTGGAGGCACCTCTCTTAAACGTAAACGCTCCTCACGACCAGAGATAAGGCAGAGATAGATAGATTCTTGATTAGTACGGGTGTCAGGGGTTATGGGGAGAAGGCAGGAGAATGGGGTTGGGAGGGAGAGATAGATCAGCCATGATTGAATGGCAGAGTAAACTTGATGGGCCGAATGGCCTATTTCTACTCCCATCACTTATGACGGTATGACCTTATGACCTTGTCCGAGCCTCCCACAATTTTGTGGAGCACATCCCTCCCCATTTTAACCCAAGTGGAATGTATTCCCTCTTATTTTGCGAAGATAGACACAAAGTGCTGGAGTGACTCAGTGGGTCAGGCAGCGTCTATGGAGTTAAAGAATCAAAGTCCGAAGAAGGACAGTCATGGTGGTGCAGCAGTAGAGTTGCTTCTAGCGTGTCCAAACCCTTAATAATCTTAGAGTGTATCTCTGAAAATAAAACTAAATACAGCTTGCTGAGTTTGTGATAGTATTGGGTACCTCTAGTTCTGATAGCATTGGGTACCTATAGTTCCACTAGCTTAGTTTTAGCTCAGTTTAGTTTAGGTTAAAGATTCAGCATAAAAATAGGCCCTTCAGCCCATCAAGTCCATGCCAACCATCGATCATCTATGCCCACTAGTTCCATGTTATCCCATTTTCTCATCCACTCCCTATACACTAGGAGCAATTCTACACAGGCTAATTAACTTACAAAGTTGCACATCTTTGTGATGTGGGAGGAAATTGTATCACCCAGAGGAAGCCCACCTCAAACTTCACACAGAACTCAGGTCTCTGGTGCTGTTAGCCATCAGCTCCACCAGCTACTGGTAGTTCTTCTGCTGTTATTCATTTATCAGTCGATGCTTTTGCTTCCCATTAAGGGGATGAGGAAAGAACTCATTCATGATCCAATCTCCCATCTGGTTGCTTTATATTCTGTAACATTAATGACGGTGACATTCTCTCGATACGAATAACGCATTACTGGAACGGCTCAGTCAACAGTTCACTACACAGAATGTTACCGAGCACCTTCCATGCTGCCCTGCACTCATGCCAAGGAAGGAAAGAAGTAAAATCTTACAGGCCGACACAAAATGCTGGAGTAACTCAGTGGGACAGGCAGCATCTCTGGAGAGAAGGAATGGGTGACGTTTCAGGTCGAGACCCTTCTTCAGACTGAGCGTCAAGGAAGAGGGAGTCACAGAGATAAAGATTGTAAGGTGTCTCCTTCTTCTTGCGTATGGCGTGCACAGCCTAAAGTTGCAGGACAACTTGTTCTATTTGATCTCATTTGATTGCGCACACCAGGTTGATTGCATTCGTCAAAACAGGGCGGACCACGTGAAGGTTGTAATCTCCCACCCAATGTAAGGTGTGAAAACTGAGACATCAAAGGGGAAGAAGTTTAAGGCAATTGTAGAATAGATAATTGTTAGCTATGGGGAAGGTGACAACGAAGCACATTTAATCACGGAGCCTTCTAGGACGGGGGAGGGACGGAAAGGGTTACTTGAAGTTTCTATGCTCCAAGTTCTCTTTAAGAAGATGAGGTCGAAACATCGTAGGCAGAATGCGTTCATCGCCAAATACTTGCATCACTTTGACGTAATTTACATTTTGCCCTATGCATCACACATATTAAACAATCTGACACAGCGATCGTGAAAATTATCTTGGAATGTCAAGATGAAAGTGTTATGGGGCTTCAATGTGAGATTTGGGAGCAGATTAATGCGATTATGGAATTGAAGGCAGATTGCTATAATTTATTACGAATGAGATAATAAGGACAAACTGACTCTGTTTATTAAACAGTGCTGCCAATTAAGCAGTAATTCTACTTGATTTCTCGTGGTAAATTAAATGGATGGCATTTTCTGTGCAGTGTAACACTAACAAGAATTCAACATTAGGGACTAGCGGTGCAGCAACCTTGAGCACAGGTTGAGAAGGGGACTGGCAGGCTCCTGTCTCGGTTGCAGGATGAGAGTGTTCATTGAAGCTACTACACGTAGGGACGACAGATGGCACAATGGGCTAAGTGTTCGGCTGGCGACCGGAAGGTAGCCGGTTCGAATCCCGCTTGGAGTGCATACTGTCGTTGTGTCCTTGGGCAAGACACTTCACCCACCTTTGCCTGTGTGTGAATGTGTGTGAATGTGTGTGAGTGATTGGTGGTGGTCGGAGGGGCCGTAGGCACAGATTGGCAGCCACGCTTCCGTCAGACTGCCCCAGGGCAGCTGTGGCTACAGAAGTAGCTTACCACCACCGAGTGTGACTGAGGAGTGAATGAATAATGCGATGTAAAGCGCCTTGAGTATTAGAAAGGCGCTATATAAATCCCATCCATTATTATTATTATTACACGTGTTGTTCCCCACAAGGAATAACAAACATAGTTCAAAGGCAGCCAGGGCTTTGCTCAGCTGTGCGGCTGGGGACGGCTGTCCCACGCTGTGCCCAATGACTGCATTTAAATGAAACAGCACATCCCTGGACTGAGAAATACCAGGCAACTTCTTTAACATGAAGTAGCGGTGTAGAAACATAGAAACGTAGAAAATAGGTGCAGGAGGAGGCCATTCTGCCCTTCGAGCTCATTCAATATGAGCAAGGCTGATCATCCACAATCAGCGCCCCGTTCCGGCTTTCTCCCCAAGTTCAAGTTACATTTATTGTCACATGCACCAAGTGGTACCTGTACAGTGAAATGTGGGTTACCAACGGACACAGGAATAAAAGAAAAGAGCACAACACACGATAGAATTTAACATAAACATCCCCACACAGCAGAATCAACGTTTCCCACTGCAATAAAGTTCAGCCATCCTTTGATTCCGTTATCCCTAAGAGCTAAATCTTACTCTCTCTTGAAAACATCCAGTGAATTGGCCGCCTCTGCCTTCTGTAGCAGAGAATTCCACAGATTCACAACTCTCTGGGTGAAAACGTTTTTCCCCATCTCAGTCCTAAATGGCCTACCCTTTATTCTCAAATAGTGACCCCTGGTCCTGGACTCCCCCAACATCTAGCCTGTGCAATCCCTTAAGAATTCTACATGTTTCGATAAGATCCCCTCTCATGCTTCTAAATTCCAGTGAATATGCTTATGCTACGGGGACTGCATTGAACGCAGATCGTCGAACAGCACAGCGCTAAAACATGTGGCATGGTGGCGCAGCGGTAGAGTTGCTGCCTTACAGCGCCAGAGACCCGGGTTCGATCCTGACTACGGGTGCTGTCTGTTTGGAGTTTGTACGTTCTCCCTGTGACCATGTGGGATTTCTCCGGGTGCTCCGGTTTCCTATCAAACTAGGATGAGTTTCTTATTAAACGGACTGAATTAAAGTTCCCTATATTTGTTTTCCATCTTTTAGAGAATCCTCATAAGTAAGCTGACACGTTCCTCATAAGTGACACCTCCACCAATGTAAAGCACTTTGGCCAACGAGAGTTGTTTTTTAAATGTGCTATAGAAATAAAAGTGACTTGACTTGACTTGAATTGATATGAGTAGAATTGGGCCATTCGGCCCATCTAGCCTACTCCGCCATTCAATCATGGCTGACCAATCTTTCCTAACTCTATTCTCCTACCTTCTCCCCATAACCCCTGACACCCATACTAATCAAGAATCTATCCATCTCTGCTTTATATATATCCAAAGACTTGGCCTCCACAGCCTTCTGCGGCAGAGAATTCCACAGATTCACCACCCCCTGACTAAAGAAATTGCTCCTCATCACCTTCCTAAAAGAACGTCCTTTAATTCGATGGCCTCTGGTCCTAGACTCTCCCTCTAGTGGAAACATCCTGGCATGGTTCCATCCAGCCCATCTCAGAGAGGGAATTCTCTCCTGTGTCCAGATAAACACTGAGTGTGGTCAGTGAAAAGGAAAATGAAGGAATCCTGGAGGGATGAAGCCAAAGATAATATTGCTTAATGAATGAATAAATTAACTTTATCTGCCTCCGCAGTTTTCTCATTGCTCCTCAGCTGATGCTAAACAGTAGGTTTTAGAAAATAGCCTCTTAAATTATATATATGTTGAAACAGTTTACAGTTTAGTTTATTATCACGTGTACCGAGGTACAGTGAGAAGCTTTTGTTGCGTGCTAACCAGTCAGCGGAAAGACAATACATGATTACAATCGATCCATTTACAGTGTATAGATACTGTACATCAGGGGCTTCCAAACTTTTCAGCATGAGGGCCACATTATATATTTGGCACATTTTTGTGGGATGTACACACACACACACACACACACACATACTCACTCACTCACTCACTCACTCACTCACTCACTCACTCACTCACTCACTCACGCACTCACTCACTCACTCACTCACTCACTCACTCACTCACTCACGCACACACACACACACACTCACACACTCACTCACACACTCACACACACTCACTCACTCACACACTCACACACACTCACACACACACACTCACTCACAAACTCACTCACACTCACTCACACACTCACTCACACCCACTTACCCACCTACACACACACCCATTCACACGCACACACACACATACATACCCACCCACCCACACACCCACCCATCCACACACACACACACACACACACTCACTCACACACTCACTCACACACTCACTCACACTCACCCCACTTACCCACCTACACCACCACCCATTCACACGCACACACACACATAAACACCCACCCATCCACACACACACACACACACTCACACACACTCACACACACACACACACTCACACACACTCACACACACTCACACACCCATTCACTCACTGCGGCCACTGTCGCCGACCTTCACTGTCTCCCCGGGTCATCGCCGGTAACCTGTCAGCAGTTGCGCACAAACTCTCAACTTGATAGCCTACGGCAAACTGACGCGAAAGTTCCCGCGCTACCACAGAACCCGCGAAATAGCCCGCCGTGTTAAGAGCAACCTGGCGGATCAGACAGAATATGTAGAGGTCGTTGGTTAACATAGACACAAAATGCTGGTGTAACTCAGCGGGACAGGCAGCATCTCTGGAGAGAAGGAATGGGTGACGTCTCGACACTAGACTCTACTTCAGACAGATTCAGGGGAGAGAGGGGGGGGGGTCTAGAGATATGGAAGGGTAAGGTGTGAAAACGACAGATCAAAGCAGATGGTGATAAGGAGGTGTCGAATGGTTCATTGTCAGCTGAGGGGGAGGTGACAAGGAGGCACACAATCTATATTACTAAAAGTCTGATCTTGACCGCTTTTGGCCCAGTGTGCTGCGATTTCCGAGAGAACGGCGCCACCTATGGCCGTCATTTTTGGCCACCTCGCTCAGAGCCCCCCTCTGCCTTCCGGGACCAGAGGATTTTTTTCCATCGATGAAAAATCAGAGAGATATTAATGTTTTTTAAAAATTGGCATTCTCTCTGCAGCCCCTGCTGGAGGGAGGGGGAGGGAGTATAATACCAGGAAGTGCTGTGCCTCACTCAGTCTCTGCAAGATGGAGGAAGCTATCTCTCTGAGCTCTGAATAACACTGAACACATGTCTACTCAACTGTGAGTGCCCTTAATGTGAATGAATGAATGAATGAATGAATGAATGAATGAATGAATGAATGAATGAATGAATGAATGAATGAATGAATACGTTTATTGTCATTGCACAATACTGTGCAACGAAATTCCATTACATCTCCTCCGGTTAAAAAAATACAAACACGACAACCATTAACACATATGTACACTTATTAGTAAAAAATAAATAGGTATTTTAAAAGAATTTAAAAGAATTTAAAAGAATTTGGCGGCATTTCTTGGAAATGTGGTTTGAAAATGAAAATATGGTTGGTTTGAAGTAAAAAGGCACTGCCTGCAAATGGTTGTTTGTCTAAACATGACAACTTCCTGTTTGCACTATATTGATTTTAGATAAAACACTACCACATTACGGCTGTGATTTTTGGCCATTGTACTCAGTTCCCCTCCTCTCATCAGGTGCAGAGGATTCTTCCCATCAATGAAAAAGAAAAGTGTTATTAGTGTTTAAAAAATGTTGAGAATCTCTTTCCTGTCAATCACACCATGAAGGCCACACCTTTTCTAGTGGGAGGGGGAGGGATTATAAAACCCGGAAGTGTGGGTGTGGCTCAGTCTCTGCATGATGGGGGAGGGAGATGTCACGACTCTGTCTGAGCTGTGAATCAACTGAACACACTGAATGCCTACTGTGTGGTTTTATGGGGGGTTTTATGGTGGTTTCACCCTGCTTGAAATAGTATGAAACTGCATTTGAATGTGGTGACCTTGCACAAAATGGTATGAAACTGCATTTGAATGTGGTGTCGTTGCACCCTGCATGAAATGGTATGAAACTGCACTTGAATTTGGTGGCCTTGCACCCTGCTTGAAGTGGTAGGAAACTGCACTTGAATTTTGTGGCCTTGCACCCTGCTTGAAATGGTAGGAAAATGGATTTGAATTTGGTGGCCTTGCACCCTGCTTGAAATGGAATTTCAAGGAATACCCGTGTCAACTGCCAGCCCACCAGCCGTGAGTGAGCTGCCAGCACATCAGGCTTGAGGGACTGAGCTGCCACCCCAAGAATCCATTTGGCCCACAATGTCCATACTAGCCCTCTGGAGACCAGTAGTCACTGCAGCCAACAACACCCATACGCTCCAGAAGCCCCCTCCTCCCCCCCCCCCCCACTAGCCACCAATATTGGAATTGGTGGAGAGGTGGAATATTGCGTTGGGGGACCAGCCCTCCCGTGTGAACATGGGACCCAACGGGTCCCACTTAGTCTAGTCAGTAATATTAATCAGAAGGAGAATCAAACTAGGCTGGGGGAGGGACGAAGGGAAAGGAAGGGTTACTTGAAGTTAGAAAAATCAATATTCGTACTGCTGGATTGTAAGCTGCCTAAGTGAAATATAAGGTACGAGTTAGTTAGTTAGTTAGTTTAGTTTATTGCCATTTTTACCAAGGTACAGTGAAAAGCTTTTGTTGCATACCAGGGCTGCCAACTCTCGCGCTATGAGCGTGAGACTCACGCCCTCAAGCAAACTCTCACGCCCTCACGCTGATCAGAAATTTCTCACGCTCAGTGGTGAGACATTTTGTGATCAACGAAAATTTCAAAACTCGGATAAACTGCATGGTCCGCGGGTGTTGGAGAGCAGGGGCTGCGGGAGGGATGGGAGCAGAACCAGCGGCGGGAACAGATGCGGGGAGCCGGGACTTGCTAGTGTTTGCGACGCTGCGAGTCGCTCGCTGCAGCTCTGGCCATGGAGCGCTCCGGACAGTGCGCGTGTCCCGGGCCGCGGTGCTGTCGGAAGCATCGTGCCGCTGCCGCGAGAGTCTCTGTGCCGAAGGGACAGACTCTCAAAGGGAGGTGGAGAGAGAGAGAGGGGAAGGAGACAGGGAGACAGGGAGGGAGAGGGGGGTGTGAGGAGAGAGAGAGGGGTGAGACAGAGGGGGCGTGAATGGAGAGAGAGAAGAGGGAGGGGGGGGAGAGAGAGGTAGGGGAGAGTGAGGTGGGAGAAGGGGGGGAAGAGAGAGAGGGAAGAGAGAGAGGGGTGAGAGGGAAGAAAGAGGGAAGAGAGAGGGGGTGGAGAGGGAGGAGAGGGTAGGAGAGAATGGGAGATAGAGGGGGAAGAGAGAGGGGTGGTAAAAGAGAGAGGGAGAGAGGGGGAAGAGAGAGAGATGGGGGGGGCAAAGAGAAAGGAGATAGACAGAGGTGAAATAGAGAGGGGAGAGAGAGCCAGGGGGAGAGTGAGGTGGGAGGGAGAAATGGGGGAGAGAGGGAGAGAGAGATGAGAGAGAGAGGGGGGTAGAGAGAGAGGTGAGAGGAGAGACAGAGAGAGAGGGGAGAGTGTGTAGAGAGGGAGAGGGAGAGAGAGGGAGAGATAGAGAGGGAGGGAGAAAGAGAGAGAAGGGGAAGAGAGGGGAGAGAGAGTGGAAGAGAGGAGAGAGAGAGGGGGGAGAGAGAAAGAGGGGGAGGGAGAAGAGGGAAGTGGAGAGAGTGAGAGGGGTGAGACAGGGGAGAGAGGAGAGAGAGAGGGGGAGGGGAGAGAGAGAGGGGGAGGGGAGAGAGGGGGATAGAGAGGGGGGTTGAGAGGAGAGAGAGCGGAAGAGAGGGGGAAAGCGAGAGGGGAGAGAGAGAGGGATGAGAGTGAGGTGGGAGGGAGAGAGGGGAGAGAAAGAGAGGTGGAGAGAGGGGAGAGAGAGAGGAGAGGGAGAGAGGGGAGAGAGAGAGGAGAGAGAGAGGGGGAGAGAGAGAGGGGGGAGAGAGAGGGGGGGAGAGGGAGGGAGAGGGAGGGGGGGATAGAGAGGCAGGGCTGCCAACTCCCATGCATTGAGCGTGAGAATCACGCATTTCACCAAATTCTCACGCTGATCACAAATTTCTCTCGCTCTGTTGTGAGAAATTCTGTGATCAACGAAAATTTCAAAACTCATATCAACCGCATGGGCCACGGGTGTTGGAAGCAGAAGCAGCGGCGGGGACAGATGCGGGCGGGGAGCGGGGCTGGCGAGTGTTTGCCGGGCTGGCGAGTCGCTCACTGCAGCCTCAGTGCAAGAGTCCCGGGCCGTCGGATGCATCGAAGCGTTGCCCCGCTGCCGTGAGAGTCTCTGTGCCGAATTCGCCCATGTGACCGGCATGGATCAGGCTGCGGCTCGGTGCATCCTGGAGGACAACCAGTGGCTGCTGGAAGTAAATACCAAGCACTGGGTAGATACGGTGGAAGATAGTGGACTTCAAATGGGGGTGGTTGGTGAAAGCATCCTGCTTGCCTGCTAGATTTTCACTTACTGTAACTGCAGGAAAAATGTTCCCGATGTTGGGGGCGTTCAGAACCATGGGTCACAGTTTAAGAATAAAGGGGGGGCAGTTAGGACTGAGATGAGGACAAACTTTCTTCACGCAGAGAGTTGTGAATCTGTGGAATTCTCTGCCACAGAAGGCAGTGCAGGCCAATTCACTGGATGTTTTCAAGAGAGAGTTACATTTAGTTCTTGGGGCTAATGACATCAACAGATATGGGGAAAAAAACAGGAAAGAGGTACTGATTTTAGATGAATAGCCATGATCATATTGAATGGCAGTGCTGGCTCGAAGGGCTGAATGGCCTATTCCTGCACCTATTTTCTATGTTTCTATGCTTGAGTATATGGCAATAAAACTCGATCACTTGATTTTGAAGCATTCATGCATGGTGGAGGTATAATGTAGTCATAGAGTGATACAGTGTGAAAACAGGCCCTTCGGCGCAACATGCCCACACCCGCCAACATGTGGGCAAGTTGGTCAAAAAGGTCCCACCCTGGGAGTGGGGACACCCTTCTTCCACACCCTCTCCCCACTCGGTTGCTCGGTTGCTCCCTCACCAGGTACCCCCAAGGCCAGTGATCAGTGATCGCACAGCCTCCCCCCTTTCAAAAACGCTCCAATCCAATTTAAAGCATATATATTGCATTCAAGTGTTAGTTAAAAGACTCGCTACATTATGCACCATATTGCACAATTTCAAGCAGAAAAATGCAAATGTTCCGTACCAATGGGAGAGGGACACCCCCCCCCCCCCCCTCGTTCGCTATACTCCCTCGGGCTTGGTAACTCGCAATTTCTCACTCCCAACTCTCACCCAATGTTGGCAGCCCTGCATACTAACCAGTCAGCGGAAAGACTATATATGATTACAATCGACAATATTTGATTACAATGATCAAGATCTACAGGATCATGATTACAATGATTCAGTTATGTCCCAAGAGAATAAACTTACTTCCAAAAATGGCCGAGTTAGAATCAGGGATGGTCAGTAAAATATCTGTCTTGTCACATCCCTTGAACATGTGAATTAGAAATGAATTTAACCTGAATGTCGACAAAAATGTTGGAGAAACTCAGCAGGTGAGGCAGGCTACGGAGCGAAGGATCTTAGGTTCGCTAATTCACGTATACACGAAAAGCTATCCAGTCAGCAGAAAGGCAATACATGATTGATTGATTGATGTCAACAAAATACAGAGAGTACAGAGGAGAATGTTGCCTGGGTTTCAGCACCTAAGTTACAGAGAAAGGTTGAACAAGTTAGGTCTTTATTCTTTGGAGCGCAGAAGGTTAAGGGGGGACTTGATAGAGGTCTTTAAAATGATGAGAGGGATAGACAGAGTTGACGTGGATAAGCTTTTTCTATTGAGAGTAGGGAAGATTCAAACAAGAGGACATGATTTGAGAATTAAGGGACAAAAGTTTAGGGGTAACATGAGGAGGAACTTCTTTACTCAGAGAGTGGTAGCTGTGTGGAATGAGCTTCCAGTGGAAGTGGTGTCATTTAAAAATAAATTTGGATAGGTATATGGACGGGAAAGGAATGGAGGGTTATGGTCTGAGTGCAGGTAGATGGGACTAGGTGAGAGTAAGTGTTCGGCACGGACTAGAAGGGCCGAGATGGCCTGTTTCCGTGCTGTAATTGTTATATAATAATAATAATGGATGGGATTTATATAGCGCCTTTCTAATACTCAAGGCGCTTTACATCGCATTATTCATTCACTCCTCAGTCACACTCGGTGGTGGTGAGCTACTTCTGTAGCCACAGCTGCCCTGGGGCAGACTGACGGAAGCGTGGCTGCCAATCTGCGCCTACGGCCCCACCGACCACCACCAATCACTCACACACATTCACACACAGGCAAAGGTGGGTGAAGTGTCTTGCCCAAGGACACAACGACAGTATGCACTCCAAGCGGGATTCGAACCGGCTACCTTCCGGTCGCCAGCCGAACACTTAGCCCATTGTGCCATCTGTCGTCCCATAAATATATGGTTATATGATTGCAATCGAGCCATTTAAATGTATTGCTGTATGTAAACAGAAACATAGAAAATAGGTGCAGGAGTAGGCCATACGATAAGGAAATATCGTTTAGTACAAGGTGAAGCCAGCAAAGTCCAATCAAGGATAGTCAGAGGGTCACTAAAGAGGTAGATAGGAGTTCAGCACAGCTCTGAACGATCAGATCTATCCTGTTTAACCTACAGATCTATCTATCCTGGTTAGTCCCACATTCTGCCCAGTGCCTGCATCCCCGCTCCAGTTATAAAGTGTCTGTAGTGCAGTGCTGCCAACCCAGGGTCTCATTAGTCCTTTTTTCAGACAGTGTGCATGGCCACCTCCTGTGCTGCAAATTTCAATGATTCTGTGATTAACATAAGCAATTTCCTTTTGATTATTCCCATTGAATACCGTTGCAACATCCTTCTCAGGCTGTGCATTCCTGGACGCAACAATCAAATACTAACGTGAGTGACACTAGTCTCCTTTTTATTCCACAGTCGCTGGCCTCCTTTTTATTGAGCTCTGATTTTCTCTTCAAATCTGATTCTCTCCATGAAGCCTAATTTTTAATTTCATTTTTTGTTATCCCTCTCTCGTTACTTTGGCCGTAAAGTCACACAGCACGGAGACAGGCCCTTCGGCCCAACTTGACATGTCCCTGCTACTCCAGCCCCACCTGCCTGCTTTTGGCCCAGATCCCTCTAAACCTGTCCTATCCATGTACCTGTCTAAATGTTTCTTAAACATAGCGATAGTCCCTGCCTCAGCTACTTCCTCTGGCAGCTCGGTCCATTCACCCACCGCCCTTTGTGTGAAAAGGTTACCCCTCAGGTTTGAGGATTTGAGAATTAAGGGACAGAAGTTTAGGGGTAACATGAGGGGGAACTTATTTACTCAGACAGTGGTAGCTGTGTGGAATGAGCTTCCAGTGGAACTGGTGGAGGCAGGTTCGATTTTATCATTTAAACATAAATTGGATAGGTATATGGATGGGAAAGGAATGGAGGGTTATGGTCTGAGTGCAGGTAGATGGGACTAGGTGAGAGTAAGTGTTCGGCACGGACTAGAAGGGCCGAGATGGCCTGTTTCCGTGCTGTAATTGTTATATGGTTATATGGTTCCCATTAAATCTTTGCCCCTCATCTTAAACCTATGTCCTCCGGCTCTCAATTCCCCAACTCCGGGCAAATAACTGTGCATTTACCCCGATCTATTCCTCTCATGATTCTGTACACCTCTATAAGATCACTCCTGCACCTTAACAAACTGAGTCCTAGTCTGTGGAATTCTGTGCCTCTGAGGGCGGTGGAGGCAGGTTCTCTGGATGCTTTCAAGAGAGAGCTAGATAGGGCTCTTAAAAATAGCGGAGTCGTGGGATATGGGGAGAAGGCAGGAACGGGGTACTGATTGGGGATGATCAGCCATGATCACATTGAATGGCGGTGCTGGCTCGAAGGGCCGAATGGCCTACTCCTGCACCTATTGTCTATTGTCTATCGCTCAACCTCTCCCCCAAGTCCTGTCCATTTCTCATTCATCCTTACTTTCCTTCCTCCAACAACCAAGGCATCGATTTCAAAATAATTGAAGAAGGATTAAGCCAGGAACACCAGCAGGTCAGCATTGGTCAGCATTGAACTACAGCAGTGAAAATATGCATGTGTTGCAGAGTACCACAAGCAATTCTGGTCCAGCACCTTCTAGAAAAGATGCGATCGCAGGAGAAAGGTTCAGTTGTGCAGTGCGATTACCTCAAAATAAATGATGCAACTTGGCAGATGTTGCTGTTGCTGCATTATACCAACTACATGATCCTTAGGATCATCGCATTGCAAGACATAGGAGACGATTTAGGCCGTTCGTGCCATCAAGTCTACTCTGCCATTCGATCAAGGCTGATCTATTTTTCCCATTCTCCTCCCCATAATCTTTGACATCCTTATGCCCCTGTCCCACTTAGGAAACCTGAACGGAAACCTCTGGAGACTTTGCCCCCCCCCCCCCCCCCCCCCCCCACCCAAGGTTTCTGTGCGGTTCCCGGAGGTTTTTGTCAGTCTCCCTACCTGCTTCCACTACCTGCAACCTCCAGCAACCACCTGCAGCCTCCGGGAACCGCACGGAAACCTTGGGTGGGGGGCAAAGTCTCCAGAGGTTTCCGTTCAGGTTTCCTAAGTGGGACAGGGGAATTACTAATCAAGAACCTATCAAACAACACATTAAAATCACACTGAATCCATCAGTGGCAATGGATTCCACTCCTCCACCACCCTCTGGCTAAAGAAATTCCTCCTCATCTCATTCCAAAGGTACGTTCTTTTATCCTGAGGCTATGCATGCTAATCCTAGACCCTCCTATTACTGGAAACAGCCTTCCCTGCATCCACTCTATCCAGGCCCTTCATTATTAGGTAGATTTTAATGAGATCCCGGCCCCTCATCCTTCTAAACTCCAGCAAGCACAGGCCCAGAGCCGTCAAACGCTCATCCTACATCAACAAAATCATCCCTGGGATCATTCATTTCAAGGGCCTGTCCCACTTTCACGACTTAATTCACGACCTTTTTAACTCGTGGACATTTTTCATCAGGCTAGAAAAAACGCCCCCGACCTACTTGATGCCACAAGTACCTACGCCTAGCATCACGGCCTGCTACGTACGACCTACCTACGACCTCGTGACGACCATGCTGCGAGTACGAGTCAAGGGCAAACTCGGCAGAGGTCGTGAATTAGGTCATGGAAGTGGGACAGGCCCTTAAACCTCCTCAGGATCCGTATATTGTTTAATAATAGCATGGGGTGGTATTAAGCAGATACATCAACAATACAATGATATCAATCTCTGGCATTGCTATTTAGCATGGGCAGTCACGGTGGCGCAGCGGTAGATTTACTGCCTTACAGCGCCGGAGACCCAGGTGCTGTCTGTACGGAGTTTGCACGTTCCCCCCGTGACCTGTGTGGGTTTTAGCCGAGATCTTCGGTTTCCTCCCACACTCCAAAGACGTACAGGTTTGTAGGTTAATTGGCTTGGTGCATGTGAAAAAATTGTCCCTAGTGGGTGTAGGATAGAAACATAGAAACATAGAAAACAGGTGCAGGAGTAGGCCATTCGGCCCTTCGAGCCTGCACCGCCATTCAATGTGATCATGGCTGATCATCCAACTCAGTATCCTGTACCTGCCTTCTCTCCATACCCCCTGATCCCTTTAGCCACAAGGGCCACATAGTGTTAGTTTGCGGGGTTAGCACGGACCCAGTGGGCCAAAGGGCCTGTTTCCACGCTGTATCTCTAAATTAGCACCTAGAATAGACATTTCCTTTAATGAGGAGAGATTGAGGAGGTTGCGTTGTTATTCCTGGACTGGAGAAGACTGAGGTGGAAGGCACTGGGGATCTGGTGGGTGGGGTGGGGTGATTGAGGTATGTAAAATGAGGAAGGGCATTATGTTGTAAACTGAGCATTGTTACAGCAGAGTCGATCAAAAGAGAATTGCTTAACTTCATCATAAAATAATTGGATTTACAATACAGGAACTTTTCCTCTTCGCAGAGAATTGTGGACGCAGCCCAGACCGTCACACAAACCAACCTCCCTTCCATTGACTCCATCTACACCTCACGCTGCCTCGGCAAGGCCAGCAGCATCATCAAGGACGGGGCTCACCCCAGTCACTCCTCCCTCCTCTCCCATCGGGTAAAAGGTGTAGAAGTGTGAAAACACGCATCTTCCAGATTCAGGGACAGTTTCTTCCCAGCTGTTATCAGGCAACTGAACCATCGTTCATTGCCACAGAAGGCTGTGGAGGCCAAGTCAGTGGATATTTTCAAGGCAGAGATAGATAGCTTCTTGATTAGTACGGGTGTCAGAGGTTATGGGGAGAAGGCAGGAGAATGGGGTTAGGAGGGAGAGATAGATCAGCCATGATTGAATGGCGGAGTAGACTTGATGGGCCGAATGGCCTAATTCTGCACCTATCACTTATGATCCTACCAACCAGAGAGCAGTCCTGAGCTACAATCCACTTAATTGAAGACCCCCGGACTATCTTTGATCGGACTTCAATGGACTTAATAGTTTTTAGTTTAGTTTAGAGATACCACACGGAGACAGGCCCTTAGGCCTACTGAGTCTGTGTCTGCCATCGATCCCTGCACACTAGGGACAATTTAGAACTACACAAAACCAATTAACCGACAAACCTGTACGTCTTTGGAGTGTGGGAGGAAACCAGAGATCCCTGAGAAAACCCACGCAGGTCACGGGGAGAAGGTACAAACCACGTACAGTCAAGCACCCACGGGCAGATCAAACCCGGGTCTCTGGCGCTGCAAGGCAGCATCTCTACCATTGCAACACCTTACCTTGCACTAAACGTTATTCATGTTATTCCCTTCATCATGTATCTGTGCACTGTGGGTGGCTCGATGTTAATCATGTATTGTCTTTCAGTCTGGTAGACAAAATTGCTGGAGAAACTCAGCGGGTGCGGCAGCATCTATGGGGCAAAGGAAATAGGCGACGTTTCGGGCCGAAACCCTTCTTTCAGCTGACTGTTTAGCCGGCAACAAAAGCTTTTCACTGTACCTCAGTACATATGACAATAAACTAAACTCAACTCAACTCAACTCAGATATTTATAACCAAAGAGCACTAGTTTGTAAATGGAAGGAGATTGAAAAGGCTCTTAAAAAAGTTTACAAAGCAAAGGGTGGTAGAAATCAGGAACACACTGTCGGGGGACCTATAAGCATTTAGATGAGCATTTGAAACATGGCATAGAAGGTATGAGTGTTAAAAAATGGAATTACTGTTGAACTTATTCAAATTTCAATGGTCAGTGTAGACACAGTGGGCTGAAGGGCCTGTTTCCATGTTGTATGACCTCTCAGAACATAGAACTTACAACAGAACAGGACAAGAAAAGGCCCTTCGGCCCACATCCGTGCTGAACATGACGCCAAGCCCAAGTCTTATCTCACATATTCCGCATCCCTCCATTCCCTGCTTAACCATGTGTCCATTCAAAAGCCTCAATGCCAGTCTTGTGTCTGCCACAATCACCACCTCCAACAACCGGGAACAGAGACGAGGAAAAACGTCTTCACCCAGAGAGTTGTAAATCTGTGGAGTTCTCTGCCACAGAAGGCAGTGGAGGCCAATTCACTGGATGTTTTCAAGAGAGAGATAGATTTAGCTCTTAGGGCTAAGGGAATTAAGGGATATGGGGAAAAATCAGGAACGGGGTACTGATTTTGGATGATCAGCCATGATCATATTGAATGGCGGTGCTGGCTCGAAGGGCCGAATGGCCTACTCCTGCACTTATTTGTCTATGTTTTCTATGTAACAGTGCCTTCCAGGCATTCATCACCCTCTGTGTAAAAAACTGTCCCCACATATCGCCCTTAAATGTTGACCCCCTCACCTTAAAGCTGTGACCTCAAGTATTTGTTGTTTCCTTCTTAGGAAAAAGGTTCTGACTGTCTATCCTATCAATGGCTCTCGTGATATTATATATTTTGGTCATGTCTGGCTCGGAGGGCCGAATGGCCTACTCCTGCACCTATTGTCTACTGTGTCCCTCAAACCTCCATATGTAACTCCATAAAGACAATTTACAACTCACCATTGTTCACCAAGACATGAAGCAAAAGGTTCTTTGCTTTGAAGTGCTCCACAAATTGCCGTACAGACTGCATCGAGGCCAGTTCTAGGTGCATGAACTCCACTGTGAAATGAAAAGACAAAGAAAATATTATTTTCTTCCAAAAAACTGGAAATAGAGTTATCAAACATTTGTCAAACCTGTGGGTAAACTATTTTTATTTCACTTCAATAGATGAACAAAAGGACCATGGAGCAGTTCAACACAGGAACAGGCCCGCCAGCCCACGGTGAAAATGAAAAATTGGGAAATGAAATGGAATGTTGGAAACAATATTTTCTCTGCTATTTTAGACTGGGATCTGGGGGTCCTTGTTCATCAGTCTATCCAATCCAATCCAACTTTATTTGTTAAGCACTTTAAAACAACCAATGATGACCAAAGTGCTGTACAGAAGAATAAACAAGACATCATAAACAGACAACATAACAGAACATAACATAACAGCTCACATGAGGCGCAAAAATTACATATGAAATACAACAATAAATTAAAAGACATAAAACATGAGTAAAAATAATAGCCACGCAATAAAAGCAATCAAAATAAGAAATTAAATCAAGTAAATAAAGTCGACATCTTACTGGGTATCAAAGGCCACGGAGAAGAGATGGGTTTTAAGAAGTGATCTAAAAACAGACAGAGAAGTCTATGAATGTAAGCATGCAGGTACAGCAGGCAGTGAAGAAAGCGAATGGCATGTTGGCCTTTATAACAAGAGGAATCGAATATAGGAACAAAGAGGTCCTTCTGCAGTTGTACAGAGCCCTAGTGAGACCACACCTGGAATATTGTGTACAGTGTTGGTCCTCTAATTTGAGGAAGGACATTCTTGCTATTGAGGGAGTGCAGCGTAGGTTTACAAGGTTAATTCCCAGGATGGCGGGACTGTCATATGCTGAGAGAATGGAGCAGCTGGGCTTGTACACTCTGGAGTTTAGAAGGATGAGAGGGGATCTCATTGAAACATATAAGATTGTTAAGGGTTTGGACACGCTAGAGGCAGGAAACATGTTCCGGATGTTGGGGGAGTCCAGAACCAGGGGCCACAGTTTAAGAATTTAGCCATTTAGAACAGAGACGAGGAAACACTTTTTTTCACAGAGAGCGGTGAGTCTGTGGAATTCTCTGCCTCAGAGGGCGGTGGAGGCAGGTTCTCTGGATACTTTCAAGAGAGAGCTAGATAGGGCTCCTAGAAATAGCGGAGTCAGGGGATATGGGGAGAAGGCAGGAACGGGGTACTGATTGGGGATGATCAGCCATGATCACATTGAATGGCGGTGCTGGCTCGAAGGGCCGAATGGCCTACTCCTGCGGATCGAGGTCAGGATCGAACCCGGGTCTCTGGCGCTGTGTGTTCTGAGCAAGATTCCAGCATCTGCAGTTCCTTGTGTCTCCACAATATTCAAAATGCAGTTGCTCCGAAGCCCAATATTTTAACTCCTGCACTCAAATCCCTTTATCAAGTAATTTTAGAGATACAGCACGGAAATAAGCCAAAGATGTACAGGTTAACGGGTTGACACAGAGGGGTTACTCAGCAGGTCAGGCAGCATCTCTGGAGAAAAGGAATAGGTGACGTTTCGGGTCGAGACCCTTCTTCAGACCGCGAGTCAGGGTAGAGGGAAACGAGAGGTATAGACGCTAAACAGAACAAATGAATGAACGATATGCAAAACGCAACGATGATCAGGGAGAGGTAGAGCCCACAATGGTGCATTGTTGGCTGTGGGGTAGGTGATAACGAGTTATACAGACAGTAAAACTCAATTGTCTTCGGTATGAATTGTAAATTGTGGGATAGTATTAGTGTATGGGTCGGCGTAGACAGGGAGGGCCGAAGGGCCTGTTTCTGCACTTTATCTCTAACTAAACATTGCAAAACCTTCAGGACAGCCAGATATAATATTCCTTGATGTAAAGTTTTCTCATGATTTGGAGAAAATGGTCAATTTTAAACCTGATCTCGGACTGAAATGCTCCATCAGAATCAATTTGGGAAATACATCTATCAGAATTATCTATTCCACATTTCCTTCAAACATGTTTGCAATACAGAACTTCAATTATTTATGGACAAAGTCCCATCATTTCAGCGACCCAATCATTTTGGCGCTAACATCAATCATCACCATAGTTACACTGAAATATGCCTCAATTTCTCAGCTTCCACTGTCTTCAGCTATAGAAATATTTCAGGATTCAAATACAGCCTTTCCATCCAAAGGATCTGCTTCCTGCTTTGTTGAACAAATAAAGATTTGTGTTTTTTTTAATTTGCAGCTTTAGACTTCAGAGATACAGCGCAGGAACAGGTCCTTCGGCCCATCGAGTCCGCTCCGCACCGGCCAGCGATCACCCCATACACTAGCACGAACCCTACACACTAGGGACAATGTAACCATTACGGCAGCCAATTAACCTGCGAACCAGTGCGTGCGTCTATCGAACGTGGGAGGAAACAAGAGTGCCCACTCAGGTCACAGGGAGAACGTACAAACTCCGTACAGGCAGCACCAGTAGTCAGGATCGAACCCGGGATCTCTGGCGCTGTAAAGGCAGCAACTCTACCGCTGTGCCACTGCGCCGGGTTTGCAAGTAAATTGGCTTCTGTAAATTTTATAATTGTCTCTAATAGGTAGGATAATACCAGTTTACGGGGTGATCGCTGGTCGGCACGGACCTGGTGGGCTAAAGGGCCTAATGTCTCCAGCAAATGTACAGATTAAGGTTTACAGCTATGATACAATAGACAATAGACAATAGGTGCAGGAGTAGGCCATTTGGCCCTTCGAGCCAGCACTGTCATTCAACGTGATCATGGCTGATCATCCCCAATCAGTACCCCGTTCCTGCCTTCTCCCCATATCCCCTGACTCCGCTATCTTTAAGAGCCCTATCTAGCTCTCTCTTGAAAGCATCCAGAGAACCGGCCTCCACCGCCCTTTGAGGCAGAGAATTCCACTGACTCACCACTCTCTGTGAGAAAAAGTGTTTCCTCGTCTCCGTTCTAAATGGCTTACTCCTTATACAGGTGGCTCTTTCATGACCGTGGATTTTAATATTAGTCTTGCCAAAATAACTGGGCGAGTTATGTCCAAATATTGGCACAGGTACTACAAACCATTTGTGTGGCCAATCCATTCAGGAAAACAGAGCCATTATGATTGCTTCTGTGGGATAAGTAACAGTCCTTCAGGGAGCAAACACAGGCAGAAAGGGCCGAACAGCTTCCCTCTGTGCAGTACTTGAATAGTGAAAGGCCTGGATAGAGTGGATGTGAAGAGTATGTTTCCACTCGTGGGAGAGTCTAGGACCAGAGGTCATAGCCTCGGAATAAGAGGACGTTCCTTCAGAAAGGAGATGAGGAGGAATTTCTTCAGTCAGAGGGTGGTGAATCTGTGGAATTCATTGCCACAAATGGCTGTGGAGGCCATGTCATTGGATATTTTTAAGGCAGAGATAGATAGATTATTGATTAGTACGGGTGTCAGGGGTTATGGGGAGAAGGCAGGAGAATGGAGTTGAGGGGGAGAGTTAGATCGCCCATGATTGAATGGCAGAATAGACTTGATGGGCCGAATGGCCTAATCCTGATCCAATCACTTATGAATTTATGAACTATGCTTCCATGCCTTTCCCATCTTCACTGTTGTACCAAATCCTGAGTTTACACCTCTGTTGGAAACAGATGTTGTGAGCTAAATTAGTAGTCATTACAGGGTAGGTGTTGACAGTACTTTTTAACACACATTGTGCCCCTGTCTCCTTCAAATGGGTTGAAGCTTATTTTGGGAATGTCCTGTGTGGAAAGGAACTGCAGAAGCTGGTTTAAACCAAAGATAGACACAAAATGCTAGCATTTATTTCGATAGGACTAGAATACAAAAACAGGGATGTAATGCTGAGGCTCTACAAGGCACTGGTTAGGCCGCATTGTGAACAATTTTGGGCACCATATCTGAGGCAGGATCTGCTGGCTCTGGAGAGGGTCCAGAGGAGGTTTACAATAATGATCTCAGAAATGTGTGGGTTAACATTTGATGAGCGTTTGACGACACTGGGCCGGTACTCGTTGGAGTTTAGAAGAATAAGAATTCATTTTTGAAAATTAATAGTGAAAGGCTTGGATAGAGTGGATGTGGAGAGGATGTTTCCACTAGTGGGAGAGTCTAGGACTAGAGGTCATAGCCTCAGAATTAAAGGACGTTCCTTTAGGAAGGAGATGAGGAGGAAGTTCTTTAGTCAGTGGGTGGTGAATCTGTGGAATTCATTGCCACAGAAGGCAGTGGAGGCCAATTCAATGGATATTTTTATGGCAGAGATAGATAGATTCTTGATTAGTACGGGTGTCAGGGACTTTGGGGAGAAGGCAGGAGAATGGGGTTAGGGGGGGAGAGATAGATCAGCCATGATTGAATGGCAGAGTAGACTTGATGGGCCGAATGGCCTAATTCTGCTCCCATCACTTATGACCTTATGTAACTCAGTGCATCAGGCAGCATCTCTGAATAGATGCTGCCTGACCTGGGCGATGTTTCGGGTCTGAAGAAGGGTCTCGACCCGAAACATCACCCATTGCTTCTCTCCAGAGATGAGAGAGAAGTCCAGAGATGAGGGAGAGTCCCGCTGAGTTACTCCAGCATTTTGTATCTATCTTTGGGAATGTCCACTCAGCTAGCTATTGGAAATCACAAGTTGAAAAAGCTGACTGGCAATATAATTGTACTTCATATCACCAGCAACTTAACCTGGACCAGCCAGATCAAAGCAATGGCCAGGAAAGCAAACGCACGCTCGTCCTCCTTAGATGTCTTAGGACGTTTGGCATGTTCCCAGCAACTCTCACCAACTTCTACAGATGCGCCGCGGAAAGCATTTTATCAGGATGAATCACTGCTTGGTTTGGGAACAGCTTCACCCCGGACCAGACACAGCCCAGACAAGTATACAAACCAACCCCGCTCCTGTTGACACGATCTACATTTCACACTGCCTCAGCAAGGTCACCAGCATAATCGTGCCTCCATCACAGTGAGGAGATGCTGGGTGGACTCATTGTGGTGGATGTTAATATGTGTTTATTGTTGTTTTTATTGTATTATATGTGTGACTGCGGCAATTTCGTTCAGACTTTGGTCTGAATGACAATAAAGGCTATCTATCTATCTATCTATCTATCTATAATCAAGGGGCAGTCTCATCCGGGACAATCCCTCCTCTCCCCTCTTTCATCAGGCATCAGGCAGACCTCCAGATTCAGGGGTAGTTTCTTACCCAGCTGTTTCAGGCAACAGAGCCATCCTATCACCAACTAGAGAGCGGCCTCGACCTACCACCTACCTCATTACAGACCCTTGGACTATCTTTAATTGGACTTCACTGGACATTATCTTGCACTGAACGTTATACCGTTTATCCCGTATCTGTATGTGGACGGATTGATCGTAATCATGTATTGTCTTGCTGTTGACTGGATAACATACAAGAAAAATGCTTTTCACAGTACAATAAACTAAAACTAAATTGAAAAAAGAAAAAAAATTTAAGATGAGTCCAGCATTTAATAACTGCCTAATATTGCATACAGTTTTGGTCTCCTAATCGGAGGAAATACATTCTTGCCATAGAGGGAGTACAGAGAAGGTTCACCAGACTGATTCCTGGGATGGCAGGACTTTCATATGAAGAAAGACTGGATAGACTCGGCTTGTACTCGCTAGAGTTTAGAAGATTGAGGGGGGATCTTATAGAAACTTACAAAATTCTTAAGAGGTTGGACAGGCTAGATGCAAGAAGATTGTTCCCGATGCTGGGGAAGTCCAAAACAAGAGGTCACAGTTTAAGGATAAGGGGGAAATCTTTTAGGACCGAGATGAGAAAAAAAAAATTTACGCAGAGAGTAGTGAATCTGTGGAATTCTCTGCCACAGAAGGTAGTTGAGGCCAGTTAATTGACTATATTTAAGAGGGAGTTAGATGTAGCCCTTGTGGCTAAAGGGATCAGGGAGTATGGAGAGAAGGCAGGTACAGGATACTGAGTTGGATGATCAGCCATTATCATATTGAATGGTGGTGCAGGCTCGAAGGGCCGAATGGCCAACTCCTGCACCTATTTTCTATGTTTCTATATCATCTCATGGTGGAAAATACTGAATACATCAAGTGCTGGAGTAACTCTGTGGGTCGGACGGCATCTCTGGGGAAGTTGGATGGGTGACGTTTCTTCAAGAAGGGTCCTGACATGAAAGGTCACCTATCCATCTTCTCCAGAGATGCTGCCTGACCCCTTGAGTTACACCAGCATGCTGTGTTTTTTTTCCCCCTGAGATTAAGGATTATTAAAAGAATTCGCGGAAGCAGTCTATAGGCGACCCTTTAGGTGAATGCCAGGGATTAGTTTTAATGGAATTCGCCTACGACACCTGGCGACAACCTACGACAGCACCTACAACAACCTACGACAGCAAAAATTGTTGCCACTGTCGCCGAAAGTTTTTCAACATGTTGAAAATTTTGCGGCAGTCGCCTGTAGTCACCCAAAAAATCGTCTGATTGGAACAGGCCCATTTTTTATAGATATGTGAAGAGGAAAAGATTAGTTAAAACAAATGTAGGTCCCTTGCAGTCAGAAACAGGCGAATTGAACATGGGGAACAAGGACATGGCAGACCAATTGAATAACTACTTTGGTTCTGTCTTCACTAAGGAAGACATAAATAATCTGCCAGAAATAGCAAGGGACCGCGGGTTAAATGAGATGGAGGAACTGAGTGAAATCCAGGTTAGCCGGGAAGTGGTGTTAGGTAAATTGAATGGATTAAAGGCCGATAAATCTCCAGGGCCAGATAAGTTGCATCCCAGAGTACTTAAGGAAGTAGCCGCAGAAATAGTGGATGCATTAGTGATAATTTTTCAGAACTCTTTAGATTCTGGAGTGGTTCCTGAGGACTGGAGGGTAGCTAATGTAACCCCGCTTTTTAAAAAGGGAGGGAGAGAGAAAACGGGGAATTACAGACCAGTTAGTCTAACATCGGTAGTGGGGAAACTGTTAGTCAGTTATTAAAGATGGGATAGCAGCACATTTGGAAAGTGGTGAATTCATTGGACAAAGTCAGCATGGATTTATGAAAGGTAAATCATGTCTGACGAATCTTATAGAATCTTTCGAGGATGTACCTAGTAGAGTGGATAAGGGAGAACCAGTGGATGTGTTATATCTGGACTTTCAGAAGGCTTTCAACAAGGTCCCACATAAGAGATTAGTATACAAACCTAAAGCACACGGTATTGGGGGTTCAGTATTGATGTGGATAGAGAACTGGCTGGCAGACAGGAAGCAAAGAGTAGGAATAAACGGGTCCTTTTCAGAATGGCAGGCAGTGACTAGTGGGGTACCGCAAGGCTCAGTGCTGGGACCCCAGCTATTTACAATATATGTTAATGATCTGGATGAGGGAATTGAATGCAACATCTCCAAGTTTGCGGATGACACGAAGCTGGGGGGCAGTGTTAGCTGTGAGGAGGATGCTAGGAGGCTGCAAGGTGACTTGGATAGGTTGGGTGAGTGGGCAAATGCATGGCAGATGCAGTATAATGTGGATAAATGTGAGGTTATCCACTTTGGTGGCAAAAACAGGAAAGTAGATTATTATCTGAATGGTGGCCGATTAGGAAAAGGGGAGATGCAATGAGACCTGGGTGTCATGGTACACCAGTCATTGAAAGTGGGAATGCAGGTGCAGCAGGCAGTGAAGAAAGCAAATGGTATGTTAGCATTCATAGCAAAAGGATTTGAGTATAAGAGAAGGGAGGTTCTACTGCAGTTGTACAGGGTCTTGGTGAGACCACACCTGGAGTATTGCGTACAGTTTTGGTCTCCTAATCTGAGGAAATACATTCTTGCCATAGAGGGAGTACAGAGAAGGTTCACCAGACTGATTCCTGGCATGGCAGGACTTTCATATGAAGAAAGACTGGATAGACTCGGCTTGTACACGCTAGAATTTAGAAAATTGAGGCGGGATCTTATAGAAACATACAACATTCTTAAGGGGTTGGACAGGCTAGATGCAGGAAGATCATTCCCGATGTTGGGGAAGTCCAGAACTAGAGGTCACAGTTTAAGGATAAGAGGGAAGTCTTTTAGGACTGAGATGAGAAAATCATTTTTCACACAGAGAGTGGTGAATCTGTGGAATTCTCTGCCACAGAAGGTAGTTGAGGCCAGTTCATTGGCTATATTTAAGCAGGGAGTTAGATGTGGCCCTTGTGACAAAGGGATCAGCTGGTATGGAGAGAAGGCAGATACAGGACACTGAGTTGGATGATCAGCCATGATCATATTGAATGGCGGTGCAGGCTCGAAGGGCCTAATGGCCTACTCCTGCACCTATTTTCTATGTTTCTATACTCACTTGAGTTTAATGACTGAGAGGTGACATCACTGTCTTTTATTTAAACCAGCATCTGAATTTTCTTGTGTCTATACTGAAGTAATAGTTATCCAACATCATCCTTGCTGTTCTGCCCATCTGTAATGGAAGCTGAGCTCTCAACTCCCACAGTAAGCCTTAAGGGCCTGTCCCACTTACGTGTCCTTGGCATGCACATTATGCGACCTCGTGGTCGCGTTGAGGCGCACGGGCATCGTATAGTATAGGAGCGAAGAGGTCCTTCTGCAGTTGTACAGAGCCCTAGTGAGACCACACCTGGAGTATTGTGTGCAGTTTTAGTCTCCAAATTTGAGGAAGGACATTCTTGCTATTGAGGGAGTGCAGCGTAGGTTTACAAGGTTAATTCCCGGGATAGCGGGACTGTCATATGCTGAGAGAATGGAGCGGCTGGACTTGTACACTATGGAATTTAGAACGATGAGAGGGGATCTTATACAAACATATAAGATTATTAGGGGTTTGGACACGCTAGAGGCAGGAAACATGTTCCCGATGTTGGAGAAGTCCAGAACCAGGGGCCACAGTTTAAGGATAAGGAGTAAGCCATTTAGAACAGAGACGAGGAAAAAAATGTTCACACACAGTTGCGAGTCTGTGGAATTCTCTGCCTCAGAGGGCGGTGGAGGCAGGTTCTCTGGATACTTTCAAGAGAGAGCTAGGTAGGGCTCTTAAAAATAGCGGAGTCAGGGGATATGGGGAGAAGGCGGGAACGGGGTACTGATTGGGGATGGCCAGCCATGATCACATTGAATGACGAATGGCCGACTCCTGCACCTATTGTCTATTGTAACAAAATACCCAGGGAAATGGAAACACTCAACCTTAGAATATGAAATCTAAAGGCCTACGTGTATGGAGTAAATAATTATTGAGCAGAAATAAAAGTAATTGTTAGCTTACGTTTCCATTATTGAAAATGCCCCCGACCGTAACTTGTGCATTCTCCAAAATAAAATGTCGTGAAACCAAATCTCGCCAAGGCATTTGTAAGCTAAGTATTAATCTGTCAGAACCACCAATTTTAAATTCCTATCCAGCGCACAAAAATAGTATTAATTCCATAGTTATTGGATTTAGATTGGTGATGTCAATTGGCTCATCGCCACATCTGAAAGTGACTGACTTAACCCAGAAATTCTACAGAGATTAGAGAATGACATCCGAATTACTGTATTAAATCTACAAAACTTGAAACAGTGCTCACACAAAGAAGAAGGACATTTACATTTGAAAGAGATGTGCATCTCAGTGGGAGGTAGACAAAAATGCTGGAGAAACTCAGCGGGTGAGGCAGCATCTATTGAGCAAAGGAATAGGTAACGTTTCGGGTCGAGAACCTTCTTCAGACCTGACCCGAAACGTCACCTATTCCTTCGCTCCGAAGATGCTGCCTCACCCGCTGAGTTTCTCCAGCATTTTTGTCTACCTTCGATTTTTTTTTCCAGCATCTGCAGTTCTTTCTTAAACATTGCACCTCAGTGGGGGTTAGATTGTTATACTCAATCCATCACGCTCAGAGAGTTGTGTCGGATGGAACTGCAGATGCTGGCTTGCACCGAAGAAGAAGGCACAAAAAGCTGGAGTAACTCAGCGGGACAGGCAGCATCTCTGGAGAGAAGGAATGGGTGAGGTTTCGGGTCCGAAGAAGGGTCTCGACCCGAAACGGCACCCATTCCCTTCTCTCCAGAGATGTTGCCTGTCTCCAGCAGTTTGTGTCTAAACTCAGAGAGTTCGTGATCCTCACTGCTAACAATGAAAGCACCATAAAATAAAACTTTTCACTAATCCAGGAAGTCCCAGAATAGTTTGTGAACAATGCACAGTTTGAATTGCAATAGTTATGACCAGAGTCTGGTTTAGTTTATGGTGGTGTACCGAGGTACAATGAAAAGCTTTTGTTGCGTGCTATCCATCAGCGGAAAGACAATACATGATTACAATTGAGCCTCTTACTGTGTATAGATACATTTGCTGTGCATAGATTATAAGGAATAATGTTTAGTTCAAGATAAAGCCGGCAAAGTCTGATCAAGGATAGTCCGATGGTCACCAACGAGGCACTGCTCTCTGGTTGTGGTTCAGTTGCCTGAGAACAGCTGGGAAGAAACTGTCCCTGAATCTGGACGCGTGTGTTTTCACACTTCTGCACCTTTTGCCCGATGGGAGAGGGGAGAGGGGGGAAGAGGGAGTGGCCGGGGTGTGACTTGTCCTTGATTATGCTGCTGGCCTTGCTGAGGCAGAGTGAGGTATACATGGAGCCAATGGAAGGGAGATTGGTTTGTGTGATGGTCTGGGCTGCGTCCACAAGTCACTGCAATATCTTGTGATCTTGGATGGAGCTGTTCCCAAACCAAGCTGTGATGCATCCTGATAAAATGCTTTCTACAGCGCATCCCTGGTGTTGGTGAGAGTTGTTGGGGACATGCCGAACTTCCTAAGCCTTATAAGGAAGTAAAGGCGTTGGTGTACTTTCTTGGTCATTGCTTCGATACGGGCAGTCCAGGAGAAGTTGTTGGTGATATTGACTCCTAAGATTTTGAAGTTTTGAACCATCTCCACTTCGGTGCGGTCAATGCAAAGTGGGGTATGTGAAACATTTTGCTTCCTGAAGTCAATCACTGTCTCTTTTGTCTTACTGACATTGAGAGAAAGGCTGTTGGCTTGATACCATGACATAAGCTTCTCAATCTCATTCCTGTCCTCCATCTCATCATTAGGGTACGATCCTGACTACGAGAGATATCTGGACGGAGTTTGCACGTTCTCCCTGTGACTGGGTCTGAACAAGGGTCCCATAGAAACATAGAAAACAGGTGCAGGAGGAGGCCATTCAGCCCTACGAGCCAGCACCGCCATTCATTGTGATCACGGCTGATCGTCCCCTATCAATAACCCGTGCCTGCCTTCTCCCCATATCCCTTGACTCCACTAGCCCCTAGAGCTCTAACTAACTCTCTCTTAAATCCATCCAGTGACTTGGCCTCCACTGCCCTCTGTGGCAGGGAATTCCATAAATTCACCACTCTCTGGGTGAAATTTTTTTTTCTCACCTCAGTCTTAAATGACCTTTCCTTTATTCTAAGACTGTGGCCCCTGGTTCTGGACTCGCCCAACATTGGGAACATTTTTCCTGCATCTAGCTTGTCTGGTCCTTTTATCATTTTATATGTTTCTATAAGATGCCCCCTCATCCTTCTAAACTCTAAAGTCCCGACCTTAAACGTCCCCCGTCAATTCCCTCCACAGATGCTGCCTGACCACGCTGAGCTCCTCCAGCACTTGGTGCTTGGCTCATTCATCTAACCCAGCAGTGAGAGTGAATCGAAGTATGCCAGGATTGTTACAGCTAGAAATATATTTGATATCCTTCCAAATCAGAGGGGAAAAAACATCGAGACAGCCATTGCAAATGGCACTGAGCAATATCTTGTTGCAGTACCTGTGAGATACAGTCCCTCTGTGCTGATCCTTCATTAGCATTCTTTCAATCCTTTCCCAAGAATCTGTGAGTTCATTCTGATGTGATGAGCATATCAAATGCATCGTTTTCCACTATCAGGTGGAGTTCTGTTTTTTTCAAAAATTGAAATCAGAGATTTTTACACAAATGTTTTTGGAATCGCATTCTGATTCTCTCCATTTGTAATTCATTTGATAGCACTGGCCCTCTACTCGCTGGAGTTTACCTTAATACTTTAATAATGACGGCATAGATAGAGTGGATGTGGAAAGGATGTTTCCACTGGTGGGAGAGTCTAGGACCAGAGGTCACAGCCTCAGAATTAAAGGGCGCTCTTTTAGAAAGGAGGTGAGGAGGAACTTCTTTCATCAGAGGGTAGTTAATCTGAGGAACTCATTGCCACGGAGGGCTGTGGTGGCCAAGTCAGTGGATATTTTTAAGGCAGAGACAGACAAATGCTTGATTAGAATGGGTGTCAAGGGTGATGGGGAGAAGGCAGGAGAATGGGATTAGGATGCAGAGATCATCCATGATTGAACGACAGAGTGGACTCGATGGGCCGAATGGCCTAAGTCTACTCCTATAACTTCTTGTTCTGTTTGACAAAAAAATCAAATTCCGTTTTTATTTTGTGAGATTCCGCAGATTTGTTAAATTATTTTTGCAATCCCATTTTTCCCCCAGATAAATTATAAATCAATAGCTCATTCAGATGTAGCAATGTGTTCAATTAGGTTTCGGGAAGACTCATAAGTTCTAGAAGGCCATTCAGCCCATCGTCTACTCCGCCATTAAATCATGGCTGATCTATCTCTCCATCTCAACCACATTCTCCTGCCTTCTCCACATAGAAACATAGAAAATAGGTGCAGGAGGAGGCCATTCGGCCCTTCTAGCCAGCACCGCCATTCATTGTGATCATGGCTGATCGTCCCCTATCAATAACCGTGCCTGCCTTCTCCCCATATCCCTTGACTCCACTAGCCCCTAGAGCTCTATCTAACTCTCTCTTAAATCCATCCAGTGACCTGGCCCCACTGCCATAAATTCACAGCTCTCTGGGTGAAAAAGTTTTTCCTCACCTCAGTCTTAAATGACCACCCCTTTATTCTAAGACTGTGGCCCCTGGTTCTGGACTCGCCCAACATTGGGAACATTTTTTCTGCATATAGCTTGTCCAGTCCTTTTATAATTTTATACATGACCCCTGACACCCGTACTAATCAAGAATCTGCCAATCTCCACCTTGACCTGATCTCCACAGCCGCCTGCTGCAATGAATCCCACAGATTCACCACCCTCTCAATGTCAAGCCAATAGCTCAGGAAAATGAACATTAATATTGTGTCGGAAGGAGGTGCAGATGCTGGTTTACACCGAAGATAGACACAAAATGCTGGAGAAACTCAGTAACTCAATGGGACAGGTAGCATCTCTGGAGAGGAATCGATGACGTTTCGGGTCGAGACACTTCTGCAGACTCGATTATTCTAATAATTCTAATAGAATTCTAATATTATTTACTGACAGTGTACACCATCCATTAATGTTTTGTTTACTTGACTTCCATCACTGAGATTGCTTTGCATCAACGAGATCAGACAGCTAAATGTGCTGGGCTTGTTTGCTAATTTTGTTGTTCTGGCACGGATGCATCAACCTCTATTGAGTTAGTGCTTTCCATATATAGCTTTTCATCCCACAAGATGCACCTTGAGGCTGCCGACTGTTTACCAGGAGATCACAGGAGGTTCATCAGATTCGTCCAAAAATAAAACAAACTTCTTAACAATATAGGTTAACCTTTTGTCTCCTGCTTCCCATTCCGTTGTATGTGGGGCGCCACCAGGGGGCGCCGAATGATTGGCAGTCCCGCCAACAGTCTGTCTGTTTTTAATTTTAGTGTGTGTTAAAAGTCTGTGTAAATGTTCTCCGGTTTGTTTTATTTGGGGGGAGAGGGAGGGGGTCAGGGGAAACTTTTCTTCAGTTTCCCACCTTGTCGGAGATGCGATTATTTTCCGGGTCGCATCTCCGGCCGATCTGCGGCCTACCATCGATGGAGCTGGAGACCTCCTCGGACTGACTTTGTGCCCCAGCGCGGGCCGCGGACCTAACATAGGAGCCTGGGATCGCTCCAACCGTGGCCTGCGGACTTTACATCAGGAGCTCGCAGTCTCGGGAGAGGCCGTGGATGCCAGGAGCTCCAACGGCGCAGAGGTTCAACCAGCCCCGAGGCGGGGTCCGATCGCTCAGCGCGGGGGAGCTGACGTCCCTCCGATACAGGGCCTGATCGCCCTGATGCAGAGGGTCTGACCGCCGTCTACGGGAGTTAAGATCGTCCCGTCACCGGAGGGCTCGAGACCCCCGACTGCGGGAAAACAAAGAAGGAAAGAGATTTGAACTTTCTTTCGCCTTCCATCACAGTGAGGAATGTGGAGGAGTCACTGTGGTGGATGTTTATGTTAAAATGTATTTTGTGTGTTCCGTTGCTTTTTATCGTATGACTGACTTGGCAAATTAAATTCCTCGTATGTTGCAAAACACACTTGGCTAATAAAGTATTATTGTGATTGAGATTGTGATTGATATTGGTATTGCTTAATATCTGCACTAGTGTCTTGATAATATTCTGCATCCTTTCTTTAAACATGGACATTTAAACCGCACAATGCGATTTGAGTCAAGGAGTCATACAGTGTGGAAACAGGCCCTTCGGCCCAACTTGCCCATTCATTATGGTATTGAACTGAATCTTTCTTTTCTAGGGTCTACTTTCTTACTTTACTTCCTTCTCTAACTTCTTTTCTAAGGGGCTTTCTTTTCCCAACACTCTCTTGCACTTCACGACTCTTGCGCACCTTCTTTACTTTACTTACTTCTATCTTTTTCTTAAAGCTTAAAAAAAAAATGAAGCGGTACAAAAAATGTATTAAGATATATGTGTTGTGTGTTATTGTAATTTACCGTACTTCTAATAAAAATAATTTTAAAAAAAAGAAAAAAAAAGAACTGAATCCTTTAATATTCACTCTGCCTTTTTTGTCAGTTTAGTTTAGTTTAGAGGTATAGCATGAAAACAGGCCCTTCGGCCCACCGAGTCTGCACTGACCAGCGATCCCCACACATTAACGTTACCCTTCACACTGTATCTTAAGGCCAATTTACATTTACGTCAAGCCAATTACCTACAAACCTGCACGTTTTTGGAGTGTGGGAGGAAACCGAAGATCTCGGTGAAAACCCTCGCGGGTCACGGGAAGAACGTACAAACTCCATACAGGCAAGCACCCGTAGTCAGGATCGAACCCGGGTCTCTGGCGCTGTAAGGCAGCAACTCTACCGCTGCGCCACCAGTGCCGCTGTGAGTTCTTCCAGCACTTTGATGTCCTGAATTTGTCTGGTGCATCATTGCCACACTCATCACAGAAGTTATTTAGTGTACAAAGCCAGTGCTTCCATTCCTGTGCAGCAGTAGGTGAGTTGGGATCCAGATCCAAGCATTGTGGTTTCAATAGTTTCTCCATCTTGATGTCGCACTGCTTAACTTCTGAGATTGAGTTGCTTAAATTGTTGTGAGGCAAATTAAAAATTCTAATTTACTTCAACTTTATTTAAGCTGTAAGCAACTAATTTCTGTAATACTCATCTTCAAAGCGCCTGGAAATTATCGCTGATTCCGCAAGCCTCGCCGGCCCGAGGCCACGCACATGCGTACACTTCAAAACTAAACTAACCACAACAAAGAAATCAAACTGAAGAAGGATCCCGACTCGAAACATCACCTATCCATGTTCTTCAGAGATGCTGCCTGACTCGCTAAGTTACTCCAGCACCAATTCAAAGGTTTCAAAGTTTTGAAAGGTCTTTTGATTGTCCCATGTACCAATTAAGGTACATTGAAACTCGATTTACCAACCCAAATTGTCCCTCGTGTGTAGGAGAGTGCTAGTGTTTGAGATGATCGCCGGTCGGCTTGGACTTGGTGGGCTGAAGGGCCTGCTTGCGCGCTGTATCTCTAAAGACAGAAGACTAAAGTCTAAAGTGCAATTAGTAATGGCCTACAAATGCTGGCCTAGCCAATGATGTCAAGATCCTGCAGATGAAAGTAAAAAAGTTACGTTTGCCTGACTGAGGGATGAATTAGTTCACCAGTTAACTATCCAATCATATATTTTCTTGCACAGAATGCTTATGCAGCTTATGCTTTCTGAACAATTATGAGATATTTAAGGGATTATTAAAGGATTGGCCACGCTAGAGGCAGGAAACATGTTCCCTGACGTTGGGAGAGTCCAGAACCAGGGGCCACAGTTTAAGAATAAGGGGTAGGCCACTTAGAACGGAGATGAGGAAAACCTTTTTCACCCAGTTGTGAATCCATAGAATTCTCTGCCTCAGAAGGCAGTGGAGGCCAATTATCTGGATGCTTTCAAGAGCGAGTTATATAGAGCTCTTAAAGATAACGGAGTCCAGGGATATGGGGAGAAGGCAGGAACGGGGTACTGATTGTGGATGATCATCCATAATCACATTGAATAGCGGTGCTGGCTCGAAGGGCCAAATGGCCTACTCCTGCACCTATTGTCTATTGTCTATTATCTATTGTCTATAGTTAATCCAGTGTCTGAATGTATTGACTTCTGTAACCAAGTATAGTAGTACTGGCATGGTACCAATGTGGTTAAATCATTAGATTAACAGCCAAGGTTCTGGATCATTGATCAAGAGACATGATCTTAAATCTCACACTGGGAGCTGAGGAGTTTAAGGCCATGTAATTAAATAAAGCTGGGAATAAAGGCGTCTCCGTATCCGCAAAGCCACAGGATTATTGTCAATGGTTTTCGAATCTGCTTTCCTAACCGAATCTGGTCTACGTGGAATCCTAGAATGGCCAATAGAGTGAAGAGCCTGCCCAGATTTAACTTCAGCGATACAGGGTGGAAACAGGCCATTCGGCCCGCTAAGTCCATGCCGACCAGTAATCCCCGTACACTAGACTTAGTACATGGATAGGACAGGTTTGGAGGGATATGGACTAGTGTACAGGTGGGACTAGTGTAGCTGGGACATGTTGGCCGATGTGGGCAAGTTGGGCACACAGTATCCACACTGTGGATGACTAGCACTATCCTACACTCTAGGGACAATTTATAATCTTAACCAAAGCCAATTAATCTACCAACCTGTATGTCTTTGGAGTGTGGGTGGAAACCGGAGCATCCAGAGAAAACCCACGTGGTCACAGGGAGAACATACAAGCATAAAGACAGCCCCGTAGTCAGAATTGAACCCAGGTCTCTCGTACTGTAAGGCAGTAACTCTACCGCTGCACCACTGTGCCGCCAGTGAGATGAGAAGAATTTTTCTTAAATGTTGGGTAAGACCATTTCAGTCAATTATAAAACAATTGCAAAGCAGAAAAAACATGCAGATGATGGAAATCTGAAATAAAATCAGAGAATACTGGAATAGTCAGCAGGTCCGGCTGCATCAGTGGAGAAAACAAAACACAAAGTGCCGGAGGAACCCAGCAGGTCAGGCAGCATCTGTGGAAGGAATGGACAGGTTACGTTTTGGGTCAGGACCCTTCTTCAAATTCAACATCAATGAAGAAAGAAAGAAAGAAAGAAAGAAAGAAAGAAAGAGTTAAAGTTTCAGATCAACAACTTCCATCAGATGCTGCCTGACTTGTTGAGTATTTTCACTCTTGATATTTCCACAAGAGTGTCTGAGCTATTGGGAGAGGATGAGTAGGCTGGGACACTATTCCTTGGAGCGCAGGAGGATGAGAGGTGATCTTATGGAGGTGTACAAAATTATGAGATCAGGTAGACGCATAGAGTGTTTAAGAAGGAACTGCAGATGCTGGAAAATCGAAGGTAGACAAAAGTGCTGGAGAAACTCAGCGGGTGCAGCAGCATCTATGGAGCGAAGGAAATAGGCAACGTTTTGGGTCAAAACCCTTCTTCAGACTGATGGGGGGGATAGACGCATAGAATGTCTTGCCCAGAGTAGGGGAATCGAGAACCAGAGGACAAGGGTTTAAAGATTTAATAGGAACTTGAGGGGTAATTTTTTCACTCAAAGGGGTGGTGCATGTATGGAATGAGTTGCAAGAGGAGGTAGTTGAGGCAGGCACTATCGCAACATTTAAGAATAATTTAGACAGGTACATGGATAAGAGAGGTTTAGAGGGATATGGGCCAAGTGCAGGCAGGTGGGACGAGTGTAAATGGGGCAAGTTTGTCAGCGTGGGAACGTTGGACCAAAGGGCTTGTTTCCACACTGTATGACTGTGACTCTCGGACTCTCGGACTATCTTTGATAGGACTTCCCTGGCAATATCTTGCACTGAACGTTATCCCCTTCATCATGTATCTGTACACTGTGCATGGCTCGATTGTAATCATGTTGGCGTTTCACCTCGGTACACGTGACAATAAACTAAAACTGAACTGGACTCAGGCTGGGCAAGGATGACAAATCTCCTTCTCAAAAGACTGGCATATCCATTGCTGCCAGTACTAATAGGAGCTATGTAACTCCAGATTTATTTCATTACATTAATCTTAATTAAATAATCCCCACCTGCTATGGCGGGATTTGAATTTAACGCTCCAGTTAAATCATCCAGATTTGTGGGTTACTCATCCGGGAATTGAGGCACCGAGATAACCTTGCCCTTACACTACTGGTAAATAGCAAGACTCTTCACACTTTCACAGCAGATGCTATCTAATATTTGATGGTGTGCTCTTTGGAGGAAATACAACATATCCACATAAGCACAACGTTAATCAGAGAACTCCATTTCACTCCGGGCCTCACTTCTCAGAATCTTAGAGTCATAGAATGATACAGTGTGGAAACAGGCCCTTCGGCCCAACTTGCCCACACCGGCCAACATGTCCCAGCTACACTAGTCCCACCTGCCTGCACTTGGTCCATATCCCTCCAAACCTGTCCTATCCATGTTTAAGAATGAACTGCAGATGCTGGATCAATCGAAGGTAGACAAAAAATGCAGGAGGAACTCAGCGGGTGAGGCAGCATCTATGGAGAGAAGGAATAGGCGACGTTTCGGGTCGAGACCCTTCTTTAGTCTGAAGAAGGATCTCAACCCGAAACGTCGCCTATTCCTGTCCTATCCACGTACCTGTCTAACTGTTTCTTAATAGCCCCAGCCTCAACTACCTCCTCTGGTAGCGCGTTCCATACACCCGCCTCCCTTTGTGTGAAATGGGTCAGCAATCTTCAACAACCTGCATTCATTTCACCCAGACGTCCTGTCATATTCGTTAGATTGTAGACCCAGCATACTGTGTGATCAACCTGCCAGATTATGACCCCCCTCACCCTTGGGAAAAGTAAACTGGGTAAATAAGCCCTGTCTACACTAGTCTCACCTGCCTGCGTTTGGCCCATATCTGTCTGAACCCTTCCTCTCCATGTACCTGTTCAAATATGTCTTCAACATTGTGATAGTACCTGCCTCAGTGACATCCTCCGGCAGCTCGTTCCATATACCTACCGCCTTTTGTGTAAAAAAGTTGCCCCTCAGGTTCCTATTAAAAACCCTTCACGTCCTCATTTATTCTTTCCTCTCTCACCTTAAACCTGTGTTCTCTGGTTCACGAATCCCCAACTTTGGGTAAAAGACTCTGTGCATTTACTTTATCTATTTCCCCTCATCATTTTACACGCCTCTATAATATCACCTCTCATCCTCCTGTGATCCAAGGCATAAAGTTTTAGCCTGGTGGCGCAGCGGTAGAGTTACATAGAAATATAGAAAATAGGTGCAGGAGTAGGCCATTCGGCCCTTCGAGCCTGCACCGTCATTCAATATGATCATGGCTGATCATCCAACTCAGTATCCCGTACCTGACAGCGAATGCAGCGTCGGAGACCCGGGTTCGATCCTGACTACGAGTGCTGTCTGTACGGAGTTTGCACGTTCTCCCCGTGAGTTTTCTCCGAGATCTTCGCTTTCCTCCCACACTCCAAAGACGTACAGGTTTGTAGGTTAATTGGCTTGGTAAATGTAAAAATTGCCCCTAGTGGGTGTAGGGTAGTGTTAATGTGCGGGGGGGGGGGGGGGATAGCTGGTCGGCGCGGACCCAGTGGGCCGAAAAGGGCCTGATTCTGTGCTGTATCTCTAAACTAAACTGAACTGCACAACCTTTCTCAATAGCTCAGACCCTTGAGTCTTGGTGACATCCTTGTAAATCTATACTGCAAACTTTCCAGCTTAACATCATCCTTCCTATAAGAGGGTGAACAAAACTGAACACAAAACTCAAAATGTGACCTCACCAACGTCTTGTCCAACCGTAATAGGACTTCCCAACTTCCATACTCAGTACTCTGACTGATGAAGGATATGTGCCGCAAGCCTTCTTGACCACCCTACTTGTGAAGCCACTTTCAAGCAAATATGTACCTCCACTCCTCGATCCCTCTGCTCTACAACAGTCCCCCGAGCCCTGACACTCACTGTGTAGATCCCGCCCTGGTTTGACTCCCAAAATACAATGTCTTGTACGTCTCTGCATTAAACTCCATTAAGCCGTTCCTCAGCCAACCTGCCCAACTGATCAAGATTGGATCAAGCTGCAATTTTTGACAACTATCTTCGCTCTCCACGAAACCGCCCGCTTTAGTGTCATCTGCGCTGACAAGAATGCGAGGAGATTAGATATGGGATTCATGTAGCGTCAATGTCAATGGCTGGTTGTCAGCGCTGTCCAAGAGAGGACCCGGCCAAGGACGTGCCTACGGTGGGTGGCGGAAGTTGGTCGAGGACACACACTGTCATGAGAACAAAGTGGGACCCGGCATTGGGTGGGGGGAGCGGGGGGGGGGGGGGGGGGGGGGGGGGGGAATGGCAGTGGCCGAGAACGATGAAGGACCGTTGTGAGTCCATTGAACACTTAGTAACTTTGTCCGCGCCCTATACAAGGCAATTCTTTACGTACTTAGTGTATGGTTTGCAAAACAAATTTCACTTTGACATGTCACCTGTGATAGTGAAGTATCACTTATTCATTCATTCATTCCTTCATTCATTCATTCATTCATTCATTCATTCATTCATTCATTCATTCATTCATTCATTCATTCATTCCTTCATTCATTCCTTCATTCATTCATTCATTCCTTCATTCATTCATTCATTCCTTCATTCATTCATTCATTCATTCATTCATTCCTTCATTCCTTCATTCATTCATTCATTCATTCATTCATTCATTCATTCATTCATTCATTCATTCATTCATTCATTCATTCATTCATTCATTCCTTCATTCATTCATTCATTCATTCATTCATTTATCCATCCTTGATCGGACTTAGCTGGCTTTACCTTGTACTAAACCTTGTACCTTATCACGTATCTATACATTTTAAACGGCTCGATGGTAATCATGTATTGTCTTTCTGCTGACTGGATAGCAGGCAACAAAAAAAGCTTTTGACTGTACCTCAGTACAGGTGACAATAAACTAAACTAACTAATAATTCAAGGTGGCTTCGATTCCCAGTGTGCCGAAGGGCCTGTTTCCATGCTCGGCTACTCCTTCTGTGAATCTACGACTGTATCATCTGTAGATCGATACAAAAAGCTGGAGTAACTCAGCAGAACAGGCAGCATCTCTGGAGAGAAGGAATGGGTGACGCTTCGAGTCGAGACCCTTCTTCAGACTAGTTAGGGAAAAGGGAAACGAGAGACATAGACGATGATGTAGAGAGATAAAGAACTATGAATGCAAGATATGCAAACAATGATGAAGGAACCAGGCCATTGTTATCTGTTTGTTGGGTGAAAACGAGAAGCTGGTGCGACTTGGGTAGGGGTGGGATGGAGAGAGGGGGAAATGCTGGGGTTACTTGAAGTTAGAGAAATCAATATTCATACCACTGGGCAATAAGCTGCCCAAGCGATGTTTGTGTCATCTGTGTATCATCTGTGCCAATTGTTAGTGCTCCCCTAGACTTACAAAGACCTGCAAGTTGAACAGCAGAGGAAGTAAGGAACATCAGTTTTCACCAATTGCCGCAGGCCAACACAACTCATTATTTAGGGACCTCATTCACCATTCCACAAACAACTCATAATTCAGGCAGCAACTTACTTATTGATGACAATCTGCCATCGTATGAATATTTCATCGCATCAAGCAAGGTGATTGCAAGCTGCTCTCGTGTGTTTAGATGTGAAAACTGACTTGCAATAACATGAAAGAAAGAAAAAAAGTCTATTAATTAATTAAAATTGGAAAAATAGAAAATGCTGGGATAACTGAGCGGGTCTGGCAGCATCTGCGGTTAGAGGTGAACAAGGTCAATGGCCTTTCACCAAGTGCGGCACGGTGGCGCAACGGTAGACTTGCTGTCTTACAGCGCCAGAGACCTGGGTTCGATCCTGACCTCGTTTGCTGTCTGTACGGAGTTTGCACGTTCTCCCCGTGACCAGCGTGGGTTTTCCCCGGGATCTCCGATTTCCTCCCACATTCCACATACAGGTACAGGTTTGTAGGTTAATTGGCTTGGTATCATTGTAAATTGTCCCTCGTGTGTGTGTAGGCTAGTGTTCGTGTGCGGGGACTGCTGGCCAGCAAGTAGTCGGTGGGCTGCAAGGCCTGTTTCCATGCTGAATATAGACAATAGAATCTTTAAACTAATAACAAAACTAAAACCTTTTTTGACCCGTGTTGGACGTGCACAGATGAAGGAAGTTTTTGATAGGCAGATGTTAGGAAGGCCAGAAATGGAAAGATAAAAGGTGTGAGGTGTTGGGGAAGTCCAGAACCAGGGCTCACAGTTTAAGGATAATAATAATAATAATAAATTTTATTTATGGGCGCCTTTCAAGAGTCTCAAGGACACCTTACAAAAATTTAGCAGGTAGAGGAAAAACATGTAAGGGGAATGAAATAAATAGTAGAGACATGACTAGTACACAAATTAAAGACAGAATTCAATTCAAAACACAATATGAGGCAATTCATGCACAGATGAAAAGGGAGGGGGACGTGGGGCTAAGGATAGGCAGAGGTGAAGAGATGGGTCTTGAGGCGGGACTGGAAGATGGTGAGGGACACGGAATTGCGGATCAGTTGGGGGAGGGAGTTCCAGAGCCTGGGAGCTGCCCTGGAGAAGGCTCTGTCCCCAAAACTGCGGAGATTGGACTTGTGGATGGAGAGGAGACCGGCTGATGTGGATCTGAGGGACCGTGAGGGTTGGTAGGGGGAGAGGAGGTCAGTGAGATATGAGGGGTCCAGATGGTGGAGGGCTTTGTAGGTGAGGACCAGGATTTTGTAGGTGATCCGGTGGGAGATGGGAAGCCAGTGAAGTTGTTTGAGGACTGGAGTGATGTGATGCCAGGATTTGGTGTGGGTGATGAGTCGGGCGGCTGCGTTCTGGACCAGTTGGAGTCGTCGATTGATGTAGGTGGAGCTGATGCCAAGGAGAAGTGAGTTGCAGTAGTTCAGTCGGGAGGAGATGAAGGCATGGATGAGTCTTTCAGCAGCGGGAGGTGTGAGAGAGGGTCTGAGTTTGGCGATGAAAGAAGGAGGTTTTAATGGCATGGCGGATGTGAGGTTCAAGGGAGAGGGTGGAATCAAAGATCACGCCAAGGTTGCGGGCCTGGGGAAATGGGGAGACAGTGGTGCCGTCGATGGTGAGAGTGGGGTTATTGATTTTGCTGAGTGTAGATTTGGAGCCTATGAGGAAGAATTCTGTCTTATCGCTGTTGAGTTTGAGGAAGTTATGTTGCAAGGATAAGAGGGAAGTCGTTTAGGACCGAGATGAGAAAATCATTTTTCACACAGAGAGTGGTGAATCTGGAATTCTCTGCCACAGAAGGTAGTTGAGGCCAGTTCATTGGCTATATTTAAGAGGGAGTTAGATGTGGCCCTTGTGGCTAAAGGGATCAGGGGGTATGGAGAGAAGGCAGGTACAGGATACTGAGTTGGATGATCAGCCATGATCATATTGAATGGTGGTGCAGGCTCGAAGGGCCGAATGGCCTACTCCTGCACCCATTTTCTATGTTTCTATGTTTCTATGTGAGATAAAAGATAGAAATATTATTAATTAAGAAGCCAGAGAAAGCAATATTGGTGGAAGGGGAGCGAGAAGCAATCTGAAGAAGGGTCCCGATCCGAAACATCACCTGAATATGTTCTCCAGAGATACTGTCTGACCTACTGCATTTTCTGTCGATCTTGGGTATAAACCAACATCTGCAGTTCCTTCCTATACATCCAGCCTCTCACTGTATACTGTAGCATTTTGAGGGGCGTGCACACTATCAGGTGTGCAGCATGCAGCTGAGTGATGAAAATATCCACCAACATCCACCTTCAAGTGGACATTTTAGTTTAGTGTAGAGATACAGCACGGAAACAGGCCCCGTCGGCCCATGAGATCCCAGCCGACCAGCGATCACCCCGTACACTCACACTATCCAACACACCAGGGACAATTTACAACAGAACCCAATTAACCTACAAACATGTACGTCTTCGGAATGTGGGAGGAAACCGGAGCACCCGGAGGAAGGCCACGAGGTCACGGGGGAGAAAGTACAAACTCCGTACAGACAGCGCCCGTAGTCAGGATCGAACCCGGGTCTCTGGGGGCTGTGAGGCAGCAATTCTACCGCTGCGCCACCGTGCCGCCCCTTGTGATGTATTTATGATGTATCGGGGTCAGCATTAGATGTGGAGTCACTGTGGCAACACTGTGGAATTCAGCAGTCAGGGAGGGAGAAACATGTGTCGACACACAGTGAGAACTATCTGCTCTTCTTTGACGTAGTGACAGGGCTCTTTGCTGTCCACTTGACAGCATTTATTCTCACACCCCCTTTGTTGCAGGCATTTCCAGCAAGATTCACGCAAAGCCCAAATAAAACACAAGGGGCAAGCCAATCCATTGTCTCACTGAGGCCCAGGGACAGGTGATTCCCACCCTAGTCATCTTCATAGGTTCATAAGTTGTGAGAGCAGATTTAGGCCATTCAATCATGGCTGATCTATCTTTCCCTCTCAACTCCATTCTCGAACAAGGGTCCCTGGGGATGGAAAGCAGCAACTCTACCGCGGCGCCACCGTGCTGCCCCAGTTCCTTGCTTTAGATGCACGTCCGTGAAACATATTGCTCACTCCCACCAGGTAGACATTATTCATCCTGTTGGATGTAAAATCCCACGCACAGACTTTCTTCGACAGAGGACTTGGCCTAGATTTAGCTGTGGCATGGTTGAGTAATTCTTTCATTTCCCCGTCATTAGTTTGGAAACAAAGCTGTAGCCATTTGAAAATAAAGAGAAATGGCAGGGAACAGAAGAAGAAAAAAAGCCCTTGATAAATGCGTGTGACATGTTTGGAAAGGGAAGACTCTGGATAATGTGGTCCGGAGATAATAGCATTTTCGATTCTGGAAATGGCTTTATCCTTCAGTAATATCCACTCATACATCAAAATCAATGCCCATGATATGCGAAATATCCTTTGGAAATCATCACTGCTTTTCCAAAGTTTCATTGTAGTTATGTAGCGTGTATATTATTTTAAATAACAAGTTATATTCGATGCAGATACAATTATGCAAATACTGCCTACAGACAGGAAGTGACACAGCTGGCGTCCTGGTGCCATCGCAACAACCTAGAGCTCAATGCACTTCAGACAGTGGAATTGATTGTAGACTTTAGGAGAGCTCCCCCTCCCCTCCCCCCGCTCACCATCAACAACACCACAGTCACATCTGTGGAGTCATTTAAGTTCCTTGGAACTACCATCTCCAGGGACCATAAAATGTGAGGCCATCATCGACTCCACAGTCAAAGAAGCCCAACAGAGGATGTACTTCCTGCGGCAGCTGAGGAAGCACAATCTGCCACAGGCAATGATGGTCCAATTCTACACGGCCTTCATAGAGTCTGTCCTCGCGTTCTCTACCATGGTCTGGTTTGGCTCAGCCACCAAGCACGACACCCGGAGGCTGCAGCGCATCGTCCGATCAGCTGAGAGGGTTATTGGCTGCAACCTTCCCTCCATTGACGAACTGTACACTGCAAGGGCCAGGAAGCGAGCGGGCAAGACCATCTCTGACCCCTCTCACCCTGGCCACAAATTCTTTGAATCACTTCCCTCCGGAAGGCGACTCCGGACTGTCAAAGCTGCCACAGCCAGACATAAAAACAGTTTTTATCCACGAGTAGTTGCTCTACTCAACAGCCAAAAATCTGTAGCCTTCCTTTGATCTGGTATTTTATTTAATTCTTCACATGTTTAAATTATAATGTTTTATTTTTAATTGTCTACTCTATATTGTGTTGTATCCTTGTATGTATACATACTTGGTTCATAAAATGTATTCAATTCAATTCAATTCAACTATGGGAGGCATAGATAAGGCCAGGTAATCAGGTTGTTCCTAGTTACTAGATGGAAAGTGCCTAGGAATAAATATCACCAGCAATTTGTCCTTGACCAGCCACATCACCAACAAACATCAGGCTATTAAATAACCTGTACTACAAATACAAGGCCGGCACAGTGGCGCAGCGGTAGTGTTGCTGCTTTACAGCGCCAGAGACCCAGGTTCGATCCTGACTAGGGGCGCTGTCTGTATTTTATTTTGTACGTTCTCCCCGTGACCTGCGTGGGTTTTCTCCGGGTAAAATTGTAAGTTATCCCTAGTGTGTGTGGGATAGTGTTAGTGTGCAGGAAACGCAGGTCAGAGCAGACTCGATGGGCTGAAAGGCCTGTTTACACACTGTATCTCTAAACTAAACCTCCAAATAATCTCCGAACTACAGGTACTTGGGGCAACGAGTTTGTCTTTACACTATTACTGTTTAGATGTGTTTTTTATTGCTTCTCATGGCATTTACAGTGTACTATGTTAACATATCTATTGTGCTGCTACAAGTAAGAATGTCATTGTTCTGTTTTGGGACATATGACAATAAAACACCCTTGGTTTTACTCTTGTTTTTTTTTTGAAGCTATGGCCAAGAAAGCTCATTAATATCTCCACCTCTTAGGCTTAGGAGGTTCGGCATGCCTTTACCAACGCTCGCCAATGTCTATAGATGCGCCGCAGAAAGCATTTTATCGGGATGCATCACGGCACGGTTTGGGCACAACTCCATCCAAGACTGCAAGAAATTGCAGAGAATGGTGGGCATAGCCCAGACCATCGCATAAACCAGCCCCCACTTCCATCGACTCCATCTACACCATGCTGCCACCTGCATAATCAAAGACCAGTCTCCCCCCCCCCCACCGGTCACTCCCTCTTCTCCCCTCTCCCATCGGGCTGGAGGTACAGAAGTGTGAAAACTCATACCTTCAGATTCAGAGACAGTTTCTTCCCAGCTGTTATCAGGCAACTGAACAGTCCGCTCATCAGCTGGAGTGTAGTCCTGACCTCCCATCTGCCTCATTGGAGGCCTTTGAACTATCTTTGCACTAAATGTTGTACCCTTTATCCTTTATCTGTACACTCCTGACGGATTAATTGTATTCATGCAGTCTTTTCTGTGACTGTATAGCATGCAAACAAAAAGCTGGTCACTGACAATACACATGACAATAATAAACTAAACTAAACCTTTTTTCCCCAGAGTGGAAATGTCAAAGACTAGAAGCCTAAACTTTAAGGTAAGAGGAGCAGATTTTAAAGGAGACGCGAGGGTGAAGATGGAGTCAGTGACAATTAAAAGGATTTTAGAGAGACAAATGGACACACAAGGAATGGAGGGATATGCATCATGTGCAGGCAGATGAGATTAATTTAGCATCATGTTCGGCACAGACATTGTGGGACAAATCATCAGTTCCTGTGCTGTAATGTTCTATGATCAATATTTCATGTTAGATAATTAAAACAGAACATTAGGTAACATTTTCAGTTCATAATCTGTTTCAAATGGTACAAACGGGTAGAGACCGATGTCGAGAAACTCCAAACAACGCAGATGGTTTCGACCAGCCCCGACCCGTGGTCAGATCGCCCGGCACGGGGGAGCTGAGATTCCCCCCCCCCCCCCGATGCAGGAGCTTGATCGCCCCAATGTGGAGGGTCCAACCCGCTGGGTACGGGAGCCTAGATCGCCCCGTCAACGGAGGGCTCGAGGCCCCCGACTGCGGGAGAACAAAGAAGGGAAGAAATTGAACTTTTTTTCACCTTCCATCACAGTGAGGAATGTGGAGGAGTCACTGTGGTGGATGTTTATGTTAAAATGTATTTTGAGTGTTTTGGTGCTTTTTATTGGTATGACTGTACGACAAATCAAATTCCTCGCATGTTGCAAAATATACTTGGCTAATATAGTATGATTATGGTGATTATGATTACATTGGAAATGCTAGCTGCCACAATCGACTTGCGATTGCACTAACACTCTGATTAACCCCATCACTACCATGAGAAGCAATCTGAAACCATAAGTAACCATAAGGGGCAGCACGGTGCTGGGTTTGATCCTGACTACGAGTGCTGTCTTTAACGGAGTTTGCACGTTTTCCCCGTGACCTGTGAGGATTTTCCCCGGGTGCTTCGCCTTACTCCCTCACTCCAAAGACGTACAGGCTTGTAGTTTAATTTGCTTTGGTAGAAATTGTAAAGTGTCCCTAGTGTGTAGGATAGTGGGATGATCGCTGGTCGGTGTGGACTTGGTGGGCCGAAGGGCCTGTTTCCACGCTGTATCTCTACAGGCTAAAGTAAAGTCTATTAAAATAAAGAGCTTTTCTTAATTATTGAACTTGTTTGAGCTGATGTATTAGTAGGCATCCACTACCCTAAGCGTTCATATGAGCACCTGCACTTCCTGGCTTCTGTGTGCCTTCCCCAAACCACACTGTGGTTACTGACCCAGGCTACACTAACAGCACCACCCACTTACATTATCTGTATAAAGACTAAGGTGACAGTGGCGCAGCTGGTAGAGCTACTGCCTCACAGCGCCAGAGGTCAATGCTAATATCGGGTCCAGTCTGTGTGGAGTTTGCACGTTCTCCTCCGGGTGCTCCGGTTTTCTAGCACATTTCATAGACGTGCGGGTGTGGAGGTAAATTGGTCAATGTAAAGTTTGTCGGCAGTGGATGAGAAAGAGGGATAACATAAAAATTGTGCAGGGAGGAACTGCAGATGCTGGTTTAAACCGAAGACAGACACAAAAAGCTGGAGTAACTCAGCGGGTCAGGCAGCATCTGTGGAGAAAAGGAATAGGTGACCTTTCGGGTCGAGACCCTTCCTCAGACTGTTGGTCAAGGGAAATGGGAACGAGAGACATAGGACAAATGAACGGAAGATATGCAAAGAGCAATGATAATCAAGGAAGGTACACAAAAATGCTGGATAAACTCAGCAGGTGCAGCAGCATCTATGGAGCGAAGGAAATAGGCAACGTTTCAGGCCGAAACCCTTCTTCAGTCTGCTCAGCTGCAAGATCTCCTCAGGGTATCCTACTAAACCTGTACATCTCTGGAGTGGGGGAGGAAACCGAAGATTTCGTCCGAAACCAACGCAGGTCACGGGGAGAAAGTACAGACTCTGTACAGACAGCACCCAGAGCCAGGATCGAACCTGTGTCTCTGGAACTGTAAGCCCTGTAATGCAGCAACTCTACCGCTGTGTCATTGTGCCACCCGCCCTACTTACACGTGTCACGCTACAATGCTTCAGGCACATTAATGGGTCTGAGGAATGGTTGCGACTCACAAAGATTCATTGGTAAGGCTCTAAAATCCATAGCCGTCCCACAGCGGGAACAATGATAGATTTGCCTACAATGCGGTGAATTAAAAATATGATGAAAATACATTTCTGACCTCTTCAACTGAGTTTTAATTACGTTTCTCCTCAAGCTTGGCCTTGCGCTCCACGCCATGAGACTAACATGAGTGATTTATATCCTTTCATTTGCCAGTTTGATTTATGTAAAGCAGTGCCTCTCGCCAACAGCTTTAAGGGTAAATGATCCGTTAAGGAAATGTATGACGCATATTTGCATTTCTTTTTTTCAGATACATTCACAACCCATCAAATGGTGGTGATACATTAATGGCTTCCGGCAAGTCCCCTTCGCAGAAGGCAGACAAACAAAGACTTAACGGTTTCCATGGGCAATAAAAAAAACAATTCTGATACATCATCACCAACTGAAGTATAAATATAACCACCCATCTTTCAAGGGCTCTTTAGTACTGGTGTCAAGGGTTATGGGGAGAAGGCAGGAGAATGGTGTTGAGAGGGAAAAATAGATGAGCCACGATTTAATGGCAGAGTAGACTGGACGGGCCGAATGGAATCTGCTCCCTCCAGCTTATGAACTATAGGGCCTGTCCCACTTGCGCGACATTGGCTCGCAAATTACGCGACCTCGTGGTCGCTTGGGGCGTGCGGGCACCGTATGGCCGCGCGGGGCCGGTCCCACTTAGAAGTGCGGGGTTGTGCGGGGCTGGTCCCGACATCGCGCGGAGCTCCGAAATTCTTGCAGTGACCAAAATCTTCGCGCGCCAACAGCCTGTCGGCATGCAGGCGCATTGCGGTCGTACGCAGCATCTTGACGGCGTACGCAGCGTCTTGACGGCGTACGCAGCGTCTTGACGGCGTACGCCTAGCGCGTGACGTTGCGCGATGACATCACCGCCCGATGTGGCGTTGCGTGATGATGTCACCACCCGACGCCGTGCGACGCCCAAATTCAATCGGCCCGCTTCCTGCCCAGCTGATTGGTAAGCATGACGTAAATGACGTCACGCGCAAACTTAGCGCGAAATTACCGCAAACTTTGCGTGAACTGTGCTTCCGGTTGGTCGCGCCAAACGCACGCAATCGCATGCAAGTGGGACAGGCCCTTTATAAACTCTAACTGGCTCAAGTCATTGAAAGAAGGGGAAAATGTAAAGGGATAGAACACTATCGCAGTGGATGCCACTTAAGATGGCGGATGTGCGGGAGTGGGCGACGTCTGTGTATGGCAGCCTGCCCGCAGTCCGCCTCTACACCTTTCTTTATATTATTTTATGTTAGTGGAGGTCTTCTATGTGGGGGGTGGGGGTGGGGAAGGGGGAAACTTTATTCTTAGTCCCCTACCTGGTCGGAGAGGCAGCATCCCTCCGTGCTGTTTCTTCGCCCCGTCCTCGCGGCCTACCACCGAAAGGGGAGCGGCGTTTTCCTGTCGGGACTGGCTGGGACTACAGCTTCGGCGGCGGTGGCGCAGCGCTGGGATACCAACAAGGAGCGGGCGATGCCTACCGGGTCGCCGTGCGGTAAGCTCCAGAGCGCTTTGGTCACCGACTTCCAACATCGTGGAGCTGTGGCTGCGGGCGTTCGGCCGCGGGCGGCGCTGGATTTGGATTTGGAGCGCCGCAGAGCCAGAGATCGAGTTCGCCGGGGTCGGAGCTCCAGCCGGCGCGGCCGGAGGACTACGAGTGCCGCGGTCTCCGCTCTCCGGGGAGGGGACAGCCGCTCCAGAATTTTCCAAGCCGCTGAGGAATGTTTCACCCGACGCCGATGTTTCATCTTTACGGCAAGAGGGCCCTGAAAATCATCGGACTGGCTGCACGGCCACAGATGGGCCCTGACCTCGGGATGTTTCACAGAGGAAGAGGACTTAACTTTCTGGTGCCTTTCCCCCGCAGTGGAAATGTTTTGATTCTGCTGTGGGGGAATGTTTGTGTTGAACTCTGTAATATGTTGTGTCCATTTTTATTCATTTTTTTAAAAACCTTTTTCTATGGTTTGCAATGGAACTTATTATTATTTAAATTATGTAAAGCGCTTTGGGGTCAATGCAAATTGGCTTAAAATGCGCTATATAAATAAAGTTTACTTACTTACTACTTACTTAACACCGTATAGTTTGGTTTAGTTTAGTTTAGAGTTACAGCAGGGAAACAGGCCCTTCGGCCCACCAAGTCCGCGCCGACCATCAATCACCCGCTCACGCTAGTTCTATGTCAATGCACTTCCCATCCACTCCCTGCACACTAGGGGTAATTTTCAGCAGCCAATTAACCTACAAACCCACACGGTTTTAGGATGTGGGAGGAAACCAGAGCACCCGGAGGAAATCCACGATGTCATTGGGTCATGTGATAGGTTCAGAATTCGGCCATTTGGCCCATCAAGTGTACTCCACCATTCAATCATGGTTAATCTATCTCTCCCTCCAAACCCCATTCTCTTGCCTTCTCCCCATAACCCCTGACACCCGTACTAATCAAGAATCTATCTGTCTCTGCCTTAAAAATATCCATTGACTTGGCCTGCACAGCCTCTGTGGCAAAGAATTTCACAAATTCACCACCCTCTGACTAAAGAAATTCCTCCTCATCTCCTTCCAAAAGGAATGTCCTTTAATTCTGAGGCTATGATATCTAGTCCTAGACTCTCCCACCAGTGGAAACATCCTCTCCACATCCACTCTGTCCAAGCCTTTCACTATTCTGACCGTTTCAATGAGGTCCCCCCTCATTCTTCTACACTCCAGTGAGTACAGGCCCAGTGCTGGCAAACGCTCATCATATGTTAACCCACTCATTCCTGGGATCATTCTTGTCAACCTCCTCTGGACCCTCTCCAGAGCCAGCACATCCTTCCTCCGATATGGTGCCCAAAATTGCTCACAATACTCCAAATGCAGCCTGACCAGTGCCTCATGGAGCCTCAACATTACATCCCACTTTTATATTCTAGCCCTCTTGTAATAAATGCTAGTATTGAGTTTGCTTTCTTTACTACCCAACTGACTTGCAGATTAACTTTTTGGGAATCCTGCACCAGCACTCCCAAGTCCCTTTGCACATCCGAATTCTGGATTCTCTCATCATTCAGAAAATAGTCTACATCTTTATCCCTACTACCAAAATGCATGACTCCACACTTTGTTACATTATAATCCATCTGCCACTTGTCTGCAACACTCTCCCAACCTGTCCAAGTCCTTCTGCGAGAGTCCCAGCTTTCTCTACACTACCTGCCCCTCTACCTATTTTCGTATCATCCGCAAACTTGGCCACAAAGCCTTCAATCCCCTCATCCAAATCATTGATATACAACGTGAAGAGCAGCGGCCCCCGGTACCGAGCCCTGCGGAACTCCACTAGTCACTGGCAGACCACCAGAAAAAGCCCCCTTTATTGCTACTATTCTGCCATCCAGCCAACCTGCACTCCATGTTAGTATCTGCTCTTTGATACCATGGGCTCTCATCTTCCTTAAGGGCCTGTTCCACTTGGGCGACCTAATCCGCGAGCTCTGGCGAGTTTGCCCTCGACTCATACTCGCAGCACGGTCGACACGAGGTCGTAGGAGGTCTTCGTAACTCCCCTTCATGCTCGAGAGTGGTCTCCCCGTACTCGAGGCCTCAGCTAGGTCGCGGCATTTTTTTCAACGTTAAAAAATGCCTGCGAGTAAAAAAAAGGTCGTCATGGAAAAAATGTTTCACTCGTAGGTTTAGTTGTAGTAGGTTGTAGTAGGTCGCCATGTTAGTCGTAGGTAATCGAGGGTAGTCGAAGGTAGTAGAAGATAGTCGTAGATAGTCTTCATCATAGTCGAAGAGAGGACGAAGGGAGGTCGAAGGAGATCAAAGAAGGTCGTCTTCACTCTCCACTATTCGGTGTCCAATTTTCCCGAAGTTAGTCGAAGCTAGTCTTCAACATAGTCGAAGGAGGTCTTCAATATGTCATTTTTTCAAACTCTTCTAAACTCGCCAATTAGGTTGCCCAAGTGGGACAGCCCCTTAAGCAGCCTCAGGTGTGGCACCTTATCAAAGGCTTTCTGAAAATCTCGTTTCTGACTCTCCTTTGTCTGTCCTGCTATTTACTTCTTCATAGAATTCCCAGCAGATTCGTCAGGCAAGACCTCCCCTTGACAAAACCATGCTGACTTTAGCCGATTTTAGCATGAACTAAGTACTCCGTAACCTCATCCTTTATAATGGACTCTAAAATCTTACCAACCGGCCTACAGTTCCCACTGTTCTGGTTTGCTCCTTTCGTGTGCAACGGAGTAATATTGGCAATTTTCCATCCGGTCCAGGTGACTTATCCACCTTCAGCCCTTTCAGCTTCCCAAGCATCTTCTCCTTAGTAATAGCCACTCCATTAACTTCCACCCCCTGACTCTCTTGAATTTCAGGCACGTTGCTGGTGTCTTCCACTGTGAAGACTGATGCAAAACAGTTATTCAACTCCTCTGCCGGTTCTTTATTCCCCATTATCACTTCTCCTGCATCATTCTCCAGCAGTTATCAACCCTTGCTTCTTTCTAACTCTTTATATAACTGAAGAAACTCTTGCTCTCCTCTTTTAATGTATATTATTGGCTAGCTTACCTTCATATTTCATTTTTCCTCCCCGTATTGTCTTTTAGTTATCTTCTGATGTTCTTTCATTCTTCTTTCGTTCGTTCTTCCTTTCTGTTCTTACTTCTCCGTGGATCGTCACCTTGTCGTGGTGGAGAAGCTTGTGTGGGCCTGAGATCCTGAGAGCGATGCCGTCTGGAGCTATGCTCCTGGTAGGGCCACCCATGGCGGTAAGGTCATAGAAACATAGAAAATAGGTGCAGGAGTAGGCCATTCGAGCCTGCATCACCATTCAATATGATCATGGCTGATCATCCAACTCAGTATCCTGTAGCTGCCTTCTCTCCATACCCCCTGATCCCTTTAGCCACAAGGGCCACATCTAACTCCCTCTTAAATCCAGCCAATGAACTGACCTCAACTACCCTCTGTGGCAGGGAATTCCACAGATTCACCACTCTCTGTGTCGAGGGGGAGGTCTCTGACAAAGAGCAATCCAACCAAGACCTCATCGGTGGAACAGGCGGAGGACGATGGCTGACCTTAGTGGACGTCACAACGGCTGGGAAGGTAGATGAAGGCTGCAGCAGAAAAGGGTCTCCGGTCGTCTTGGACTCCATGCCACTGGATCCTGACCCAGATCTGTCAAGGACCGTGGGGTGGTTGTCTGTGCACCAGTCTCCCCACGTTAAACAAAGTCACGCACAGGCGTCCACCATGAGAGGACAGTCATACTCGTTTTGAGTGACCCCCGATGATAATGTTGTTCTTTCAAAGCTTCCCAATCCTCTGGCTTCCCACTATTTATTGCAATGTTATATGCCTTCTCTATTAGTTTTATACTGTCCTTGACTTCCCTTGTCAGTCACCGTCGCCTCATTCGTGTACGAGGGGTGATCGCTGGTCGGCCCGGACTGGCTGGGCTGATGGGCCTGTTTCCACGTTGTATCTAAATTCTAAAGTCTAAACGGACTGTGCCAAGGAGGGGATTTGAAAATTGAAACGGAATGCTATAGTACCAAAACTATAGAGATAATCAAATATTGGGACGACAGATGGCACAATGGGCTAAGTGTTCGGCTGGCGACCGGAAGGTAGCCGGCTCGAATCCCGCTTGGAGTGCATACTGTCGTTGTGTCCTTGGGCAAGACACTTCACCCACCATTGCCTGTGTGTGAATGTGTGTGAGTGATTGGTGGTGGTCGGAGGGGCCGTAGGCGCAGATTGGCAGCCACGCTTCCGTCAGTCTGCCCCAGGGCAGCTGTGGCTACAGAAGTAGCTTACCACCACCGAGTGTGACTGAGGAGTGAATGAATAATGCGATGTAAAGCGCCTTGAGTATTAGAAAGGCGCTATATAAATCCCATCCATCATTATTATTATTAAATATGAGACTTAAGCCCCTGTCCCACTTTCCCGAGTTAGCACGAATTCTCCCGAGTCTTCCCCTTGATTCAAACTCGGAGAATTACGGTAATAGCCAGCCGTAGGTACTCGGGGCTATTTTATTTTACTCGTGGACATTTTTCAACATGCTGAAAAAACGTCCCGACTTACCTGATGACCCGAGTACCTACGGCTAGCATTACGAACCGCTACGAAATATCTACGGACTCCTACGGATTCGCCACGGACATTCCCTACAGTTTGAATCAAGGGGAAAACTCGGGAAAAGTCGTGAGTATCTCGGGAAAGTGGGACAGGGGCTTAAACATACTGCCACTGGGAACTGGCGATTGTTGTCTTTGGAAAACCACCTTTGGGAGATTAGATTAAGAGTGGAGGTGAGTATTTGACCCATGGGTTCACTGCCTTTGGACAACAGTAAAGATACTGTCAAAGTATCTCTCAATTACGTTGGCTACAATGTCCAACTAAACTGATTTCCTAAGGTAGACACAAAATGCTGGAGAAACTCAGCGGGTGAGGCAGCATCTATGGAGAGAAGGAATTGGCGACGTTTCGGGTGGAGACCCTTCTTCAGAGTCTGATCAGCCATGTTCACATTGAATAGCGGTGCTGGCTCGAAGGGCCGAATGGCCTACTCCTGCACCTATTCTCTATTGTCTATTGTATAGTAATTGTACGCAATACTTGTTAGCGCATCATTGACCCTAATCCAAATCACAATCCTACTCCTACCTCGACCATGATCTTAACCCCACCTCAACAACAGATCACAGCCCACCTCTTGCACAACCAGCGACTATTTTCATCTAATTATGTCTTTGCAGTCAGATCTTGTTCTTCACAGTCCTACTTCTTTTACAAATATCATGTATAATTTATTGGTCATTTGTTTTTGCGTGTTAGTCTGAGTCCATGTTGCCTGTGATGCTGCTGTAAGCCAGATTTTTTTCATTGCACCAGTACCTCCACGAACCCATGCTCATGACTATAACGTACGACTCGCACATTTAGAAAGGAGATTTTGCCAGGACTAGAGGGTGCAAGCTATAGGGAGAGGTTGAGTAGGCCGAGTCTCTATTCCTTGGAGCGCAGAAAGATGAGGGGTGATCTTATAGAGGTGTATAAAGAGGAATGAGAGGAATAGATCGGGTAGACGCACAGTCTCTTGCCCAGAGTAGGGGAATCGAGGACCAGAGGGCATAGGTTCAAGGTGCAGGGGAAAAGATTTAATAAGGATCTGAGGGGTAACTTGTTCACACAAAGTGTGGTGGGTGTATGGAACAAACTGCCAGAGAAGGTAATTGAGGCTGGGGCTATCCCAACATTTAAGAATCAGTTAGACAGGTACGTGGATAAGACAGGTTTGGCGAGATATGGACCAAGCGCAGGCAGGTGGGACTAGTGTAGCTGGGACATGTTGGCCGGTGTGGGCAAGTTGAGCCGAAGGGCCTGTTTCCACACTGTATCACTCTATGACTCTATGGGAAGGAATTTCTTTAGTCAGATGGTGGCTCAGCATCGCCAAGGACTGCTCTCACCCCAACCATGGACTGTTTACCCTCCTACCATCCGGGAGGCGCTACAGGTCTCTCCGTTGCCGGACCAGCAGGTCCAGGAACAGCTTCTTCCCTGCGGCTGTCACACTACTCAACAATGTACCTCGGTGACTGCCAATCACCCCCCCCCCCCCCCCGGACACTCCTCCCACAGGAAAAACACTATGACTGTATGCATGTAAATAGTTTTATTTATTGCTCATATTCTATGTCGCTCTTCCAGGGAGATGCTAACTGCATTTCGTTGTCTCTGTACGGTACACTGACAATGACAATTAAAGTTGAATCTGAATCTGAATCTGAATCTGTGGAAATCATTGCCACAGAAAACTGTGGATGCCGTCATTGAGTATTTTTAAGGCGGAGATTGATAGATTCGTTATTAGTGCGGGTTTCAGGAGCTGTGGGGAGAAGGCAGGAGCATGGGGTTAGGAGTAAAAGATACATCGGCCATGATTGAATGGCGGAGCAGACGATGGGCCCGATTTCCTAATTCTGAAACTATAATATATCAAGTTATGAATTTAAGAATAAACTGGACTTGACATGGCTTGGAGTTTCAGCCTGAATCCAGGTTAATGGGATGGTTGACCTCTGTAAATTGCCCCTGCCTTGCTGGTCATGGATGAGAAAGTGGGATGACATAGAACCGGTGTGAATGGGTGATTGATGGTTGGTGTGGATTCAGTGGGGGGGAAAGGTTAGTTTCTAAGCTGAATCTTTCAAGTTAATCAATCAAAAAAGGTATTAGGAAGAAACTACAGATGCTGGTTTACACCGAAGATAGACACAAAATGCTGGAGAAACTCAGCAGGTTGGGCAGCATCTCTGGAGGAAAGGCATCGGGGTCGTTTCATCTCGAGCCCCTTCTACAGGTTTTCACCTGAAGAAGGGCGGTCCCCGTGGCGCAGCGGTAGAGTTGCTGCCTTATGCCCCTGTCCCACTTAGGAAATCTGAACGGAAACCTCTGGAGACTTTGCGCCCCACCCGAGGTTTCCGTGCGGTTCCCGGAGGTTTTTGTCAGTCTCCCTACCTGCTTCCACTACCTGCAACCTCCGGCAACCACCTGCAACCTCCGGGAACCGCACGGAAACCTTGGGTGGGGCGTAAAGTCTCCAGAGGTTTCCGTTCAGATTTCCTAAGTGGGATCCTGACTGTGAGTGCTGTCTGTACGAAGTTTGCACGTTCTCCCCGTGACCTGTGTGGATTTTCTCCTTGATCTCCGCTTTCCTCCCACACTCCAAAGACGTACAGGTGTGTAGGTTAATTGGCTTGGTAAAACTGTCCTTAACTCGTGTAGGATAGTGTTAGTGTGCCGGGATCGCTGGGCGGCACGGACTTGGTGGACTGAAGGCCCAGTTTCAACGCTGTATCTCTAAACTAAACTCAACTAAACTAAAGGGTCTAGACCCGAACTCCCACCTTGCAGTCATAATGAGTTCTCAAGAGTATGACCCTCAAGGCCACACATCAAGTGTTGTAATGAGCGGTTAAGTTGAGAGGCAATTTTTTAACTAGCACCAACACAATCAATTGAATCATAAATCTTCCACGATTCTATAACTGTCTTTTTATATAAGCATGCTTTATAGCTGTAGTGTTCTGGAGAGATTAACAGCAGCTTGCATGCACATTAAAGGCTTTGGTTTCGTTAAAATCCTGGATACTAATCTGATAAAGTGTTTCCTTTCAATGTTCAAGCTCGGTCTAACCGAGCATCACTGGCTGATGAAACTAATCTGTATCTGAAAGCCCGCCTGCATTACAAGCAGAGCTAGATTTGAGCCTTAAAAACAGAATAGGCAACAATTGTTTGGCCAATCTTAATTAAGATTAAACTTTAAAATTCAGCGCCCCAAACCACAAAACAGAATACGACAGATGTGAAAGGTCTTTCAATCTTCGTTGGTTCATTCACAGTGGCGCAGAGTTGCCGCCTCACGGCGCCAGAGACCCGGGTTCCAGCCTGACCACGGGTGCTGTCTGTACGGAGTTTGTACGTCCTCCCCGTGACCGCGTGGGTTTTCCCCGGGGTCCTCCGGTTTCCTCCCACGCTCCAAAGACGTACAGGTTTGTGGGTTAATTGGCTGCGGTAAAGATCCTAAATTGTCCCTGGTGCGTAGGACAGTGGTAGTGTGCGGGGATCGCTGGTCGGCGCGGGCTCGGTGGGGTGAAAGCCCCGTTTCCGCGCTGTATCTCTACACTAAACTAAACTAAATTCACTCCACATCATAAACTCATTTCATAGTCTCTAGTGAGTGATACCTGTAGCTCAATAACATTTCTCCATTCCCTGCCAGTAACATGCTTACGCCCCTGTCCCACTTAGGAAACCTGAACGGAAACCTCTGGAGACTTTGCGCCCCACCCAAGGTTTCCGTGCGGTTCCCGGAGGTTGCAGGTGGTTGCCGGAGGTTGCAGGTAGTGGAAGCAGGTAGGGAGACTGACAAAAACCTCCGGGAACCTCCGGGAAACCTTGGGTGGGGCGCAAAGTCTCCAGAGGTTTCCGTTCAGGTTTCCTAAGTGGGACAGGGGCATAGAGGATCGACATGGATTTTGTGACACACAACCGCCTACTTCAGTGCTTCCCGATTAATCACATCTTTTTGCCATCTTTAAAACAAGAGAGAAAACGATTTTCATTGCGATAGTTTTCACATTTCCAAAAAGCACTTTAAGTTAATGACGGTGACTCTGCTTTTTAAATGCTGTCACTGCTTTAGTGTTGGCAAAGTGGAGGTCAATTTGTACACAGCACTTTCACACAATTCCCCACAGACTACATAATGAAGAAGATACTAAACAGATATCTTATCCTGTGATAGACGCAGAAAGCTGAAGTAACTCAGCGGGTCAGACCGAAACTTCACCTATTCCTGTTCTCCAGAGATGCTGCCTGACCCGCTGAGTTACTCCAGCACTCTGTGTCTCTCTTCCGTTTAAAGCAGCATCTGCAGTTCCTCCCTATTTCTATAGAAACATAGAAAATAGGTGCAGGAGTAGGCTATTCGGCCCTTCGAGCCAGCACCGCCATTCAATATGATCATGGCTGATCATCCAACTCAGTATCCTGTACCTGCCTTCTCTCCATATCCCCTGATCCCTTTAGCCACAAGGGCCACATCTAACTCCCTCTTAAATATAGCCTATGAACTGGCCTCAACTACCTTCTGTGGCAGAGAATTCCACAGATTCTCTGACAACCTGGTGTGCCAACAATAACCTCGTCCTCAACTCCAAGAAGACGAAGGAAATTATTGTTGACTTCAGGAAGAACAGAGGGGGCAGACATACCCCCATCCATATAAACGGGACTGATGTGGAGCGCGTCTCCAACTACAAATTCCACGGGGTACACATCTCGGAGGATCTGTCCTGGTCCCTCAATACCACCAAATTGATCAAAAAGGCACAGCAGCGCCTTTACTTCCTGAGGAAGCTCAAGAAAGCTCACCTGTCCCCCCAGATCCTGACCAACTTTTACCGCTGTACCATCGAAAGCATCCTGACCACCTGCTTCACGGTATGGTACAGCAGTTGCACCGTAGCAGACAGGAAGGCACTACAACGGATGGTGAAAACCGCTCAGCACATCATCGGTGCCCCGCTCCCTGCCATGGATGCCCTCCACCGAAAACGGTGTCTGAGACGGGCCGGGAAGATCATCAAAGACCCCTCCCACCCTAACCATGGACTGTTTGCCCTCCTCCCATCAGGGAGGCGGTACAGGAGCCTCAGGTCTCGTACAAGTAGGATGAGGAACAGCTTCTACAACAACACTATCACATTGCTGAACTCGGAGTCCCGCCGATAGATTTCTCCAGTCTCTCCGTCCACATTGTTTGCTTATTCTGTATTTTTATTTCTATATTGCACTATTACTACGGACTGACGCTAAACTGTATTTCGTTGTACCCATACTTGTATCTGTGCAATGACATTAAAGTTGAATTGAATTGAATTGAATTGAATTGAATTGAATAGATTCACCACTCTCTGTGTAAAAAATGTTTTTCTCATCTTGGTCCTAAAAGACTTCCCCCTAATCCTTAAACTGTGACACCTTGTCCTGGACTTCCACAACATCGGGAACAATCTTCCTGCATCTAGCCTGTCCAACCGCTTAAGAATTTTGTAAGTTTCTATAGGATCCCTCCTGTTGATCAACAGATATGTATTAGGAAGGATGCCTTTCCTGTGGATTAGTGCTACGCGACCTTGAACATCTGAGATAGCTGACAGAATTTCACCTCAGCATTCCTTCTGACAGCGTGCAAACCTCTAGCGCTCCCTTCATTCAAATATGTAATGTCGGATTTGAGGAGTTCAATGCCATCAACTTCAGTGGCACCTTCTACATCAACACAGACTGCAATCTACGCTGGCTTTGTCTTTGACTTCCAGTCCAGCAGCCGCTTCTACGTGGTGATGTGAAAGCAGGCCACCCAAACCTTGGGGAAGCTGTCCAAACCCACGGATACGCTAGCGTCTAGATCAAGGTGGTGACCCCACCACAGGACGAGAGGTGGGGGGAGCACCTCACCTGTGCAATAATCTACAAAGAGACTGGCAACACCCTCAGACAGGTGTGAACCTTATGGCACAACCCCAATATCGGCAGAAAGGATTACACCGCCTACAGGTGGCACCTGATCCATCGACCCTAAACAAGCTTTATTAGGATGGTTGTCAATGAAGAGAGTGAGAACTGGTTGCCATGCCATTGGTTTGATGGACTTTGGGGCAATGTGATACATTATGGCTTTATCATTCAGCTAATCATTGCTCTAATACTTGCGATCATTGTGTGTACCTACCGTGGACTGTGAATGTTATCACGTTTGATAAAAAGGAGGGAATGAAAGCTAATAGTCAAATCTAAAATGGAGTTGTTCTTCTACAAAAGCATGGACCATTAGAACAAAAGAATGGCTCGGTGCCAAGTCTGAAACACAATATGGAGGACAGGTTGTCTTTTCAATAAAGACATTAAGATGGCAGCCTGCAGTAATAACATGTGCTTCATTCAAGGCCATAAAGAAGACAAGATTGAAAAAATAGCTGACGCTCCAGAGATAAGTAATAACTTGTCATTGGATGAGCTCGATTTGGACCCAGCTTTTCCTATATTGTGAAAGGCTACAGAACCTTTCAGTCATGCCATGTTCAGACTTGGTAGGAGTGTTTTACTGATAAGGAAAATGTATAAATGTGCTAACTGTCCTTTGTTCTGTGAGTGGAAGCCTGAGAAGCACTGAGCAACGTTTGTGCTCATTGTAGATCTTTTGCCATTCCCGTCTGACAAATCAATTAAAGATTGCCATGGTCTACCTTCAATGTTTGTTGCTATCTGCTTTTACAGAATCGAACTTTCACGCCTGTCAATTTAGAACTTATACTCCAGAGGTGTAGGAAAGAACTGCAGATGCTGGTTTAAATCGAAGGTAGACACAAAATGCTGGAGTAACTCAGCGGGACAGGCAGCATCTCCGCTGAGTTACTCCAGCATTTTGTGTCTACCTTCTTATACATCAGAGGAATGCTGAACTGTAAAATTAAAGGTCAGATCTGACCCACCACAGCTGATTTGAAACAAATATATAACACCCCCATGCTGTATGGCTCTATGACCCTAAATGCGAGAAAGCATTAACTGTTTCACTTTCCATGGATACTGCCTGACTTGCTGGGTTTTAGTTTAATTTAGTTTAGAGATACAGCGCGGAAACAGACCCTTTGGCTTACCGAGTCCGACCCTAGGAAACCGAAGATCTCAGAGAAAGAGGTCCTTCTGCAGTTGTACAGGGCCCTAGTGAGACCACACCTGGAGTATTGTGTGCAGTTTTGGCCCCTAATTTGAGGAAGGACATTCTTGCTATTGAGGGAGTGCAGCGTAGGTTTACAAGGTTAATTCCCGGGATGGCGGGACTGTCATATGCTGAGAGAATGGAGTAGCTGGGCTTGTACACTCTGGAGTTTAGAAGGATGAGAGGAAATCTCATTGAAACATATAAGATTGTTAAGGGCTTGGACACGCTAGAGGCAGGAAACATGTTCCCGATGTTGGGGGGAGTCCAGAACCCGGAGCCACAGTTTAAGAATAAGGAGTAAACCATTTAGAACGGATAAGAGGAAACGCGTTTTCTCACAGAGAGTGGTGAGTCTGTGGAATTCTCTGCCTCAGAGGGCAGTGGAGGCAGGTTCTCTGGATGCTTTCAAGAGAGAGCTAGATAGGGCTCTTAAAGATAGCGGAGTCAGGGGATATGGGGAGAAGGCAGGAACGGGGTACTGTTTGGGGATGATTAGCCATGATCACATTGAATGGCGGTGCTGGCTCGTAGAGCCGAATGGTCTACTCCTGCACCTATTGTCTATTGTCTAAAACCCATGCAAGTCAAGGAGAGTAGGTGCAAACTCTGTACAGACAGTACCTGTAGTCAGGAATATACCCAGGTCCCTGGTGCTGTAAGGCAGCAACTCTACTGCAGTGCCACCGTTTTAATTTGTGTTATTGGCGCGTGTACCGAGTTCCAGTGACAAGCTTGTTTTGTTGCGTGCTATCCAGTCAGCAGAAGGATTATACATGGTAACAATCAAGCCGCACGCAGTGAGTGTGTCTATCCTTGGCATGAACCAGCATCTGCAGTTCTTTGTTTTTTTTAAATTTTATTAGAAGCAATGTACATACATCTTAATCATAATATCCAACATATTACATTTCTTGTACGACTTTTTTTTTTTTCAAACTTTATAATAGAAAAAGAGAAAGGAAAAGAGAGAAAGAAGAAAAGAGTGAGGACAGCAGTGGATGTGGGAAGAAAAGAAGGGAAAAAAGGCCCCACAGAAAAGGGGGGCCTTATGAAAAGAAAAAGAAAATAAGTAAGGAATCTAAAAAGGGTAAGGCTAAGCAAGAAGGAAAGGGAATGTGTTCAAGAAGGAACTGCAGATGCTGGAAGATCGAAGGTACACAAAATGCTGGAGAAACTCAGCGGGTGCAGCAGCATCTATGGAGCGAAGGAAATAGGTGACGTTTTGGGCCGAAACCCTTCTTCAGAGGGAAAGGGAATGTGCCTGATTCCTAACGATTCACACCCATCACCTAATTTAAAAATAATTATTTTCCAGGGTTGTGTTGCACTATATTACACTCGTAACAAATCAATGAAAGGTGGCCATATTCTTAAGAATTGCTCCTGTTTTCCTGCTAGAACAAGTCTCATTTCCTCAAGATGTAGTATTTCCGACATATTTGTAATCCACATTTTAAACGTTGGGATAGGCGCGTCTTTCCAAAATTTAAGTATAAATTTTTTTGCCGTTATCAAACCGTAGTTTAATAAACATCTTTGAAATGTAGTTAGTTCGGAACAGGCATCTGCAGTTCTTTGTTTCTACATTTTGTCCTTTTGTTATACTTCAGGACCACAACGATGCGGTTAACTTTATTAGTTGGTCACAATCATTCGAACATTATTAGAATTATTGATTTAGATTTTAAAATGTCAAACTCTACAAAAAAAAACACTGAGGCTCCAATTGTAAAGGCAGGTTACAGGTTTTAACGAGATCCTACCAAATAAATGGGCGCCTGAAGCACGTTAGAACCAATGAAAACATTTTAAAGTGTGTCACTGATTCAATGTACAAAACCTGAACACGATAAACAAAGCCATTATAATGGCCAGATTATCCAGTTTTAAGAGATATAAAGATCAAAAGGGCTCTTACTGTCAGCCCCTAAAAGCAAATATTTATCTCTCTTTTCCCTCCCAGTGTTTTGTCAACATTTGCGATTTTTTGTTTCAATGCACAAAACATAATTTTCAATACAGGTTAAGATGATCGGCCCCAAATCTGGTGGTGTGCGTTTTCACACTTGTATACCTTTTGCCTGATGGGAGAGGGATAAAGAGCCAGGGTGCGACTCGTCCTTGATTATGCTGCTGAGCATATAAACATAGAAAAATAGGTGCAGGAGTAGGCCATTCGGCCCTTCGAGCCAGCACCGCCATCCAATATGATCATGGCTGAGCATCTAAGATCAGTACCCCGTTCCTGCTTTTTCCCCCATATCCCTTGATTCCGTTAGCCCTAAGAGCTAAATCTAACTCTCTCTTGAAAACATCCAGTGAATTGGCCTCCACAGCCTTCTGTGGCAAAGAATTCCACAGATTCACAACCACCTGGGTGAAAATGATTTTCCTCATCTCAGTCCTAAATGGTCTACCCTTTATTCTTAAACTGTGTGACCCCTGGCTCTAGTCTCACCCAACATCGGGAACATTTTTCCTGCATCTAGCCTGACCAATCCTTTAAAAATTGTATGTGTTTCTACAAGATCCCTTCTCATCCTTCTAAATTCCAGTGAATATTAGTGAAATTATTATCCTCCACCGCTGGGCAGAGAATCTTGCCCCATTAATCTTCTTTACCCTTTGCCCATTTCACCTTAAAGCTTTGCCCGTCAGTCATTGACATTAACTCCCTGAGAAAATTGTCCGTCTTGTCTATGCCTCTCATAAGTTTATATACTTCTGTCAGGTCTCCCCTCGTCACTCACTCTGCCAACATGTCCAGGCTCCAAAGAGGGTAAAATCCACAAATAGCTTCCTACATACATGCATTTCAACCCCTGAATGATAACCCCCGCGCCTGTAGGATAGATATAGATAAATGTGAGGTTATCCACTTTGGCGGCAAAAACAAGGGGGCAGATTATTATCTCAATGGGGTTAGGTTAGGTAAGGGGGAGGTACAGCGAGACCTGGGTGTCCTTGTACACTGGTCACTGAAAGTTGGCGTGCAGGTACAGCAGGCAGTGAAGAAAGCTAATGGAATGTTGGCCTTCATAACAAGAGGATTTCAGTATAGGAGTAAAGAGGTTCTTCTGCAGTTGTGTTGGGCTCTGGTGAGACTACATCTGGAGTATTGTGTACAGTTTTGATCTCCTAATTTGAGGAAGGACATCCTTGTGATTGAGGCAGTGCAGCGTAGGTTCACGAGATTGATCCCTGGGATGGCAGGATTGTCATATGAGGAAAGATTGAAAAGACTAGGCATGTATTCACTGGAGTTTAGAAGGATGAGGGGGTATCTTATAGAAACATATATAATTGTAAAAGGACTGGACAAGCTAGATGCAGGAAAAATGTTCCCAATGTTGGGCGAGTCCAGAACCAGGGGCCACAGTCTTAGAATAAAGGGGAGGTCATTTAAGACTGAGGTGAGAAAAAACCCTCTCTTTTTCACCCAGAGAGTTGTGAATGTATGGAATTCCCTGCCACAGAGGGCAGTGGAGGCCAAGTCACTGGATGGATTTAAGAGAGAGTTAGATAGAGCTCTAGGGGCTAGTGGAGTCAAGGGATATGGGGAGAAGGCAGGCACGGGTAATTGATATTGATCAGCCATGATCACAATGAATGCTGGTGCTGGCTCGAAGGGCCGAATGGCCTCCTGCACCTATTTTCTATGTTTCTATGTTTCTGTGTTTCTATGATAGATGCTTGGGTGACACACCTACAATCAAAACCCCACACACTGACACTATACCCTGAGGAGTCCCTTCCATCGGGAGCGAAATGGACCAACCCAAAGTGACTGCGGTTGGTTCCATAAAATCCAGATGCTTCATATATTACCTTTGTTATTCCCAGTTTCTTGGATAATTCTCCTCACAGACTGCTGCCCCGATTCTTCACAATTGCCAGCTGAAAAATACAACGGAAACACAAAAGTTACCAAACATTCTGTCTTCATTCTCACAGGACTTGTAGCTGCTTCTGACTCTCTTCCCTCATCTCCCAGCTCTCATCGGGCAAGAAATACAGGGCTTGAAAACGCACGCCTCAGGATTCAGGGACAGTTTATTGCCACCTGCTATCAGGCAAATGAACCGACAACTGGATAACAATTCTGAGCCACTATCTACCTCATAGAACACACTCGGACAATCTTAGATCAGACTTTAGAAAACAGGTGCAGGAGTAGGCCATTCGGCCCTTCGAGCCTGCACCGCCATTCAATATGATCATGGCTGATCATCCAACTCAGTATCCTGTACCTGCCTTCTCTCCATACCCCCTGATCCCTTTAGCCACAAGGGCCACATCTAACTCCCTCTTAAATATAGCCAATGAACTGGCCTCAACTACCTTCTGTGGCAGAGAATTCCACAGATTCACCACTCTCTGTGTGAAAAATTAATTTCTCATCTCGGTCCTAAAAGACTTCCCCCTTATCCTTAAACTGTGATCCCTTGTCCTGGACTTCCCCAACATCGGGAACAATCTTCCTGCATCTAGCCTGTCCAACCCCATAAGAATTTTGTAAGTTTCTATAAGATCCCCCCTTAATCTTCTAAATTCTAGCGAGTACAAGCCGAGTCTATCCAGTCTTTCTTCGTATGAAAGTCCTGACATCCCAGGAATCAGTCTGGTGAACCTTCTCTGTACTCCCTCTGTGGCAAGAATGTCTTTCCTCAGATTAGGTGGACTTTACTGGACTCCTTTACTGGGCTTTATCTTGCACTGCATGTTATTTATGTTATTCCCTCTATCGTGTATTTGTACAGCGTGGATGGATCAATTGTGATCATGTATTGCCTCTCCTCTAACTGGTTAGCAGGCAACAAAAGCTTTTCACTGTACCTCGGTACATGGGACAAGAAGCTAAACTCAACTGTGCAGAACAGCAGAAAATTAAAACCGTTTTTTCATTTGGAGATGCAAGGAACTGCAGATGCTGGTTTACAAAAATAGACACAAAATGTTGGAGTAACTGAACGGGTTAGGCAGCAATTCATAAATCCATAAGTTCGTACGACAAGGGAGAATTAGGACATTCAGCCCATCGATTCTGCTCTCTCATTCGATCATTGGTGATCTATTTGTCCCTCTCAACCTCATTCTCCCCTTAACCTTGGACACCCTTACTAATCAGGATCCTATCCATCTCCGCTTGAAAAACACCCAATGACTTGGCCTCCATCGTCGACTGTGGCAATGAGTTCCACAGATTCACCACCCGGTGGCTGAAGAAATCCCATGAGCTAGTCACGTTGTCCAAAGATGCTGCCTGGCCCGCTGAGTTACTCCAGCACTGTGTGTCTTGAAATGTTCATTTAACAGGGTAGGAACATTGTAGACAAGCCCAACGGTAATTCGCATATCACTGTATCTTAATTGGTACACGTGACAATCAAAGACCTTTGAAACCTTTGAACTTTTGGTGCCCATCCCAAATGCCCTACAGAAAGTGATGCTCAACTATCTTCCTGAATCTTTTTTTTTTTATTTCAAAATATACTTTATTCGAGAAATAAATATATCCAATGCATGATCCTTACAAGACTCCATCCAACATTCTCGGAGGTTATGCATACATCCAATACTGTTTACACAAATTTATCCCCAACCCTTGCCACTCATGTGGCTCACTGGCGCGGAAACCCTTCCCTTATTTGGAGGGGGGTCTCCACCACACTCTGTCCCCCAATGTTCAGCAGCAGAAGGACCCTAGACTGCGGTCCTCCCCCACCGGGCCTTGGCGTTGGCTGCACCGAGCATCAGTGCGCCCCTCAGCACGTACTCCTGCAGTCTGCAGCGGTCCAGTCGGCAACATTCCCCGACGGACATCCCGCTCTGCTGGGAGTTCAACAAAGCTCGGGCAGAATCACTGCAGAACTTATGTGTACTGTTGAAAAGGGAGTTAAGGGATCCACGAGGCATATGATAGGGTAGATAGTCAGAACCTTTCCCCGAGGGTGGCAATGTGAAAGACCAGAGGGCACAGCATTAAGGTGTATTATCTAAATGGTGGCCGACTAGGAAAAGGGGAGATGCAGCGAGACCTGGGTGTCATGGTACACCAGTCATTGAAAGTGGGCATGCAGGTTCAGCAGGCAGTGAAGAAAGCGAATGGTATGTTAGCTTTCATAGCAAAAGGATTTGAGTATAGGAGCAGGGAGGTTCTACTGCAGTTGTACAGGGTCTTGGTGAGACCACACCTGGAGTATTGCGTACAGTTTTGGTCTCCAAATCTGAGGAAGGACATCATTGCCATAGAGGGAGTGCAGAGAAGGTTCACCAGACTGATTCCTGGGATGTCAGGACTGTCTTATGAAGAAAGACTGGATAGACTTGGTTTATACTCTCTAGAATTTAGGAGATTGAGAGGGGATCTTATAGAAACTTACAAAATTCTTAAGGGGTTGGACAGGCTAGATGCAGGAAGATTGCTCCCGATGTTGGGGAAGTCCAGGACAAGGGGTCACAGCTTAAGGATAAGGGGGAAATCCTTTAAAACCGAGATGAGAAGAACTTTTTTCACACAGAGTGGTGAATCTCTGGAACTCCCTGCCACAGAGGGTAGTCGAGGCCAGTTCATTGGCTATATTTAAGAGGGAGTTAGATGTGGCCCTTGTGGCTAAGGGGATCAGAGGGTATGGAGAGAAGGCAGGTACGGGATACTGAGTTGGATGATCAGCCATGATCATATTGAATGGCGGTGCAGGCTCGAAGGGCCGAATGGCCTACTCCTGCACCTAATTTCTATGTTTCTATGTTTCTATGTGAGAGGGGCAACGTTTAAAGGAGATGTGTGGGGCACGTTTCTTTATATAGAGAGTGACTGGAACAGGTTGCCAAGGGTGGCGATGGATACAGAGCCAATTAAGAGACTGTTAGACAGGCACATTGATATGCATGGAATGGAGGGATAGGGATCATGTGCAGGCAGAGGAGATTAGGTTAACTTGGCATCATGTTTGGCACGGAGATGGTGGGCTGAAGGGCCTGTTCCTGTTAAGTAGTTTGGTTTAGTTTAGAGATACAGCATGGAACCAGGCCCTTCGGCCCACCGAGACCACGCCGACCAGCGACCCCCGCACACTAACACTATCCAACACAAACTAGGGACAATTTACAATTATACCAAGCCAATTCACTGACCAACCTGCAGGTCTTTGGAGTGTGGGACGAAGCCGTAGCTCCCGGAGAAAACCCACGCAGGTCAGGGGGTTGAACGTGCAAACTCCGTACAGACAAACACCCGTGGTCAGGATCGAACCCGGGTCTCTGGCGCTGTAAGGCAGCAACTTTACCGCTGCGCCACCTCGGTACGTGTGACAATAATTTGTTTTAAATTTTTTTTATTAGAAGCAATTGTACAGAGATAAAACATTCGGCATCTAGAATCATACAATTATTGTACAGCTTCATTTTTAACCTCATAACCTAAATTATGAAAATGAAAAAAGAAAAGAAAGAGAAAACAAGAAAGAAAAAAGTAGAAAGTGAAAAGATAGATTGAAGAAGAACAAAAGAGAATCCCCTAAACTACCAAAGTGGTGTGGCAGAAAGATATAGAAATAAGAAAAATAAAAATAAAAGTGGAGATATACCTTACCCCTCGTCCCTCCTGCCTGCCTCACCCAACCCAGCATCGGATTTAAATTTATATTTGTGTTGCACCATACTATTGTTGTAAGAATTCGGTAAAGGGGGTCCATGTCTTAAGAAATCGACCTGGTTTTTCCGCCAAGACAAGCCTAATATTTTCCAAATGTAGTGTCTCGGACATGTTTGGGATCCAACACGTGACAATAACAAACTAATCAAAAACAAAACTTTTCGATGGCAGATAAAAAGCGATTGAATGGAGTGTTCCTGTCGTGAGTGCTGCATGAGGCTACATGGTTTTAATTAAACCAAAGTGACGTGACTGCTGGCTGCAACATAAACCTTCCTGTGTTGGAGCGGCAATATCATTTAGTGCTGCCTCTCAATGCCAGATTCACTTTAACACTGGCACTTGCTCTGAATAATCCACCTGATTGTTGATTCATTATGGCAGCTTGCGAAGCAACAATGCGACTTATCAGAATTGCCAGACTCTCCTCGGGCACCAACAGAAATTGTACTTCTGACAAAATATGTGTCTGCAGTAGCCCTCAGCTCCCTTGACTAATGATAGATTGAAATTGGAAAGATTGACGCTTGAAGTCTTAATATTTTCGCAATTGCTTAGGGTAGAGCTCTTTACTTTTATTTTACTTTAGAAACACAGCGTGGAAACAGTCCCAACAGCTCACATAGACCCCGCCGACCAGCGATCACCCTATACACTAGCTCTATCCTACACACTAGGGAACCATTTTACAATTTTACCGGAAGCCAATTCACCTGAAAACCTGTAGGTCTTTGGAATGTGGGAGGAAACCCGGAGCTCCCGGAGAAAACCCACACAGGTCACAGGGAGAACGTACAAACTCCATACAGACAGCAGCCGTAGTCAGGATCGAACCAGAGACTCTGGCGCTGTAAGGCAGCGACTCTACCGCTGCGCCACTGTACTGATGGGCAGAGCAAGAGGTGGAAAACACCCACTTCAATCCTCAACAAATTATCTCTTAGATAAAAGGCAATTTCTTAAAATTAAAATTCATTTTAATTGAGTTGATTGAATGATCGAGCATAGATACAGGTCTTTTGGCCCACCAAGACCGTGCCGATTATCGATCACCCGCTCACATTAGTTCTATGTTATCCTACATTCTCATCCACTGCCTTGTGGGCAGTGGGCAGGTGCTATAGACCTGCACGGGAAGGTAGACGCTCCCGCCCCCACGAGTCTCGGGCAGATGAGGCTCGTCAGCCTGGGAAGGCGGTCCATCTAGGAGAGGGAAAACTCTGATTTCAAACCTCCACTACCTTGTGGCCGTATCCAGTCATGGAAAAGGCTCCTGGAGTAAACCTCAAGAAAATCCGGAGTCGGAGCCTCTAAAGCAGTTTGTCGTTGTCTACAACCTCGCTCTGGCAGCTCCTGCGACGGCGCTGGTGCCAAACTGTAACGTCCCCGCTGTTCCTTTGGATCGATCAGCGACGTGAAGAGGGGGAACGTGCTGCATGGGCAACAGCCTGTCTGTCCTCCATATGACATCGATCGCCCAGGCTTGCATCCATCCGACCAGGATGCATCACCCATGGTCAGTCAGGACCGAGGGGGGCCTACATCCATGCCTTACACACTAAGGCATGGTGGAGGTCACGGTGTGGCAGCGGTAGAGTTGCTGCCTTACAGCGAATGCAGCGCCGGAGACCCAGGTTCGATCCCGACTACGGGTGCTTGTCTGTACAGAGTTTGTACGTTCTCCCCGCGACCTGCGTGGGTTTTCTCCAAGATTTTCGGTTTCCTCCCACTCTCCAAAGACGTACAGGTTTGTAGGTTAATTGGCCTGGTAAATGTAATAATTGTCCCTAGTGTGTGTAGGGTAGTGTTACTGTGTGGGGATCGCTGGTCAGCGCGGACTCGGTGGGCCGAAGGGCCTGTTTCCGCGCTGTATCTCTAAACAAAACTGAACTAAATTATGGGTAATTTACAGAGACCTATTAACCAAAATGTTCACACGCCTTTGGGATGTGGGATCGAGACAGAGCACCCACAAGGGAAACCTCGGTGATCTTAGAGAGAAACTACCCACTGGAGGTCAGAAGAGGGAGGCTCAGCAGTAGAGTTGCTGCCTGTGGGCGCTGTCTGTACGGTGTTTGTACGTTCTCCCCGTAACCACGGTTTTTTCCCCCAGGCGCTCTGATTGTCTGCCACATCCCAAAGACGTGCAGGTTTGGTGGTTAATTGGGTTTTGTAAATTGCCTCTAGTGTGTAGGATGCGAAACTGGGATAACCTAGAACTAGTGTATGGGTGATCGTTGGTCGGCATGGATTCAGTCAGCTATAGTTTAGTTTAGTGTAGAGATACAGCACGGAAACAGGCCCTTCGGCCCACCGAGTCCGCGCCGACCAGCGATCTCCGCACATTAACACTACACTACACACACGAGGGACAGTTTTACATTTCCACCAAGCCAATTAACCTACAAACCTCTACATATTCCATACAGACAGCACCCATGGTCAGGATCGAACCCGGGTCCCTGGCGCTGTAAGGCAGCAACTCTACCGCTATCTCTAAAGAAAAAAAATGAAACCTGGTTGACTGGAGCTGTCGACAGCAGTTTTGTGACTATGGTTGACATTATTAACTGAAATAAATGATAACTATGGAAGGATGGTAAATATTATAGATTTTAACCATTTGGGGGAAAAAAAGTCACAAAGTCCTGTAGTAACTCAGTAGGCGTGAGGTTGTGAATTTATGGAAATCCCTGCCACAGAGGGCAGTGGAGGCCAAGACACTGGATGGATTTAAGAGAGAGTTAGATAGAGCTCTAGGGGCTAGTGGAATCAAGGGATATGGGGAGAAGGCAAGCACGGGTTATTGATAGGGGACGATCAGCCATGATCACAATGAATGGCGGTGCTGGCTCGAAGGGCCGAATGCACTTATTTTCTATGTTTCTATGTTTCTAACATGGATAGGTGACGTTTTAGGTCGCGACTCTTCTGCAGACACAGAACATCACTATCATTGAGCCACCCAGCTCTCTGTGTCATTTATTTTGTAAAACCAGGATCTGCAGTTCCTTTTTTTCTACATTTAACCATTTGGAGTACATGTCCTTGGGATGGGGGAGGAAAACCAGAGCACCCAGAGGAACGCCAGGGAGAGCGTACAAACTCCACACAGACAAGGCACCCAAGGTCAGGATCAAACCTGGGTTTCTGGCACTGTGAGGCAGCAGCTCTACCAGGTTTGAAAGATAATTACCAACTTCATATGATGAATTTGTCATCCTGACTACACTTCTTAAGCAGACGCTTGAGTCGTATAAACATAGAAAACAGGTACAGGATGAGGCCATTTGGCCCTTCGAGCCAGTACTGCCATTCAATATGATCATGGCTGATCATCCACAATCAGTACCCCACTCCGGCTTTTTCCCCATATCCCTTGATTTCGTTAGCCCTCTGAGCTAAATCTAACTCTCTTAAAAACCACCAGTGAATCGGCCTCCACTGCCGTCTGTGGCAGAGAATTCCACAGATTCACAACTCTCTGGATGAAAAAGTTTTTCCTCGTCTCACTCCTAAATGGCCTACCCCTTATTCTTAAACTGTGACCACTGGTTCTAGACTCCCCCAACATCAGGAAAAAAAATTCCTGCCTCTAGCCTGTCCTCTCTGGAGTTTAGAAGGATGAGAGGAGATCTCATTGAACCATATAAGATTATTAAGGGCTTGGACACGCTAGAGGCAGGAAACATGTTCCTGATGTTGGTGGAGTCCAGAACCAGGGGCCACCGTTTAAGAATAAGGAGTAAGCCATTTAGAACGGAGATGAGGAAACACTTTTTCTCACAGAGAGTGGTGAGTCTGTGGAATTCTCTGCCTCAGAGAGCGGTGGAGGCAGGTTCTCTGGATGCTTTCAAGAGAGAGCTAGATAGGGCTCTTAAAAATAACGGAGTCAGGGGATGTGGGGAGAAGGCAGGAACGGGGTACTGATTGGGGATGATCAGCCACGATCACATTGAATGGCGGTGCTGGCTCAAAGGTCCGAATGGCCTACTCCTGCACCTATTGTCTATTATCTATTGTCTATTGTCTATTGTCAATCCCTTAAGAATGTTATGTTTCGATAACATACCCTTTCATCCTTCTAAAATCCAGTGAACACAAGTCCAGTTGACTCATTCTTTCCTCATATGTCAGGGTGCCAAGGGTAACTTGCTTCCTCTTCATGTCGGTGGGTCTCCGGTGACTGGTGAGGCTAATGTCTGCACAGAGTTTGTACGTTCTCCCCGCGACCTGTGTGGATTTTCTCCGGGATCGCTGGTTTCCTCCCACACTCCAAAGACGGACAGGTTCGTAGG